>NC_045963.1:53458308-53758308 GCF_010909765.2 Amblyraja radiata
ATTGGGGTCTCAGGGGGGGGGGGGGGGGGGGGGGGGGGGGGGGGGGGGGGGGGGGGGGGGGGGGGGGGGGGGGGGGGGGGGGGGGGGGGGGGGGGGGGGGGGGGGGGGGGGGGGGGGGGGGGGGGGGGGGGGGGGGGGGGGGGGGGGGGGGGGGGGGGGGGGGGGGGGGGGGGGGGGGGGGGGGGGGGGGGGGGGGGGGGGGGGGGGGGGGGGGGGGGGGGGGGGGGGGGGGGGGGGGGGGGGGGGGGGGGGGGGGGGGGGGGGGGGTGGGGGGGGGGGGGGGGGGGGGGGGGGGGGGGGGGGGGGGGGGGGGGGGGGGGGGGGGGGGGGGGGGGGGGTGGGGGGGGGGGGGGGGGGGGGGGGGGGGGGGGGGGGGGGGGGGGGGGGGGGGGGGGGGGGGGGGGGGGGGGGGGGGGGGGGGGGGGGGGGGGGGGGGGGGGGGGGGTGGGGGGGGGGGGGGGGGGGGGGGGGGGGGGGGGGGGGGGGGGGGGGGGGGGGGGGGGGGGGGGGGGGGGGGGGGGGGGGGGGGGGGGGGGGGGGGGGGGGTGGGGGGGGGGGGGGGGGGGGGGGGGGGGGGGGGGGGGGGGTGGGGGGGGGGGGGGGGGGGGGGGGGGGGGGGGGGGGGGGGGGGGGGGGGGGGGGGGGGGGGGGGGGGGGGGGGGGGGGGGGGGGGGGGGGGGGGGGGGGGGGGGGGGGGGGGGGGGGGGGGGGGGGGGGGGGGGGGGGGGGGGGGGGGGGGGGGGGGGGGGGGGGGGGGGGGGGGGGGGGGGGGGGGGGGGGGGGGGGGGGTGGGGGGGGGGGGGGGGGGGGGGGGGGGGGGGGGGGGGTGGGGGGGGGGGGGGGGGGGGGGGGGGGGGGGGTGGGGGGGGGGGGGGGGGGGGGGGGGGGGGGGGGGGGGGGGGGGGGGGGGGGGGGGGGGGGGGGGGGGGGGGGGGGGTGGGGGGGGGGGGGGGGGGGGGGGGGGGGGGGGGGGGGGGGGGGGGGGGGGGTGGGGGGGGGGGGGGGGGGGGGGGGGGGGGGGGGGGGGGGGGGGGGGGGGGGGGGGGGGGGGGGGGGGGGGGGGGGGGGGGGGGGGGGGGGGGGGGGGTGGGGGGGGGGGGGGGGGGGGGGGGGGGGGGGGGGGGGGGGGGGGGGGGGGGGGGGGGGGTGGGGGGGGGGGGGGGGGGGGGGGGGGGGGGGGGGGGGGGGGGGGGGGGGGGGGGGGGGGGGGGGGGGGGGGGGGGGGGGGGGGGGGGGGGGGGGGGGGGGGGGGGGGGGGGGGGGGGGGGGGGGGGGGGGGGGGGGGGGGGGGGTGGGGGGGGGGGGGGGGGGGGGGGGGGGGGGGGGGGGGGGGGGGGTGGGGGGGGGGGGGGGGGGGGGGGGGGGGGGGGGGGGGGGGGGGGGGGGGGGGGGGGGGGGGGGGGGGGGGGGGGGGTGGGGGGGGGGGGGGGGGTGGGGGGGGGGGGGGGGGGGGGGGGGGGGGGGGGGGGGGGGTGGGGGGGGGGGGGGGGGGGGGGGGGGGGGGGGGGGGGGGGGGGGGGGGGGTGGGGGGGGGGGGGGGGGGGGGGGGGGGGGGGTGGGGGGGGGGGGGGGGGGGGGGGGGGGGGGGGGGGGGGGGGGGGGGGGGGGGGGGGGGGGGGGGGGGGGGGGGGGGGGGGGGGGGGGGGGGGTGGGGGGGGGGGGGGGGGGGGGGGGGGGGGGGGGGGGGGGGGGGGGGGGGGGGGGGGGGGGGGTGGGGGGGGGGGGGGGGGGGGGGGGTGGGGGGGGGGGGGGGGGGGGGGGGGGGTGGGGGGGGGGGGGGGGGGGGGGGGGGGGGGGGGGGGGGGGGGGGGGGGGGGGGGGGGGGGGGGGGGGGGGGGGGGGGGGGGGGGGGGTGGGGGGGGGGGGGGGGGGGGGGGGGGGGGGTGGGGGGGGGGGGGGGGGGGGGGGGGGGGGGGGGGGGGGGGGGGGGGGGGGGGGGGGGGGGGGGGGGGGTGGGGGGGGGGGGGGGGGGGGGGGGGGGGGGGGGGGGGGGGGGGGGGGGGGGTGGGGGGGGGGGGGGGGGGGGGGGGGGGGGGGGGGGGGGGGGGGGGGGGGGGGGGGGGGGGGGGGGGGGGGGGGGGGGGGGGGGGGGGGGGGGGGGGGGGGGGGGGGGGGGGGGGGGGGGGGGGGGGGGGGGGGGGGGGGGGGGGGGGGGGGGGGGGGGGGGGGGGGGGGGGGGGGGGGGGGGGGGGGGGGGGGGTGGGGGGGGGGGGGGGGGGGGGGGGGGGGGGGGGGGGGGGGGGGGGGGGGGGGGGGGGGGGGGGGGGGGGGGGGGGGGGGGGGGGGGGGGGGGGGGGGGGGGGTGGGGGGGGGGGGGGGGGGGGGGGGGGTGGGGGGGGGGGGGGGGGGGGGGGGGGGGGGGGGGGGGGGGGGGGGGGGGGGGGGGGGGGGGGGGTGGGGGGGGGGGGGGGGGGGGGGGGGGGGGGGGGGGGGGGGGGGGGGGGGGGGGGGGGGGGGGGGGGGGGGGGGGGGGGGGGGGGGGGGGGGGGGGGGGGGGGGGGGGGGGGGGGGGGGGGGGGGGGGGGGGGTGGGGGGGGGGGGGGGGGGGGGGGGTGGGGGGGGGGGGGGGGGGGGGGGGGGGGGGGGGGTGGGGGGGGGGGGGGGGGGGGGGGGGGGGGGGCCATGCCGCTGAGAGGATTCTCCCGATGCCGGAGCAACATCACCCGGCGAGAACGGCCTGGAACATCGGGCCTCCATAGAGGCAACTGTGGAGGCCTCAATAGGCCGACTATGGGTGAACTGAGGTTGGGGACTGGACTTTGTGCCTTCCCTCATAATGGTAACCATTGTGGGGGATGTTCTTTGTGTTTAAAACTCTTATTAATGTTATGTCTGTATTCCTTCTTTATGTGCTGCAAAATGGCAAGAAGCATTTCACTTCACTACACCTAGGTGTATGTGAATGTGACCAATAAAATAAGTTTGATACCTTTTGACTTTTGGTATGCAGAGGCCTGTTCTAAGTTAACGATATTTCAAAGACGCTTCATTGACTACAGCCTAATAACTGTGAAAAAACTTATACTTAAATTCTGGAAAAAGACAACAGTTCCCACAGTGAAGATGTGGATTACTGACATGTGCGAGACACTACATTTAGAAAACATTAATAATAATAATAATAAATTTTATTTAATGGGCGCCTTTCAGACATCTCAAGGACACCTTACATAGTAATCGGAATAACATATAATCGGAATATAACAAGTAATAAAGACATCACAGAGACACAAATTAAAAACAGAATTCAATCCAAAAACAGAAAATCAAAAACACAGTGTGAAGAGAGAGCAGCGGCAGCAAAGCGCGCCAGCGTCCACTCTCTCTTCACGGCAGCCATCTTGGACACCAGACCTACAGGACTACAATTAGACAAAAAAATAATTAGGCTTGTTTTGGCTGAAAAAGCAGACCAATTCTTCAAAACATGGTCTCCTTTCACTGGATTTCTTCAACAACAGAATGGTTGAACAAAAAACTGATGCTATGGATGGGTGAGCGGGGGGGGGGAGGGGGGGGGGGGCATATCTCCGTCTTTTTTTCTCATTTCTCTTTGTTCTTCTCGCCCTTTGGTAGTTTAGGTTCTTTTCTTCTCTCTCTTTTGCATCTTTCTTCTTTTTCTTCATTCTTTCCTTTTTCTCTTTTCTTTTGATTTATGTATTAATGTTAAAAATGAAGCTACGAAAATCGTATAACTTTCATGTTGATTTCTATATTAGTGTACAATTGCTTCTGATAAAATAAATTTAAAAAAAAATAAATCCTACCGAACTACTAGAACAATACAAAGACAATTTTGACAATCAGCTAGGCAAGCTTCCCAGAGAATACAGCATTGTGACCCACAAGGAAGTTATACCTGTCGTTCGTTCTACTCACAAAATTCCACATGCAATGAAGTACCTCGTCAACATGAATTAGACTGAATGGATTCACTGCATGTAATAGACCCTGTCAACGACCCCTCCTCTTGTGTCTCCACCATGGTTGCAGCAGTCAAGAAGACCAAAGACGAAATAAGGATCTGCATTAACCCTAAGTATTTAAATACTGCCATCAAACGGCCACACCACTCAATGCGGATGGTGGAAGAAGTCGCTGCCAACCTGGGTAAAGCCACAGTTTTTTTCTGTCCTAGATGCAATAACTCATTTTGGCAAATGCCACTAGACCATGCATCCTCCATGTTAACCACATTCACGACACCCTTCGGACGCTACCGATTTTTACAATGCCATTGGCATCAATTCAGCCAGTGAGGTTTTCCAGCGTACTATGGAGCAACTCTTTGATAGCTACCCATGTAACATAGTTGGTAGACAACATCCTGGTCACCGGACGCAATGCAAAGAACAAACCTGAAACATGTCCTGGATCGTGCCAGGGAGATAAATCTCAAACTCAACCCTCTCAGATGCAGGTTTCGGTTCGACAAGTAACTTATGTAACCACGTGTTCACCAACAACGGACTTAAGCCAGACCCGTTTAAAACCATTGCCATCAACGAAATGCCAACACCTACGGACGTGACTGCCCTACAACGCTTCTTAGGCATGGTAAACTACCTTGGGAAATTCATCCCAAACTTCAGCGAGCTATCTGCCCTGCTGCGACAACTGACCTACAAGGATACGTCCTGGCACCAACACACAGCAGAGGGCATTTGAAACCCTCAAACAACTAATGTCTTGTGCTCCAACTCTCGCATACTTTGATGCCAAATTACCCGTCACCCTTACCTGTGATGCCTCCCAGTATGGACGGGGCACTGCTTGCCTACAAGACGACGGAAAGAGCTCCAGACCAGTTGCCTATGCCTCCCGTATCATGACCGACACTAAACAGCGCTACGCTCAAATCAAAAAGGAGCTTGTAAGCCGATCCACATGGTACCAGCGCGCTTATAATGCATGATGATGGAACTACAGAGATACGACAGAATACTAACCTACAAACGTGGTAAGGACATGCACTTAGCTGACACCCTCTCAGGGGCACCTGGCCCAACCTGCGAAAAACACCTGTCTGATGATGAGCATGAGGGGTACACAGTTATGATGGTCTCCTGCCTCTCATCTGCCGGTCACAAACAGCTGCAAACGAAACACTACGAATCGCTGGCCACTGTTATCCGCCGCAGCTGGCCAGACAAGCAGCACCACCTGCCACAAGCTGTCCAACTATTTTTCTCAGTCCGTGACGAACTGGTCATTCAGGATGGCATGATAATGAGAGGACACAAGGCGGTCATCCCGAAGTCCCTTCACAGCAAGTACTTTGACATTGTCCATGGGGGCCATCCCGGTGCAGAAATAACCCTTCAACATGCAAAAGGAATGCTGTTCTGGCCAGACATGGCTAACTACATTCTAGAGAAGGTTGCTACCAGCCTGATCTGCAATAGCTTGACCCTGCAACAACAGAAACAATCACTCCTCTCACACCCCACGCCAGACTTACCCTGATCCACAGTAGCATGGCCAACAATACCTGGTTTTAGTTTGATTCCTACTCAGGATGGTTTGAAATCGAACCTGCTCAGTAGCCCGACCTCAGCATGTTCATTCAGAAACTAACTCGTCACTTCTCAGTCCACGGAGCCCCCCCTAAAGCTGCTCTCAGCCATGGACCTCAGTTCTCAAGTCACTCTTCAGGAATTTCACGAAAAACTAGGACTTTCACCACATTACCAGTAGCCCAGAGTACCTGCAGTCCAACGGCCCTGTCTGAGTGGTGCGGTAAAAGTGCAAAAGAACTAATGGAATGTTCACACAGGGCCGGCTCTGATGTTTATCTCAACTTACTCAACTTTCGGAACATTGTCCGCGACCCTCTCCTGGGATCTGCAGCTGAACGGTTTATGTCACAGTGAACCCGCTCCACTCTCCCTATAGCCAAGGAACTACTAGAACCACAAGTTCATGCGCCGTCAGTTAACCAATCCCAGCTCCAGCACCGCGGCATCAATCAAAGAAAAATACTACGATAAACCAGCTCTCCGTTTCAACCGCTCAACAAGGGACAGGTTGTCCGTTTGCGGTCACTCCGCGGTTACTACTGCCTCGGAGTCATTCTGGGGTCCAACGCGGAACCACGCTCGTACGTGGTCAGTATTGACAACGGCATTTATCGGCGAACCTGCCAAAACCTCCTTCCGGTTAATGAACCAGCACCTCCACTTCCTACCCGGACCAGCCTGCTGGTCTTCCCTCACGTTTTGCAAATGCTGCTCCTGCAATTCCTCTGGACAGTGCCGGTGCCATCCCTGCCTCCCCCAGTGCCCCAATCTCCAACGGTGTCTTCTCCGCGTTCACCCGATAAGGGTCTTGCTTCCCCAGCGAAGGATGAGTTGTGTGCTGGAGGTATTATCATACACGTGCAGGTCGTGTCTGCAAGCCAAACCCGCTAATTGGAAAATTTACTGGCTATAGGGTGATTTCACGAAAGGTCACTGGAGCGTAAATCCCCACTCACGTGACCGAAATTTTTAACTGGGGGACAAGCGTCACTTCCGGTACATGTTAGTGAATGGGAAAACACGCACCTTCACACCCGTTAAAAACATCGCAAACGGCCCGTTTTTGAGCTGCAATTAAGTGAGCCGGTCGGGGTGACCGTGAGGCACAGCTACCTAAATTTACAGTCCAAAAAAAGATAGAAACTAAGGTAAATACAAGAGGGAGCTGAAGGGGCAAAATAAGCGAAAGTGCTTAGCGGACATTTTTCTTGGAGATTTAAAGATCCAAAATATCGGGAATTATCGCGTTTGCTCGCTGCATTTCATCAAAAGTGGCATTATTGACTTTGTTATCTTTATTCATTTGTTATATGAAAAGTATTAAAAGTTAGAAATCCGTCAGTAAAATTGCAAAATCGCCCATGGTTCTCAGGTGGGTTTTAACATGCAAAATGTAAACGCTTCTGAAGCTCCATTTACCATTTAAATAATCGTAAGCTTGCATCTCAGTAAAATTGATTTCCAAACGCATTGATAGTTTACGATTATTTAAATGGTAAATTCCCGATATTTTGGATCTTTAAATCTCCAAGAAAAAAGTCCGCTAGCACTTCCGCCTTTTTTACAACTTCAGCTCGCTCTTGTATTTACCTTAGTTTCTATCTTTTTTTTGGACTGTAAATTTAGGTCGCTGTTCCTCACGGTCACCCCGACCGGCACAGTAAATTGCAGCTCAAAAACGGGCCGTTTTCGATGTTTTTAACGGGTGTGAAAGTGCGTGTTTTCCCATTCACTAACATGTACCGGAAGTGACGCTTGTCCCCCAGTTAAAATTTTCGGTCACGTGAGTGGGGATTTACGCTCCAGTGACCTTTCGTGAAATCACCCTATACCTGAACTGTGCATGGCCATTTACAACCTTCACAACACAAAGACACCGAGGCCGGAAAGAGAGAGAGAAGAGAGAGAGAGAGAGAGACGAGAGCGAGAGAGGAGAGCGAGAGGAGGGGGAGAGCGAGAGAGGAGAGAGAGAGAGAGAGAGAGAGAGAGAGAGAGCGAGAGCGAGAGAGAGAGAGAGAAGAGAGAGGAGAGCAGCGAGAGAGAGAGAGAGAGAGAGAGAGAGAGAGAGAGGAGAGAGAGAGAGAGAGAGAAAGAGCAGAGAGAGAGAAAGGAGAGAGAAAAGAGAGAAGAGAAACAGAGAAAGAGAAAGAAGAGAAGAGAAGAGAAGAGAGGGAAGAGAAAGAGAAAGAGACAATAAGAACGACTAAGAACGAGAAAAGACCCTCCCCTACCCCCTCCCCCTCCGCCCCCCCGTCCCCCCTCCCCCTCTCTTCTCTCTCTCTCTCTCTCTCTCTCTCTCTCTTTTCAAGTTTTTTTGCCAGTCACTTTAGATCATTAACCTCTAGTTATCAATCATTATCACTAGAAACATGTTTTCCTTATTTAGCTTGTTGAAGTTGTCCTATGACTTCAAACATCACTCTTACAGCATTATGGCAATTTGAAATTTGGAATTTAATTTGAAGAAAACAGAAAATATGGAAGTCTCTTGAATGAGAACTTACATGGTATGATTAGCAAGTTTGCAGATGACACAAAAGTGGGTGGTATTGTAGACAGTGGATAGTTGTCATAAATTGCAGCAGGATCTTGATTGGTTAGGTAGGTGGGTTGAGGAATGGTCGATGGAATTTAATACAGTGAAATGTGAGGTGTTACATTTTGTGAAGTCTAACATGGGCAAGTGTAGAGCGGAGGGATCTGGAAGTGCAGGTACATAGTTCCTTGAAAATGATGCCACGGGTAGATAGGGTGATCAAAAGGCTTTCGGCACAGTGACCTTTATCAGTCAGAGTACTGAGTAAAGAGATCGGGAGGTCATGTTGCTGTTAGATAAGATTATGGTGAGATTAGATTATTATGTCCGTTATGGGCACCATGTTATAGGTAAGATGCTGTCAAGCTGGAGAGGATGCAGAGAAGATTTACGAGGATGATGTTAAGACTCAAGGGCCTGAGCTATAGGGAGAGGTCATCGGGTGGTGCCGCGAGCGGCAGCCTCCCCAGCAGTGGGTCTGTCATTTCGACTTTTTTTTTTTTTTAGTATGTCTAAATGTATGTGTTAATGTTTCTCGGTATGTTTTTATGTGGGGGGTGGGGGGGGAATAGGGGGAAACTGTTTCCAGTCAATTACCTCGGCGGAGATGCGACTTTTCTCCTAGTCGCATCTTCGCCCTCCCTGACGGCCAAACAACTTGGATTGGTGCAGCCTTTCCCAGAGATGGCCCAGAGCTTCAGCAGCAGGCGCGGCGCGGACTTCCATCGCGGAGCCAGAGGAAAGGCTCCGACCGCCGGCCTGCTGACTTTAACATCGTGAAGCAGCAGTCTGGAACTTCTAGCAGCAGGCATGGAGCGGACTTTACCATCCCGGAGACAGGCATCCCTTGCCGGGGATCGCCAGAGAAGAGCTTCAACTGCTGGCCTGCCTGCAGCCGATAGCATCGAGAAGCCACAGTCTCTGGTAAGAAAGTGGCCGATTCGGGCACTCCAAACTGCGGAGTGTGTTCCATCCGTCCCGACGACGGAGCTTCGATCATCCCGACGAGAGGGCCTGTACATCGGGCCGTCTGTAGCAGTGACTGTGGAGGGTCAAGGCCCCAAACACGGGTGAACAAAAGAAGGAAGACTGACTGAACTTTATTGCCTTCCATCACATTGATCACTGTGGTGGATGTTTATGTTAATTTATATCGTTCTTTTAATTGTGTTGTGTTCTTTTAATTGTATAGCTGCATGGTAACTCAAATATCACTGTACTTAATGGTGCATGTGACAATAAATGTGAATCTGAATCTGAAGCTGAATCTGAATCTGAGGTTGTGCAGGCTAGGACTCTATTCATTGGAGCTCAGGAGGATGAGGGGTGATCTTATGGAGGTGTACAAAACCTTGAGAGAAATTGATTGGATAATTGTACAGTATTTCTTGCCCAGAGTAGGGGATCAAGAACCAAAGGACATAGGTTTAAAATGATGGGGGGAACAATTTAATAGGAACCTGAATGGTAAAGTTGTTACACAAAGGGAAGTGGTGTATGGAACGAGTTGCCAGAGGAGATAATTGAGACAGGTATTATCGCAACATTTGAGAAACATTTCGACAGGTACATGGATAGGAAAGGTTTAGAGGGATATGGGCCAAACGCAGGCAAGTGGGACTAGTCTAGATGGGACATCATGTTGGTCGATGGAGCTGAAGGGCATGTTTCCATGCTGTATCATGCTGACATTAAAATTGAAAATCAAACTGCAGGAGATGGAAACTTGAACTGAAAACAGAAAATGCTGAAAACGAAGAACAGGGTCCCTGGCGCTGTGAGGCAGCAGCTATACCAGCTGTGCCACCTATCAATTTGTATGCTATCAACTATTTAATTTACTGTAAATGCTACGTGCATTCAAGTAAAGAACATTAAGCTTCGATATTTGCACAGTTATTTACAACTCGATGAAATGTTAACTCATTCTCTCTGCACAGATGCTGCCTGACTTGTATATCTAGCATTTTCTGGTGTTTCATTTTTCATTTCCAGTATTTACAAATCTTTTGATTTTCAGTGATCAATTCATAACCACACATGGCTACATCATTCAGTAGCCTTTTCATTCACTGTCAAACCTCAAACTAGAAAAAAAAAAAATCTGGGCGCTGAAGATTTGAAATGATCACAATGATTGGTGGTGTTGGCTCGAAGGGCCGAATGGCCTCCTCCTGCACCTTTTTTCTATGTTTCTAAATGTTGAAAGTATGCTCGAGGGTTATGTGCCGAAAGTAAATTGATCATGTAACGTTAAGGAAAAAATGTTGTTTCTCTCTGCACATTTAGTGCTTGGTCTGCTGAATGTTTCCCGATCAATTCTACATAACTGGGACAATGGAATTTTCCCAATTTCCATTTGTATGTAGTATTTGGCTGCTGTTCTGGATTTGTGCCCCTCTGCTTCCGTTTTTTACAATTACATTCATCTTCAACTTTTTACTTTTTTTTGAAAACCCTAAAAAAACACTTCATTTTCAAGCATTCAAAAAGGAGAAAGTAAAGGTTTCAGGGAAAGTACGTCTCCACCAAATAAAAGATAACAGTTAGAACACAGGATCCTTCCTGGATATCAAGAAATGTGCAAAATAGCATAAGACAAAAAAAGTGAAACATGGCAGATACCAAAAGTTTAATATTGTTAAAATCCTAGATGTACATGGAAAGCATAAGATCAAAGTTGAGATTGGTAAGGCGAAATGTACAGTAGTATATACAATGTCAAACGTGTTTTATAAATGAAAGCCAAGTGAATAACAAAGAAGAGTAGGTATAAAATAACCCGAAAGAAGAGACAAAGATAAAACAATTCAAAACAAATAATTTACATTGTTCTTCTCAGAGGAGAATGATGCAAACATTTTGTTAAAGTGTGAAATGTTAAGAGGAAAAATTAAACCAGATAAAGCAGTAGGGGCAGAGAAACAAGGGAGAAAACGGCATTTACCTTTTCTACATTTAAACTGCTGTATAAAGAGAAGTTATTATAGAATGTAAGCATGCATTGGACAGTTCAGTATTTAACGCCAACTATATTAAATTTACAGCTCCGTCTGGATTATGAAGGAAACTCACTCATTCAATGGATGGTTCCAAAACCCTGTACAGTCAGCTCTCTAACGTAAGATTAAATTTAACATTCTGGTGAAAGAAGTTTTGAACATGGAAAAGAAGCACAATCTGTTGTAAATATCTTAGCCCAGAAATTAATTGAGTTGATGCTATTCTTTGGTGTTATGCAGTTGCAATTAAGTTACATTTTTTGCCCTGAAGTGAAAAACACCCATGACTATTTCTGGGTTGTAGTGGCATTGGTATTGATATTGGTGTATTATTGTTTAAGGTGCTGAGATGCAGTGAAAAAATGTATTTCCTTGCTATCCAGTCAAATCGTGCCATTCACGAGTTCAATCAAGCCATTCAGAAGTGCACCGAAAAAAATAACCACAGGACAGAATATAGTGTTACGGCAACAAAGTAGAAAGAATGTGCAACGGTCATAGTGAGGTAGGTTAAGATCAGGACTACATCCTTGGCTTATAAGAAGACTTTTCAGTAATCTGATAACAGTGGGGAAGACGCTGTACTTGAATCTGGTGGCATATGCTCTCAAGCTTTTGTATCTTTTGCTTGATGGATGAGGAGAGAAGGGGCAATGGTGACGGCATAAATGGCCTTTGATTACATTGGCTCCTTTCCCGAAGATGAAGTGTAGATGGAGTGTGATGGTCAACCCTTTAATAAGACTCAAGGAACTATAAGATTAACCATCAGAGGTGAGTTTTACTTGCACAAGGGGAGTAGTGTCTCAGTCAAAGGCTGTGATCACAACTCCAAAGTTAAGTCAGTACAGCTGTCAATACAGTCAAATTGCAGAATGATCTGCGTTGGAATGGTCAGACTCATCATGCAACGGTGAAAGCAACAGGTGTCCTAAACTTTCTGAGGCGCAACTTTCATAATTGTTCAACTTCTGTCAAGGAGAAGTTATACTTCACCCTCGTTAGACCCGATTTGGACTACGCAGTTGCAGCATGGGACCCATACACAAATAAAAAAAATTCTTCCATCGAACGTGTCCAAAGACAGGCAGCTCGATTTGTTACTAACAACTATGAGAGAGAAGCGAGTGTCACCAAACTTCTGAATTCTCTGGGGTGGAACCCTCTCCAAGACAGACGTGAAGCTCACCGTTTGACCTGTTTTTACAAAATGTTAAATGGTCAGCTCGACATAGATTACAAGACCTACACCAAACCCAAACCAATTAGGAGCAGACGAGGGCATTCGATGCAATTTGTGATCCCAGCTACAAAGACAGATGTGTACAGCAATTTGTTCTTCCCCGCACAATTAAAGCATGGAATAATCTCCACCCTGCTATGGTTACCCAACCAGATGCAACTAAATTTAAAGTAGCTCTTTCTTCCCAATAACCCTTTCTGGCTTAAGCCCTCCCTTCACCGCCTCCAGTTTAAATTCCATTTGGAATATTTTGGAGGACCAAGAAACCAAGAACCAAGAACCAAGAAGCAGGACATTTATACACCAAAAAGTTAACAACTGAGGAAGTATAGATGTGAGATAGATTGATATGTTAGTTACAGGAATTGTGCTTTACTCTTACATTGTACAAAAGTCACAACTTCTCGGTTCCGCATGCATCAGGGTACAATACAATACAATACAATACAATATTTATTGTCATTTGAGCCTCAGTGAGGCTCAAACGAAATTCCGTTTCCACAGCCATACAAACAAAGACAATTTCCTACAGACATACACACAATTTAATTCACACAAACATCCATCACAGTGAACCCACTGTGATGGAAGGCAAAGTATTTTCTCTCCCCTGTTCTCCATATCTCTCCCGATGTCCAATCCCAGGCAGGCGATGATAAGTCCCACGGCCATTTTAGCCGTGCCGAGCGATTTATGGCCCCGCTCCCGGTCTAAAAGTCACAGTGTTGGAGCCCCCGGCGGGCGCTGTAATGTCCCATGGCCATGAAGCCGTGCCAGGCGATGTACGACCCCGCTCCGGGTCATTCCAACCCCGCAAGACGGGCTGGAGAAGTCGCGTTGCGGGAGCTCCGGGATGCGGTCTCCTCATCCGGACCCGCGAGCTCCCGATACCCCGACAGTCCACCGGACCTGCGGCTGCGTTGCTGGAGCCTCCGAGCCCCAGGAGTCGAGTCGCAGCAGCGAGTCACCGCCGCTCCCCACACTCCGAGGCCGGCCAGCCCCACGATGGTGAGTAGTCCGCAGCTCCACAGTCTCCCGAGCCCCCGGGTCGTTCAGGTTGGAGGCCGCTCCACGGTGCTAAGCCCCAACGACGATGGAGACCCGACAGGAAAAAGGTCGGGTCTCCCGTACAGGGAAGAAATTTTAAACGGTTTCCCCTCCCCCCCCCCCCCCCCCCCCGCCCCCCACATATACACATTTAAAACCAGTATTAAAAGACACCAACACTACATTTAACTAGACACAAAATTAAAAAAAAGACAGACAGGCTGTAGGGGCCGCTGCAACGGGTGAGTCGCGCCGCCGTACAAAGGAAAGCATACTTAATATGTTAATAATTTCACACTGCATCGCGACTTTTCGGGTCTTGGCTTGTCGGGGTACACGGATAAGGAAATAAATGTGTTTAATAGCAGATAACCAGCGGTGGCTTTTGAGTGTCGCATGTGTCGAGGTACGGACAATGAGTATGTTATCAACAGATAAAGTCCTTTGGGCTCCGCATGCAACGGAGTATAAAGGTAACGTCATTTACCAGTCTGCGCAAACCGGGATATAGAGGAAATAACAGTATGTTAAGTAATGGATACTGACAGGTTGGTACCACCCTTTAAATGTGTTTTAGGGAATAGGCAGCTGATAGGCAAGTATCCTTGGAACCGTCTAATGGCTGGCCTCCTGTCGGGGTGGGTGTGGGTCTGTTTTAGGTGACATACCATTCTGCCATCTCGGACACATTAAAGCAAACCGATCTTTGTGGGATCCCACCCTTACTGTGATTGGGGACATGTGCACAAACCCAGTATGCAGATTTGTTAGTAGTCTTGGCATAAACATGCGTCATGTATAAAAAGGTATTATGGTTTAGTTCGTGAGCGACATGTATCCATACATTGGCAAGGGTCCATAAAATCAACAGTCTCGGAGACAAGGTTTCCTCCATGCGGTTATGTTACTGCTGTTGCATGGCCTTTTTGCAGTGTGGCGCATGAACCCAAGTAGCACGTTCTTTGACTGTGACCGCTGTATTCATAGTCAAAAGGACGAGGAAGGGTCCATTAAAACGGGGTGCAGGTTGATTTTACGCTTAAAAACCATGATGTGAATGAAATCGCCAGGTTCCAAAGAGTGGCACATCCCATCTGCTGGGTCAATCTATGCCTCTTTCACCTGATAATGAAAGCTGGATATGCATCTGGTTAGAACAATTCAGTAGGTGAGCATATCCTCATTCCACTGGTGAATGTCTGTTTGTTTCACCGTAGAAGGTGCAGAAAAGGGAAGGCCCATCATAACCTCATGAGGAGGCAGACCGGTCATTTTAAAACTAAGGGCAGGGTATCTACCCATTTCAGACCATTTTCTGCACATATTTGTGCAAGTTTGTTCTTGAGCATTCCATTATATCGTTCGACAAGTCCCGCAGACTGTGTGGTAGCGTTGGAAGCGTTGGTCGACCTGGAGTCCCTTGCACATTTCCTTAATGATTGTTCATGTAAAATGTGAATCATTGTCGTTGGAGAGCAGGAGAGGGATTCCAAATTGGGGGATGACTTCCTTCAGTAGAAATTTAGCGACTGAAGTAGTGTCATTTTTCCTGCAGGGAAACGCCTCTACCCATTGAGAGACTCCATCAATGATGACAAATACATAATTACATCGCATGCAGGGGGTTTACTCAATGAAATCCATCTAAAGGCGCATACAATGGCCGCAGGGATTCGAATGGGAGGAGGGCTAAACTCTTTCAGACTTGCCAGTTAATGCTTTGGCAGATGAAGCACTGCTGGCAAATTCGCTTGGAGATTGACAAACTTCTGGAGAGGCACCAGCAACTCCCACATCCAACTAACGATTAAGCAGGCTTCAGAACATGGTCCCATCTTAAAAGAGTAGTTCAGTTAAAGTTGTACACTGTCTCAGAGTCTTTACCCTGAATGTATATATTCCATGCTCTTACACAATTATATATGGCATTATTTAATTTTGAAACCAAAAAAAATACCATTTTAAAATCTGAAACAGGACCATAGACGGGTAAGCAAGAGATGCTGTCTCCCGCATGTATATTTCTACGAATACTTTGATATACATATCAATTAACCCTCACCACAAATTAACTATTTATTCTCTCAGCCATCCGCGTAGGGGACTTCCCTACCCAAAGCATTTGGTTCGCGACATAGGGCAATTGTCTTAAATTGGTGAATGTTTTTTTTTTCCAGATCCGTATTGACATGTGGTAACTCCCCAACAAATTAAAGATGATTCTTGTTCTCTCTCAAACATGACATCAATAAAATGTTCCGAAACTAACAATCTGAATTATGTTGCTACTTAATATTTGGTCAATCAATTACCTAATTCATAAAAGGAAACAAAAAGCATCTTACTGCTTCTTATATTCACATCTTCAAGACTAACTTTAATCTTAGTGAGTCCTAACTATATACTGATACTCTTTGTTCACTTTCAAATATATGTTGAGGTAGAATCATACTGTAAACACATGCAATAGTTGTTTTATTTTGTTGTTGTTGGTTTGTTGGTCTTGGAGAAAGAGTTGGCAGATCAAACCAAGAACGACCCATCCCCTCAAGCCATATATAAACAGATCAAGGACAACATTTTCCTCCTAAACTGCACACCGACAAATGATTTGTCAACATTCCCCCAAATGCCAATTTCTTTCCAAAATGTTGGAATCTCATATTTGGAATACAGACACTCCAATTTCTAACACTTAAATCAGGATTCCACATGGCCAGTGTGGAATCACGGTCTCCCTTTGAAATCAGTTAAAAATAAATAGGAAGAAAACAAACTTAAAACACAGATATGATGAGACAAACTGCATATTTGCATCTCTCTTTTGTTAAAACTTTTGTAAGTAAGAGAAAACAAAGAATCAAGAGCTAAATCTCACATAGTTTCTAACTCGTATGCAAAGAACAAAGGAAAAGATCTGTGTATGGCTCCAATCCCACACAACTTGCACAACTTCTTAAAGAGTCACTATCTCTTAAAATACGAGAGACAACAAATATATTTCATACAGAGGAACAAAATCATTCAATGACATCCTATTTTATCTGGGCGATAGGATTAATTCAACATTCTCCCAGAATTGTCCCATTAAAAAGTAACAATCTTTGAACTCACTCACTTCATACAGGTTTTTTAAAACTTCCTTACATACAAATCAAAATTGACTCACAAGTTGCCGCACGTCATGCAATATGCTGAATCTCTCAGATATTCACACACTTAAAACAATACTCAAAACAGTCATAAATACCTCAAGGAAATCATTCATACTCATAAGACTTACATGCACCAAAAGACACGTTCATACTTTGCTCATACATGCAATACATACTGAAGAAATGTCTCTACCTGAAACATGTATACACTTAAGACACTTAAGCAGTAAACAATTTTAAACAAGACTCTAAACAGTGAACAATTTTAAACAAGACTAAACAGTAAACAATTTTAAACAGTAAGTTTAAACTTTAATAGATCAGGTTCCGTTGTTCACCACCATGAACTGAGATTTTATCAACTTATCACTTTAAACGAGGCAGCCCCCCCAACACCACAGCTGCAGCACCTCCTATGCCGGCACTCCTCAACTGTTCTTCACGGCGGACGAGGTGAGAGCTGAGCTGAGGAGGTTGCGCCCTGGTAAAGCAGCTGGCCCTGATGGTGTATGTCCCAGGCTACTAAAAGACTGTGCGGCTCAGCCGGCGGAGCCGCTCCAGACCATTTTCAACCTGAGCCTCCAGTCAGGGAGGGTACCAGGTCTGTGGAAAACATCATGTCTCGTGCCGGTTCCCAAAGCAGGGCGGCAGACCGAGATCAACGACTACAGACCGGAGGCCCTTACATCCCATATCATGAAAACAATGGAGCGGCTACTCATTCGTCTCCTGAGACCACAAGTCCAGCACGCACTCGACCCACTACAGTTTGCATACCAGGAGAACATTGGGGTGGATGACGCAGTCCTCTACATGCTGCACCGGATCTACTCCTTTTTGGACAAACCCGGTGGCTATGTGAGGATTATGTTCTTCGACTTCTCAAGTGCGTTCAACACCATCCAACCCCTGATTCTGAATGACAAGCTTAAGAAGATGGGGGTGGATTCCACATTTATCTCCTGGATATACGACTACCTGACAGGTCGACCACAGTTTGTCAAGCTGGGGGACAGTGTCTCTGGCACAGTGGTGTGCAATGTAGGAGCCCCACAGGGAACGGTTCTGGCCCCGTTCCTCTTCACCCTGTATACAGCAGACTTTAACTATAAGTCTGACACATGCCACGTACAGAAATATTCAGATGATACAGCGATTGTGGCATGTGTAAGGAACGGGCAGGAGGAGGAATACAGGAACTTGACCAGTTCCTTTTGTGCCTGGAGTGAAGAGAACTGTCTCATCCTGAACACAACTAAGACTAAAGAGATGGTGGTTAACTTTGGCAGGTCCAAGCTCCCCCTTCAGCCGGTCAACGCTGCAGGGGCTGACATTGAGGTGGTGCAGACATATAAATATCTTGGAGTGCACCTTGATAACAAACTGGACTGGTCTGTCAACTCTGACTCCCTCTACAAAAAAGGCCAGAGCAGACTCTTTTTCCTCAGAAGGCTCAAATCCTTCAATGTGTGTAATGATATGCTGCACATGTTTTACAACACTGTGGTTGCAAGTGTTATTTTCTACGCTGTTGTCTGCTGGGGCAACAGCATTAGTGCAAAAAACAACAAGAAGCTGGTCAAACTGGTTAAACGAGCTAGCTCAGTGCTGGAGGGGAGAGTAGACTCTGGGATGGATGTGCTTGAGAGGCGTATGAGGCACAAGGTGCAGGTCATCCTGAAAAACCCTGGGCATCCCCTCCATATAATTCTGGAGAGTCAAAAGAGCACTCGGAACAACAACCGGCTCCTCTCCCTGCCCTGTAGAACGGAGCGGTTCAGGAGATCCTTCACCCCTGCAGCCATTAGATTTTATAATTCGGGTCCCGCTAGGCTGTAGGGGGATGCATTTTGCAATTTTTAATTTTTAATTGTTAATTATTGGTCTTTTTAAGTATTTATTGCTCTCAGGTAGTGTCCACATTGTATTCTATGTATTTTCTGTCTGCGTTCGTTTTGAATCTGTGGGTTTGTTGGTTGGGGGCTTCTGGACATCTGAATTTCCCCGAGGGGATCAATAAAGTATTTATTATTATTATTATTATTATTATTATTATTAAACCTAATTTTCCCGAATCTTGACTAAATCTTAACATCACTTTAAACCTTATCAACTTATCACTTTAAACTTAATTTTCCCGAATCTCGACTAAATATTAACATCACTTTAAACCTTATCAACATAACTTTAAACCTTATCAACATCACTTTTAACCTAATTTTCCCAAATATTGACTAAATCTTAACATCACTTTAAACCATATCAACATAACTAAATATTATAAATTTTTCACTTTAAACCTAATTTTCCCAAATCTCGACCAAACCTTAGAACTTAGATTATACCCTAAGACTATTGAATAATTAGCTTACTTGTACTCTAAGATTTGAGCCCATTCTCAAATGGAATTCTCAGTTTATGTTTGTCGCTACTCTAAACAGGCATTATATGACTGATCACTTTAAACTTAGACTCTTTAGTGGATACCCTTTATACAGCAAACACGTCCCAGACATGCCTTGTGCATCCCTCATGCACTAGACATCCTTGATGTCAAACCTGCATGTTCAGTTACCTTGGAACTCTGATGCGTTAATGTTCAGGGTCCACTTTTGCCGATCACAGTCACTTTAGCACTTTTCTGCAAAGAAGATTGTCAGTGAAAAGAAGGTCGGAAGCTGATACGTCCGTCCTTGAGTCAGATTCGCTGTGCAAGGGTTGGGACAATAGACAATAGGTGCAGGAGTGGGTCATTTGGCCCTTCGAGCCAGCACCGCCATTCAATGTGATCATGGCTGATCATCCACAATCAGTACCCTGTTCCTGCCTTCTCCCCATATCCTGTGACTCCGCTGAACTGGCTGGCAAACAGGAAGCAAAGAGTAGGAGTAAACGGGTCCTTTTCACAATGGCAGGCAGTGACTAGTGGGGTACCGCAAGGCTCAGTGCTGGGACCCCAGCTATTTACAATATATATTAATGATCTGGATGAGGGAATTGAAGGCAATATCTCCAAGTTTGCGGATGACACTAAGCTGGGGGGCAGTGTTAGCTGTGAGGAGGATGCTAGGAGACTGCAAGGTGACTTGGATAGGCTGGGTGAGTGGGCAAATGTTTGGCAGATGCAGTATAATGTGGATAAATGTGAGGTTATCCATTTTGGTGGCAAAAACAGGAAAGCAGACTATTATCTAAATGGTGGCCGACTAGGAAAAGGGGAGATGCAGCGAGACCTGGGTGTCATGGTACACCAGTCATTGAAAGTGGGCATGCAGGTGCAGCAGGCAGTGAAGAAAGCGAATGGTATGTTAGCTTTCATAGCAAAAGGATTTGAGTATAGGAGCAGGGAGGTTCTACTGCAGTTGTACAGGGTCTTGGTGAGACCACACCTGGAGTATTGCGTACAGTTTTGGTCTCCAAATCTGAGGAAGGACATTATTTCCATAGAGGGAGTGCAGAGAAGGTTCACCAGACTGATTCCTGGGATGTCAGGACTGTCTTATGAAGAAAGACTGGATAGACTTGGTTTATACTCTCTAGAATTTAGGAGATTGAGAGGGGATCTTATAGAAACTTACAAAATTCTTAAGGGGTTGGACAGGCTAGATGCAGGAAGATTGCTCCCGATGTTGGGGAAGTCCAGGACAAGGGGTCACAGCTTAAGGATAAGGGGGAAATCCTTTAAAACCGAGATGAGAAGAACTTTTTTCACACAGAGAGTGGTGAATCTCTGGAACTCCCTGCCACAGAGGGTAGTCGAGGCCAGTTCATTGGCTATATTTAAGAGGGAGTTAGATGTGGCCCTTGTGGCTAAGGGGATCAGAGGGTATGGAGAGAAGGCAGGTACGGGATACTGAGTTGGATGATCAGCCATGATCATATTGAATGGCGGTGCAGGCTCGAAGGGCCGAATGGCCTACTCCTGCACCTAATTTCTATGTTTCTATGTTTCTATCTTTAAGAGCTCTGTCTAGCTCTCTCTTGAAAGCATCCAAAGAGCCTGCCTCCACTGCCTTCTGAGGCAGAGAGTTCCACAGACGCACAACTCTGTGTGAAAAAGTTTTTCCTCATCTTCGTTCTAAATGGCGTACCCCTTATTCTTAAACTGTGGGCCCTGGTGCTGGACTTCCGGATGTTTCCTGCCTCCAGCGTGTCCAAACCCTTAAAAATCTTATATGTTTCAATAAGATGCCCTCTCATCCTTCTAAATTCCAGAGTATACAAGCCCAGCCGCTCCATTCTATCAACATATGACAGTCCCTCCATCCCGGGAATTAACCTGATGACCCCCAAATAGTAGCCCGGATGTAGGGTGTAAGTTGCAGCCGGAGTTAAAACTGGCATGTAACAAAGGTAAAGCCACTGTGGTGATGGGGGATTTCAATATGCAGGTAGACTGGGAAAATCAGGTTGGTTCAGGACCCCAAGAAAGAGAGTTTGTAGAGTGCCTCCGAGATGGATTCTTAGAGCAGCTTGTAATGGAGCTGACCAAAGAAAAGGCAATTCTGGATTTAGTGTTGTCCAATGATCCAAATTTGATAAGAGAACTAGAGGTAAAGGAACCGCTTGGAGGTAGTGATCATAATATGATTAGTTTTAATCTGCAATTTGAGAAGGATAAGGTTAAATCGGAAGTGGCAGTGATGCAGCTGAACAAAGTGGATTATGAAGGCATGAGAGAGGAGCTGGCCAAGGTAGACTGGAAAGGGATACTAGCAGGAATGATGGTGGAACAGCAATGGCAGGAATTTCTGGGTACAATCCGGAAGACACAGGATCAATTCATTCCTAAAAGGAAGAAAGAGTCTAAGGGGAGGCAACCATGGCTGACAAGAGGAATTAGGGATAGAATAAAACTAAAAGAAAAGATGTATAACACAGCAAAGAGTAGCCGGAAGCCAGAGGATTGGGAAACTTTGATAGGACAACAGAAGGAAACAAAATGGGCAATATGCGCTGAAAAGAAGGGAAGCTGGCTAGGAATATACAGAAGGACAGTAAAAGCTTCTTTAGATATGTTAAGGGAAAAAGAGTAGCAAAGTCAAATGTGGGTCCCTTGAAGGCAGACACGGGTGACATTATTATGGGGAACAAGGAAATGGCAGAAGATCTGAGCATCCGGTCGCGCTTTAATGGCTGCCTCCACCTTCAGTCCGGTATCTTTTATTTTTTGTTTTGTTTGAAGTGTGTTTTTTTGTTTTTTTTTGTTTTTTTATGTGGGGGGAAGAGGGTTTGGTAAGGGGGAAACCGTCCTTCAGTCGCTTCCTGGAGAGGATGAGACTATTATTTGAGTCGCGTCCTCGCCTCCCCCCCCCCCCCCCCCCCCGCGGCCTACCTACTAGATTGGCGCGGCCTTTCCTGCCGGGACCAACCAGAGCTCCAGCAGAGGCGGCGCAGCGCTGGATACATCGCGGAGCGGGCGATGCCTCACCTGAGATCGCCGTTTGTAGCTCCGGAGTGTTGGGCCTGCTGCATCGACATCGCGGAGTCCTGCGTCCCTTTGTCGGGGGTCGCCAGTGTGAATCTCCGCCCAGCTCGACCTATGGACTTCGGGAGTTACGGACTCCGGTGGGAGGTGGTTGATTTGGAGGTCCGGGCCGCTGAGGATGTTCTCCCGTTCGACGTCGGGGTTCCATCATTCCCGGCGAGAGGGCCTTAACATCAGGCCACCCGCAGCGGCGACTACGGGGTGCTCGGGAGGCCCCGAACACGGGTGAACATCTGGGAAGATCGGCGAGGAGGCTGACTGGACTTTGGTTCCTTCCCTCACAGTGGGGAACGTTGGTGCCGCTGTGGGGATGTTGTGTCGTGGACTTCTGTGTTTTGTGCTTTTTTTTAATTGTATGACTGTAAGGAAAATGGCATTTCGTTGTCTCTTAATTGAGACAATGACAATAAATTGAATCCAATCCAAATCCAATCCAATTTGAACAGGTACTTCGGATCTGTCTTCACTAAGGAAGACACAAACAATCTCCCAGAAGTACTGGAGGACAGAGGATCTAAGGGGGTCGAGGAACTGAAAGAAATTTTCATTAGGCGAGAAATAGTATTGGGTAGGTTAATGGGACTGAAGGATGATAAATCCCCGGAGCCTGATGGACTGCATCCCAGGGTCCTCAGGGAGGTGGCTCTAGAAATAGTGGATGCATTGGTGATCATTTTCCAATTTAAATAGATTCAGGATCAGTTCCTGTGGATTGGAGGATAGCTAATGTTATCCCACTTTTCAAGCAAGGAGCGAGAGAAAACGGCGAACTCCAGACCAGTTAGCCTGACTTCGGTGGTGGGAAAGATGCTGGAGTCAATTATTAAAGAGGTAATAATGGGACATTTGGATAGCAGTAAAAGGATTCGTCCAAGTCAGCATGGATTTATGAAAGGAAAATCATGCTTGACTAATCTTCTGGAATTTTTTGAGGATGTGACAAGTAAAATGGATGAAGGAGAGCCAGTGGACGTAGTGTATCTAGACTTTCAGAAAGCCTTTGATAAGGTCCCGCACGGGAGACTGGTGACTAAAATTAGAGCACATGGTATTGGGGATAGGGTGTAGACGTGGATAGAAAATTGGTTGGCAGACAGGAAGCAAAGAGTAGGATTAAACGGGTCCTTTTCAGAATGGCAGGCAGTGGTGAATGGAGTGCCGCTAGGCTCGGTGTTGGGGCCACAACTGTTTACCATATATATTAATGATTTGGAAGAGGGAATTAGGAGCAACACTAGCAAGTTTGCGTATGACACAAAGCTGGGTGGCAGTGTGAACTGTGAAGAGGATGTTAGGAAGTTGCAGGGTGACCTGGACAGTTTGAGTGAGTGGGCAGATGCAGTATAATATAGATAAATGTGAGGTTATCCACTTTGGTGGCAAAAACAAGGGGGCAGATTATTATCTCAATGGGGTTAGGTTAGGTAAGGAGGAGATACAGCGAGACCTGTGTGTCCTTGTACACCGGTCACTGAAAGTTGGCGTGCAGGTACGGCAGGCAGTGAAGAAAGCTAATGGAATGTTAGCCTTCATAACGAGGATTTCAGTATAGGAGTAGAGAGGTTCTTCTGCAGTTGTATAGGGCTCTGGTAAGACCACATCTGGAGTATTGCATACAGTTTTGGTCTCCTAATTTGAGGAAGGACATCCTTGTGATTGAGGCAGTGCAGCTTAGGTTCATAAGATTGATCCCTAGGATGGAGGGACTGTAATACGAGGAAAGATTCAAAAGCCTGGGCTTGTATTCACTGGAGTTTAGAAGGATGAGGGGGTATCTTATGGAAACATATAAAATTATAAAAGGACTGGACAAGCAAGATGCAGGAAAAACTTTCCCAATGTTGGGCAAGTCCAGAACCAGGGGCCACAGTCTTAGAATAAAGGGGAGGCCATTTAAGACTGAGGTGAGAAAAAACTTTTTCACCCAGAGAGTTGTGAATTTGTGGAATTCCCTGTCACAGAGGGCAGTGGAAGCCAAATCACTGGATGGATTTAAGAGAGAAATAGATAGAGCTCTAGGTGCTAGTGGAATCAAGGAATATGGGGAGAACGCAGAGACGGGTTATTGATTGGCAACGATCAACCATGATCGCAATGAATGGCGGTGGTGGCTTGAAGGACCGAATGGCCTCCTCCTGCACCTATTTTTTATGTTTCTAACCTACGCTGCAGTCCCTCAATAGCAAGAATGTCCTTCCTCAAATTGGGTGACCAAAACTGCACACAATACTCCAGGTGTTGTCTCACTAGGGCCCTGTATAACTGCAGAAGGACCTCTTTGCTTCTATACTCAACTCCTTTTTTTATGAAGGCCAACATGCCATTTGCTTTCTTCATTGCGTGCTGTACCGGCATGCTTACTTTTATTGACTGATGAACAAGGATCCCCAGATCCCATTGTAGTTCCCCTTTACCCAATTTGACTCCATTTAGATTATAATCTGGCTTCCTGTTTTTGCCACCAAAGTGGATAACCTAATACTTACCCACATTAAACTGCATCTGCCATACATCTGCCATGCATCTGCCCACTCACCCAACCTGTCTAAGTCACCCTGCATCCTCATAGCACCTTCTTGAAAATTCACACTGCCACCCAGCTTTGCGTCATCTGCAAATTTGCTCATGTTACTTTTAATCCCTTCATCAAAATCATTACTGTATATTGTAAATAGCTGCGGTCCCAGCACCGAGCCTTGCGGTACCCCACTAGTCACTGCCTGCCATTCTGAAAGGACCCGTTAATCCCTACTCTTTGTTTCCTGTCTGCCAACCAATTTTCTATCCTTGTCAGCACCCTACCCCCAATTACACGTGCTCTAATTTTGCCACATAATCTCCTTTGTGGGACCTTATCAAATGCTTTCTAAAAGTCCAGGTACAGTACATCTACTGGTTCTCCCTTGTCCATTTGCATGATTTCTCCTTCGTAAATCCATGCTGATTCAGACCGATCCTGCTACTGCTATCCAAATGTGCCGTTATTTAATCCTTTATAATTGACTCCAGCAGCTTCCCCACCACCGATGTCAGGCTAACTGGTCTATAATTCCCTGTTTTCTCTCTCCCACCTTTCTTAAAAAGTGGGATAACCTCCAATCCACAGGAACTGATCCTGAATCTATAAAACATTGGAAAATGATCACCAATTTATATAGCCACTTCCTTAAGTACCCTGGGATGCAGACCATCAGGCCCTGGGGATTTATCTGCCTTCAGTCCCATCAGTCTACCCAACACCATTTCCTGTCTAATGCAAATTTCCTTCAGTTCCTCCGTCACCCGAGATCCTCTGGCCACTAGTACACCAGGGGGATTGTTTGTGGCCCCCTTAGTGAATACGGATCCAAAGTACCTGTTCAACTCATCTGCCATTTCCTTGTTCCCCATATTAAATTCACCTTTTTCAGTCTTCAAGGGTCCAACTTTGGTCTTTTTTTCCCACTTCACATAGCTAAAGAAGCTTGTACTATCCTCCCTTATATTGTTGGCTAGTTTACCTTCGTACCTCATCTTTTCTCCACGTATTGCATTTCTAGTTATCTTCTGTTGCTCTTTAAAAGTTGGCTATCCTCTGGCTTCCCGTTCATCTTTACTATGTTATATTTCTTCTCCTATATATTTTTACTGTCCCTGATTTCCCTTGTCAGCCATGGTCGCTCCTTACTCCTCTTGGAATATTTCTTCCTCTTTGGAATAAACTGATCCTGCACCTTCTTTATTGTTCCCAGAAATAGAAGGAACAGCAGGGTCGTTACAGTTTGGCACCAATACCGTTGCAGGAGCTGCCGGAGCCAGGTTGTAGACAACGACGAACTGCCTTAGGCGCTCCTACTCCGGATTTCTCTTGAGGTTTATTCCTGGAGCCTTTTCCATGACTGGATATGGCCACAAGGCAGTGGAGGTTTTAAATCAGAGTTTTCCCCCCCGCGGTGCTGGCTCGAAGGGCCGAATGGCCTCCTCCTGCACCTATTTTCTATGTTTCTTAGAAGGACTGCCTTCCCATGCTGACGAGCCCCATCTGCCCAAGCCTCATGGGGGCGGATGCGTCTGCCTTCCCGTGCAGGTCTATAGTACCTGCCCACTGTCCATGAACTTCCACAACTGCCATAGATAAGTGTGGAGACATTTTGGGTATTTTTTAAGCAGAGTTCTTTAGTTTATTGTCATGTGTACCAAGTTAAAGTACACAGCTTTTGTTGCGTGCTATCCAGTCAGTGGAAAGACAATACATGATTACAATTGAGCCATTTACAGTGTTATTGTACATGATAAGGGAATGACGTTTAGTTCAAGTGAAAGCCAGCAAAATCCGATCAAGGGTAGTCCGAGGGTTGCCAGTTAGGTAGATAA
Organism: Amblyraja radiata; assembly: GCF_010909765.2. Taxonomy (NCBI): domain Eukaryota; kingdom Metazoa; phylum Chordata; class Chondrichthyes; order Rajiformes; family Rajidae; genus Amblyraja; species Amblyraja radiata. The sequence continues at coordinate 53,484,652 of NC_045963.1, forward strand.
CAGTTCAGGACTATTCTCTGGATGTGATAAGATGATTCAGTTGCCAGATAACAGCTGGGAAGAAACTGTCCCTGAATCTGGAGGCAGCATGTATGGAGTGAAGGAATAGGTGACGTTTCGGGTCGAGACCCTTCTTCAGACTGTTGTGTGGGGAGTGGGGATGGGAAGAAGCTTAAAAAAAATGGTAAATTCTTGAGTGACCAATCACCCGATCTGAACCCGATTAAGCATGACTTACATGCTGAAGAGAAAACTGAACTGGACTAGCCCCCAAAACAAGCATAAGCTCAGAATGGCTGCAATACAGGCCTGGCAGAGCATCACCAGAGACGACACCCAGCAACTGGTGATTTCCATGAATCGCAGACTTCAAGCAGTCATTGCATGCAAAGGATACACAACAAAATACTAAACATGACTACTTTCATTTACATGACATTGCTGTGTCCCAAACATTATGGTGCCCTGATATTGGGGGACTATAAATATAAACACTGCTGTAATTTCTACATGGTGAAAACAAAATGTGTAAAAATGTCCTTTATTAAAATCTGACAATGTGCACTTTAACCAGATGTGATTTTTTCTATTACAAATCTCAAATTGTAGAGTACAGAGGCAAATAAATAAATGATGGGTCTTTGTCCCAAGCATTATGAGGTCACTGTAAATGGAGTCAATGGAAGGGAGGTTGTTTGTGCGATGGTCTGGGCTGCATCCCGATTCGCTGCAATTTCTTTCGGTCTTGGATGGAACTGTTCCCAAACCAAGCTGTGATGCATCCTAATAAAATGTTTTCTATGGTGCACCTGTAGAAGTTGGTGAGAGTTGTAGGGGATATGCCGAACTTCCTAAGCTTTCTAAGGAAGTACAGGCACTGGTGTGCTTTCTTGGTCGTTGCTTCAATATGAGTGGTCCGAGAGAAGTTGTTAATGATATTGATTCCTAGGAATTTGAAGTTTTCAACCATCTCCACTTCGGCACCGTCATTGCAAACTGGAGTATGTGTACCGCTCTGCTTCTTGAAGTCCATCACTTTCTCCTTTGTCTTGCTGGCATTGAGAGAAAGGTGACACGATGGGTTCTGTATCTCCTTCCTACACTCTGTCTCATCTTTTTTTGATATCTGGCTCACAATGGTGGTGTCGTCTGTGAATTTGAAAATTTAATTAGACTTGTACATGGCTGCACAGTCGTCGGTATATAAGAAGTAAAGAAGGGGGTTGAGAATGCAGCCTTGGCGAGCAACAGTGTTGAGGAAATAGATAGGTTCTTGATTAGTAATGCCCCTGTCCCACTTAGGAAACCTGAACGGAAACCTCTGGAGACTTTGTGCCCCACCCAAGGTTTCCGTGCAGTTCCCGGAGGTTTTTGTCAGTCCCCTACCTGCTTCCACTACCTGCAAACTCCGGCAACCACCTGCAACCAACGGGAACCGCACGGAAACCTTGGGTGGGGCGCAAAGTCTCTAGAGGTTTACGTTCAGGTTTCCTAAGTGGGACAGGGGCATAAGGGTGTCAAAGGTCATGAGCTTGTGAGATGCAAATGTGAGTGCTCACAATCACGATGCCAGAGACAAAGTCGTGGAAACAAGAAACTCCTTTATTTACGAGTCTGCAGTCCCCGGGTGTCTCTCCAACCGAGACACACCGAGACCAGGAAACCATCCTCTACTTATACAGCACCATTTGGCTGAATCAGCCTCCCCTTCCGGCTCCTTCCAATCAGAGCACTGAGGTTCACAATCTAACCGGAACGCCTCGTAACGCCCCGCAATGCCTAGGGTACCTCCCAGATCATACATTGCATGTGCATTTAAATGAGACATCTTGTCATGCTGGGTGTTGTCGTAATATTCATGTATCTTATTAAGCATGTGCAGTACAGAGTAGTTTAGGCCCTTTCCCCTAGTTCTCGTAATGTTCCTTCCGGACTGCTTATCTTCTAACTCTCAGCCTTGAGATGTCACTACCTGTTCTCTTGCTGTTACTAATCTAGCCAAGTGCAGTCGGGTGTTTGTGCTGAAAGCTCACTATTATCCTACCTCAGCTGTTTCTCAGGATTTCTAGTCTAAATCAACTATCCCTATTAACCCTTTCCTCACAATCCACCCTTTTTCTTTTGCTACGCATCTTTGATTTATACTATTTCCTCCTTACAACTGGTTCTGGTTCTATGAGAATAACAGGAGTCATGCACATAAGAATGATAGGTAAAGGACCTTCTGGTTTGTCCGCCATACCTGATGGGGTGGTAACATTTATCACAGCTGTCCATACATTTATTTACAGTGATTACCATCATTAGCACAAGTGCCAAGCACTGCATTTTATCTCTTATTTCAATCGCTCTTTCTCAAAGATCAGAGTCAGTGGTTTCTTTCCCTGTCTTACTGTCCACTCCTCCTCAGCTGGAGGTTCCACCGGTCCCTTTATTCGCACTGCGTGTGTCCACCCTTTTTCTTTTGTCCGCACTGCTGTTTCCGTGGTCAATAGTACCAAATATGGACCAGTCCAACGGGGTTGCAACTTTTCTTCCTTCCACGATTTTACAAGATCCCAGTCCCCCGCTTTCACAGAATGGATTGGAAAGTCGAGATGGGGACTCTGTGTTTTTAATTCTGTAATAGAACGAGATATTGCCAGTAAATAGTTCCTTAAGAAAACATCACTACCCTCTATGGTGGGTATTCCTTCTATCTTTCCCAAATAATAAAGACCTAACTTGTTCAACCTTTCTCTGTATCTTAGTTGCTGAAACCCAGTCAACATTCTAATTGATCTCCTCTGTACTCTCCATATTTTGTTGACCTTTTTCCTATAATAATGCCTACCAAAATTATACACCATACTCCACAATTGACTTCACCAATACCTTGTACAATTTAACATTACAACCCAACTTCTATACACAATGCACTGGTTTATAAAGGCCAACACACCAAAATCTTTCTTTACCATCCTATCTACATGAGATTCCACCTTCAGGGAACTATGCACAGTTATTCCTAGATCCCTCTGTTCAGCTTCATTCCTCAATTCACAATCATTTACCATGTACGTCCAATTTTGATTTGTCCTGCCAAGATGTATCACCTCACACTTATCAACATTAAACCCATCTGTCATGTTTTAACCCACTCTTCCAAATGACCTAAATCTCTCTGTACACTTTTAAAATCTACTTCATTATTCACAACACCACCTATCTTAGTATCATCTGCATACTTATTAATCTATTTTACCACACCAACATCCAGATTATTGATTCACATGACAAACAACAGTGGACCCAACACACATCCCCGAGGTACCCCTCTAGTCACTGACCTCCAACCTGACAAACATCCATCCACCATTGCTCTCTGACATCTCCCATACAGCCACATTTTAATCCATCTTGCTATTCCTTACTAACCCCTTCTTAACCAACCTTATTTCCTTATTGAACCTTGTCAAAGGCCTTACTGAAGTTCATCTAGACAACATCCACCACTTTACCCTCATCAATTTCCCTAATGACCTTTTCAAAAAAATCAAGATTAGTCAAACATCACAATCACAAATCCATGCAAATTCTTCCTAATCCTACCCTATTTATCCAAATTCCTATATATTGTCTTTAGTATCCTTTCCATTATTTTTCCCACCACTGATGTCAAACAACATTCTTGTTAAAACTCTACTCTTTTCTCACATCTTTGTCCTCCTGTTCACTTACCTCAGGGCTATTATCTATTTGTACCTGCGGGACAGCCCTCATGTAATTATTGAAATGATACTAGGTATATCAACCTTCTAAACGAACATCGGTCGGTGGTTTAGAAAACTCATACATACACCTTGTCTTCGGGTTTAAAGGGTCCTTCCTCCTGGTCCACCTCCAACAGCTTTTACTTTACCTGTTCATAAATAGACTTGTATATCATAATTAACTGTTTCATATACTTTTTAAATTCTATCTTTAACTGTTCCAAACTCGGTCCCTTGTAGGGACCTCTCCATTGTGCCACCTGCTGGTTAGTTTGCATGCAACATCTCTTCAGTGCCAATAGCAGGGCATCGATCCAATTCAACTTTGTAATTACACAGATCTTATTTATATTAACCTTCAATGTTCCATTTATTCTTTCCACCATGCCTGTGACTGCAGGTGTTACACACCCAAATGTGTATTTTACTCTAAGGGCCTGTATTGCCAACTTGACTTCTCCCTAAATGAAAACAACCCGTTGTCAAAGCTGATTTCTGTAGGTCTACCAACCCTCTTAATTACCTTATTCATCATAAACGACACTACAGTGCTCATACCTAAATCGATTCAGACTTACCCTAGACATAACAACAGCTTATCATCTTCCAGATGCTGTTCTGGCTGCTTCGTCTGTATTTTAATTTACCTTCTTATGTGCTTGACATGTACTGCTAGCTTTTGGTCTCCGTTTCACCATACAATTTCAACATATTTTCCAATCTAGTCTGAACTATATCCTGCCTTTCCCAAGGTCATCATCCTCTGTCCTACATTCTGAAGTGTATATATTTTTTTTATTCTCTCTCTCTCACATTGCTTTTCACTTGTGGAACAAACCAACAATTCATCCACATCATCAAATACTTTCTAAGGGTATACTTTCCAACTCTGCCTTTATCATCTAATTAAAACATGGGGCTAGTAGTCAAAACCCTACTTGATCCTAGCCTTTCTTGACATCCTCCTTTTTAAAAATCCCTTTCGCTCTTGGGGACCCCAGTCCTGTTAGGGCTTATATCCAGATTAATTTCACTCCTGATAGGACTTTTTGAGGAAACGTTCCCCAAAGATTTATTATTGGCATGTAATTCTCTGGCCCTGCTGGGTTCTGTCATAGCACTCACTTGTGTCAGTTCATCACTTATTTCAGTCTTTTCAACCAGGTCTGTTGTTTATTGACAACATTGTCTTTCTTTTTCCAGCTTTCTTTTTAAGCTCATCCTGCTGGTTTGCAAGTCTTTTTCCTATCTTTGCGATATTTCTCGACCGCAGAGACCAACTGTTTGCTGAATCGGGGGTAGGAAATTAATGACAATCCCACCACCTCCTCCAATCTGCTTGACTTTAAGAAGAATGACATCCACCACAGTACTTCGTAATATAATGTTCATCAACTGGTTGCCTTCTATTTCTTGTTCATTTTCAACTCTCCACCTTTTCAGCTGGTTTTCCAGATAGGCTACATTATTTGCCTCTCCTTGTGTATCTCCCCTTTGTTCTTTGGAGTTCACCTTAAGTGGGTAACATTGTCTGAGGGCCTGCCATACCTTCTGCCTGACTGTGTCAAACAGTATGCCATTGCTTATTACATTGTTTGCATCAGTTTATACCATCCATCTTCAGTAGTTTTGTCACTTTAGTGGTTCCTATCACTTTTACCAACAGTGCCTTCAAATCTTCCATGGTCAACAATCGTCCCACGTTCTCCTCCTCCAAAGCCCTAATCCATTTCCTCCCCCATCAGGGATATAGGGTGAGGTATTTTTTATTTTTTTAGCCCTCTCAGTTTATGGGTGCCCCAAGGGATAATTGTGTCTGTCCTTCTCTTTTCTCTTTAAAGCAGTCTCATCACTTTATCCACTTTAATCCTTTCTGGTATAGATTAGATAGATTAGATAGATAGATTAACTTTAATTGTCATTCAGATATACACATAGACACAGTGCACATTGAACGGAATTTCGTTGCATTGACTCTTCAAGGTAGCAGCAGAATATAACATTTATATCAGGCGATCTGTAAAAGTGCTTAGTGTGTCCATAAAAGTGCTTCATGTGCATAGTTCTGTAAAATAGATATGTAGGAAAGTTATTAAAAGTGGCAATGTATAAGAAAGTTATGGCATTGGTTTGATTGTGAGTTCAATAGTCTTATGGCCTGGGGGATGAAGCTGTTGCAGAACCTGGTTGTCCCGCTCTTCATGCTGCGGTACCTCCTCCCAGAGTTCAGCAGTGTAAACAGTCCATATTGTGTGTGTGTGGGGGCTCTGGTAATGCCCTTAGCTCTTGTCAGACAGCGTTTGTAACCAATGTCCATGATGGAAGGAAGAGAAGTCCCAATGATCTTTTCTGCTGTCCTCACCACTCTCTGAAGGCACTTCCAGTCCGCAGCTGTACAGCCGCCGCACCACATAGAGATGCAGCTGGTCATGACTGATTCAATGGTGCTTCTGTAGAATGTGGTGAGGATGGGAGGGTGGAGGTGTGATCTTCTCATCCTGCGGAGGAAGTACAAACGCTGCTGTGCCCGTTTTACCAGTAATGTGATGTTTGTGGTCCAAGTTAAGGTATCCGTTATATGCACTCCCAGGAACTTGATGTTTTTCACCTGCTCCACTGCTAAGTTGTTGATGCACAGCGGAGTGTGACTGGGCTGATTTTTCTTTCTGAAGTCGACGACAATCTCCTTGGTTTTGTCCACATTTAGTAGAAGGTTGTTCCTGCTGCACCAGCTCACCAGCTGCTCCACCTCCTCTCTGTATGCCTGGTCGTCGTTGTTGCGGATGAGGCCCACTACTGTTGTGTCATCCGCGTATTTGATGATATGGTTAGTAGTGGACCTGGCGACACAGTCATGTGTCATCAATGTGAAGAGCAGCGGACTCAGGACACAGCCCTGAGGGGAGCCGGTGCTCAGTGTAATGACCGAGGAGGTGTTCTTCCCCACCCGCACAGACTAGGGTCTTTCAGAAAGGAAATCCAGGATCCAGTAGCATAGTGTGGTATTGAATCCTAGGGGTGCCAGTTTACTCACCAGATGCTGGGGGATTATCGTATTGAATGCTGAGCTGAAGTCAACAAACAGCATCCGCACGTGGGTGTTCTTCTCCTCCAGGTGTTGTAGGCTCAGGTGGACTGCAGAGGAGATAGCATCCTCTGTGGAGCGGTTCGGGCGATAAGCAAACTGGAACGGGTCAAAACTGGAGGGGAGTTTAGAGACCATGTGCTGCTTAATAAGCCTTTCAAAGCACTTCATTATTATTGGTGTGAGTGCTACGGGGCGGTAATCATTCAGGCAGGTTATTGTGGACTTTTTGGGGACTGGTATGATGGTGGCTGTCTTGAAACATGATGGAACAATGGCCTGGTTCAGGGAGGTGTTAAAAATGTCTGTCAGAACCAGGGCCAGCTGGTTGGCACATCCCCTAAGCAGACGCCCCGGTATATTATCCGGTCCGGCTGCTCGCGTGTATGCCTTCTTTCTTATTCTAAACTCAATTTCTTGATTCTCAAATATTCTAGCCTCCTTGTAAATTCATTCACCTTTCTTTTTAAATCTTCCACTGACTCCTCCTGCTTTATTACTTTCACACCTGTCGTTTCCTACTTCTGTTATCTCCTAACTGCCTCTCTCTCCTTTCTTTCTAAACTTGAATGTTTACCATAAAACAACAAACCATAAAAGCTGGTTCATCAATTCATGAATTAACTTATTTCCAATTATTTCAATCCATATTCACCACTATTTTAAATGTCCAATTCCTAGCACTAGTAACAATTTTCCAAATTAACTTTACTGACAAGAAATCTAAAAGAACATCAGAAAAACCAAAAGCTGATTTTACAACTTCCCCTTTTAGGTCACGAGGATACAAACAGTTAATCGTTATCTTACAACTGTTTGTAATCTTCCCCCATTACTTCCAATTTATTTAAAGGAACCTACAGTGGAATTCTTTGATTCTGCTGTGGGTGGTTGTCTGTGTTCAACTCTATAATTTGTTGTGTTCTATTTTTTTTTAAATTTATTTACTAACCTTTACAATGTGGCCTACAAATGCAATAAACAAAATAATTATCACATATATAAACTTCCTCTTTCATTCCAAACCGGTTTTTACACACAAATCACATTCGTTCCATTCTTACTTCAAATAAATTATTCAATTTATATAATTCTTATCTCCCTGTCTGACCTCTCCTGTCCGACAGAACATTCGCCCCAACGGACTATCGGGCAGAATGTGAGGACCCTCTTTCCTTGGTCCCTTTTTCTTAACACTGTGTTTATCATACCTACAAACATTCGCCCGTACAGACCCCTGAATTCTTCAGGGTGGTAACCACAAGGTCTTAATAGCTGCCTTGCCCGTACAGACCCCTGAATTCTTCAGGGCGGTATTTATCTTAACACGGTGTTTATCATACCTGCCTTGCCCGTACAGACCCCTGAACTCTTCAGGGTGGTAACCACAAGGTCTTAATCCAATCGCCCGAGAAGTACTTAATAGTCAATTTTCCTTACCCGGGTCCCATGCACAGGAATTGCTCGATTGATCCCTTCCTTACTCTGGATTCCCTCTTGATTCCCCGAGTCTCTTGTCCGGATATTACTCGCTCAAACGGCTGTCGGCAAGCAAGGAGTCTGAGACCGCTGAACTCAGCGGGGTGCACCGTCCTTCTTCCGTATACTCCCGCCAGCCGGCCAGAGTGGCGATCCCGGAAACGTGCCCCCAAGCTTGTGAGATGCAAATGTGAGTGCTCACAATCACGATGCCAGAGACAAAGTCGTGGAAACAAGAAACTCCTTTATTTACGAGTCTGCAGCCCCCAGGTGTCTCTCCAACCGAGACACACCGAGACCAGGAAACCATCCTCTACTTATACAGCACCATTTGGCTGAATCAGCCTCCCCTTCTGGCTCCTTCCAATCAGAGCACTGAGGTTCACAATCTAACCGGAACGCCTCGTAACACCCCGCAATACCTAGGGTACCTCCCAGATCATACATTGCATGTGCATTTAAATGAGACATCTTGTCATGCTGGGTGTTGTCGTAATATTCATGTATCTTATTAAGCATGTGCATTACAGAGTAGTTCAGGCCCTTTCCCCTAGTTCTCGTAATGTTCCTGCCGGACTGCTTATCTTCTAACTCTCAGCCTTGAGATGTCACTACCTGTTCTCTTGCTGTTACTAATCTAGCCAAACGCGGTCGGGTGTTTGTGCTGAAAGCTCACTATTAACCTACCTCAGCTATTTCTCAGGATTTCTAGTCTAAATCAACTATCCCTATTAACCCTTTCCTCACAGGGAGAAAGCAAGGGTTTGTGTTGAGAGGGAAAGATAGATGAGCCATGATTGAATGGTGGAGCAGACTTGATGGGCCGAATGGCCCAATTCTGTCCCTTGGCCCTATGAACTAAGGAAGACTAGTTTGATGGACTGGGCTGCATCCACAACTTACTGCAATTTCTGTTGTCTTGAGCAGAGCGGTTGCCAAACCATGTTCACCTTATTTTCTAAAGTCAATGTCTGGTTCATTTCATGACATTGAAGGTGTAGTCTCAACAGCACGTTACCAATCTCTCTTAACTCTTTCCTACGCTCTGTTTTACCATTGCTTGAGTTCCTGCCCTTTAGAGTGTTGTCATCTGTAACCTTGAAAATTGAGGGTGCAAATTTTAATTTTGTTTATTATTGTCATGTACACTGAGGTACAGTGAAAAGCTTTTGTTTGCGTGCTATCCAGCAAAGACTATACATGACTACAATCAAGCCGTCCATAGTGCATGGATAAAGGGTTCTATATTTAGTGCAAAGATCTAATGGCCCTGTCTCATGGTGCGAGTCCACCCACGAGTGATCCCGAGTTTAAAACAAATCAAACTCGTGGTAATCACGTAGAATTAACGTAGCGGTAACATCAGAACTCGTAACGCTAACGGCAGGTACTCAGTAAACTTGTTAACTCGTGAAAATCTTTCAACATGATGAAAGATTTCCACAAGTCAAATTCCATGATGGGAGGGGAGGGGAGGGGAGTGGGGGTAGGGGGGGGCGTGGTTGGTGTGACTTAGTACGGGAGATAAGTGTAGGAGAGGTGTACTGACTGTGTGGGCAGACCCTTTGATAATGATTGCCCATGGGGTTCGCTGTCGAGGACTTCATAATGCAGGGAGCATTATAAACAATTGCCGCAAAAAAGGATTTTGTGTGGATCTGATAAATCTAGGTATTGAAGGTACTTCTGGTCTGCAGTGTGCAATAGTCACCAAAATACACTGCATCTTAGAGAGGAAAAAATACAAAACATGTCAATCCACTGGGTAGGCCTTAGTCATGATGTTGTACAACACGGAAACAGGTCCTTCGGCCCAGCTTGGCCATGCCGTCCAAGTTGGCATCTTGGAGTAGTCCTATTTGCCTGCATGTGGCCCATAGCCCTCTAAACCCTTCCCATCCATTTATCTGTCGTTAATAACCTCAAGAAAATATTGAGTCAATGTGAGCCTGCTTCAGTTTTCTGGGTCCAACTCAGAGAGAAGTCTCCCCCCTTTCCTGGGTTAATCACTCCACTGTTCATAATGCTCTGTGCATTATGAAGTCCTCGACAGTGAACCCCATGTGCAATCACCACCAAAGTTAGCTGAAGGAGATAGAGGGGGGGAGGCCTGGGCCAAGCCGCATAGAGTATAGGAGCAAAGAGGTTCTCCTGCAGTTGTACAGAGCCCTAGTGAGACCACACCTGGAGTATGGTGTGCAGTTTTGGTCCACTAATTTGAGGAAGTACATTCTTGCTATTGAGGGAGTGCAGCGTAGGTTTACAAGGTTAATTCCCAGGATGGCAGGACTGTCATATGCGGAGAGAATGGAGCGGCTGGGCTTGTATACTAGGGTGTTTAGAAGATTGAGAGGGGATCTTATTGAAACATATAAGATTGTTAAGGGTTTGGACATGCTACAGTCAGGAAACATGCTCCCAATGTTGGGAGAGTCCAGAACCAGGGGCCACAGTTTAATAATATGCAGTAAGGGGGGGAGGGCATAGAGAGGGGGGAGAGGAGGAGGGAGGGGGGGGGGAGAGAAGAGGGGGGGAGGGGGGACAGAGGAGGAGAGGGAGGGATAGAGAGGGGGATAGAGAGGGGGAGAGAGGGGGGTGAGAGAGGGGGGAGAGAGCGAGGGGGAGATAGAGGGGTGAGAGAGAGAGAGAGAGGAGGGAGAGAGAGAGGGGGGAGAGAGGGGGAGAGAGAGTGAGAGGGGGAGAGGCCGGGGCCAAGCCGAGGGGGAGAGAGAAAGGGGGGGTAGGCCCGGGCCGAGGGGGAGAGAGAGAGGGGGGGGAGGCCCGGGCCGAGCCGAGGGGGAAAGAGGGAAGGAGAGGGGGGGGGAGAGGGGGGGGGAGAGGGGGGGAGAGAGGGGGGGAGAGAGGGGGAGAGAGAGGGGGGATGAGCGGGGGGGAGAGAGGGGAGGAGAGAGGGGGAGGGAGGGGGGGGGGAGGGGGAGGGGAGAGAGGGGGGGGAGAGAGGGGGGGAGAGGGGGGGGGGTGAGAGGGGGGGGGAGGGGGGGGGAGAGAGGGGGGGGAGAGAGGGGGGGGAGAGAGGGGGGGGGAGAAGGGGGGGAGAGAGAGAGGGAAGAGGGGGGGAGAGGGGGCAAAAGGGGAGAGAAAGGGGGGGGAGGACCGGGCCAGGCCAAGGGAGAGAGAGAGGGGGGGGTGGCCCGGGCCGAGCCGAGGGGGGAAGAGAGGAGGAGAGAGGGGGGGGGGGGAGAGGGGGGGGGGGGAGAGAGGGGGGGAGAGGGGGGGAGAACAGGGGAGGAGGGGGACAGAGGAGGGAGTGGGGGAAGAGGGGGTAAAGGGGGAAGAGGAGGGGCAGGGGAGGGGGAAGAGAGGAGGGAGAGGTGGGGGGAGAGCGGGAGGCCAAGGCCGAGCCAAGGGTGAGAGAGAGGGGGGGGGGAGGCCTGGGCTGGGGTGCAGGGGAGAGAGAGAGGCAGGGAGGCCCGGGCTGAGCCAAAGGGGAGAGAGGGGGGAGGGGGAGAAAAGGGGAGAGGGGGGGAGAGAGGGGGGAGGCCCGGGCCGAGCCGAGGGGGAGAGAGAGAGGGGGGAGGCCAGGCCCGAGCCGAGGGGGAGAGGGGGGGGCGGCCCGGGCCAAGCCAAGGGGTATAGAGGGGGGAGAGAGAGGGAGAGGGGGGGAGAGAGAGGGGGGGAGAGGGGAGTGGGATAGAGGGGAGTGGGAGAGAGGGGAGGGGGAGAGAGGGGAGGGGGACAGACTCGATCCGAGGCGCGAGCGGGAGATGGGGGGGGGGGGAGAAGAGTGGGTGAGGGAGGAAAGAGGAGGGAGAGGAGGGGAGAGGGGGGAGGAGAAAGGGGAGAAGAGGAGAGGAGGGAGAGGGGAGAGGGGGGAGTATTCTCCTAGTGGCAGCATGCTGCAAAGGTTGTAACTTCATTTACTCCCTTAACTTTCAACTTCTTGCTTACCACTCTTTCAATGTTACTTGTTATTACTTGATTTCAAGGCCCGGTCTAACCTTTCTTAAAGTGTTGATAACCCTTTTATACGTTTCAATCATGTAAAGGATGGAGACAAGAGGGAAAAGAGCTTCCCCAAGGAAGGAGCGTGGGGAAGGTGTAGCTTCTGACTCTGATATCTTAGAATCAATATCAAAAATGAACGATGAAATAAAAAAATGAAATGAAAACAAGATTTTGCAGTTTGGAAGAAATGAAAGGAATTTAGAGCAAATTGACAATAGACAATAGGTGCAGGAGCAGGCCATTTGGCCCTTCGAGCCAGCACCGCCATTCAATGTGATCATGGCTGATCATCCCCAATCAGTACCCCGTTCCTGCTTTCTCCCCATATCCCCTGACCGCTATTTTTAAGAGCCCTATCTAGCTCTCTCTTGAAAGCATCCAGAGAATCTGCCTCCACCGCCCTCTGAGGCAGAGAATTCCACACTCACCACTCTGTGAGAAAAATTGTTTCCTCGTCTCCATTCTATATGGCTTACTCCTTATTCTTAAACTGTGGCCCCTGGTTCTGTACTCCCCCAACATCGGGAACATGTTTCCTGCCTCTAGTGTGTCCAAGCCCTTAACAATCTTATATGTTTCAATGAGATCCCTTCTCATCCGTCTAAACTCCAGAGTGTACAAGCCCAGCTGCTCCATTCTCGCAGCATATGACAATCCCGGGAATTAACCTTGTAAACCTACGCTGCACTCCCTCAATAGCAAGAATGTCCTTCCTCAAATTAGGGGACCAAAACTGCACACAATACTCCAGGTGTGGTCTCACTAGGGCTCTGTACAACTGCAGAAGGATCTATTTAAGTCTCCAGGTCCGGACAGGATATTCCGTAGGACATTGAGGGAAGTTAGTGTAGAAATAGCGGGGGCTATGACAGAAATATTTCAAATGTCATTAGAAACGGGAATAGTGCCGGAGGATTGGCGTACTGCGCATGTTGTTCCATTGTTTAAAAAGGGGTCTAAGAGTAAACCTAGCAATTATAGACATGTTAGTTTGACGTCAGTGGTGGACAAATTAATGGAAAGGATACTTAGAGATAATATATATAAGCATCTGGATAAATAGGGTCTGATTAGGAACAGTCAACATGGATTTGTGCCTGGAAGGTCATGTTTGACTAATCTTCTTGAATTTTTTGAAGAGGTTATTCGTGAAATTGATGAGGGTAAAGCAGTGGATGTTGTATATATGGACTTCAGTAAGGCCTTTGACAAGGTTCCTCATGGAAGGTTGGTTAAGAAGGTTCAATTGTTGGGTATTAATGGTGGAGTAGCAAGATGGATTCAACAGTGGCTGAATGGGAGATGCCAGAGAGTAATGGTGAATGGTTGTTTGTCAGGTTGGAGGCCAGTGACTAGTGGGGTGCCACAGGGATCTGTGTTGGGTCCACTGTTGTTTGTAATGTACATCAATGATCTGGATGATGGTGTGGTAAATTGGATTAGTAAGTATGCAGATGATACTAAGATAGGTGGGGTTGTGGATAATGAAGTAGATTTTCAAAGTCTACAGAGAGATTTATGCCAGTTGGAAGAGTGGTCTGAAAGATGGCAGATGGAGTTTAATGCTGATAAGTGTGAGGTGCTACATCTTGGCAGGACAAATCAAAATAGGACGTACATGGTAAATGGTAGGGAATTGAAAAATGCAGGTGAACAGAGGGATCTGGGAATAACTGTGCACAGTTCCCTGAAAGTGGAATCTCATGTAGATAGGGTGGTAAAGAAAGCTTTTGGTGTGCTGGCCTTTATAAATCAGAGCATTGAGTATAGAAGTTGGGATGTAATGTTAAAATTGTACAAGGCATTGGTGAGGCAAATTCTGGAGTATGGTGTACAATTTTGGTCGCCTAATTATAGGAAGGATGTCAACAAAATAGAGAGAGTACAGAGGAGATTTACTAGAATGTTGCCTGAGTATCAGCAACTAAGTTACAGAGAAAGGTTGAACAAGTTAGGGCTTTATTCTTTGGAGCGCAGAAGGTTAAGGGGGGACTTGATAGAGGTCTTTAAAATGATGAGAGGGATAGACAGAGTTGACGTGGATAAGCTTTTCCCAATGAAAGTAGGGAAGATTCAAACAAGGGGACATGACTTGAGAATTAAGGGACAGAAGTTTAGGGGTAACATGAGGGGGAACTTCTTTACTTAGAGAGTGGTGGCTGTGTGGAATGAGCTTCCAGTGAAGGTGGTGGAGGCAGGCTCGTTTTTATCTTTTAAAAATAAATTGGATAGTTATATGGACGGGAAAGGAATGGAGGGTTATGGTCTGAGCACAGGTATATGGGACTAGGGGAGAATGCGTGTTCGGCACGGACTAGAAGGGTCGAGATGGCCTGTTTCCATGCTGTAATTGTTATATGGTTATATGTGCTCCTATATTCGATTCCTCTTGTTATAAAGGCCAACATGCCATTCACTTTCTTCACTGCCTCCTATACCTGCATGCTTACTTTCATAGACTGATGTACAAGGACCCCCAGCTCTCGGTGTACTTCCCCTTTTCCCAACTTGATGCCATTTAGATAGTAATCTGCCTTCCTGTTTTTGCTACCAAAGTGGATAACCTCACATTTATCTGCATTAAACTTCATCTGCCATGCATCTGCCCACTGCCCCAACCTGTCCAAGTCACCCTGCATTCTTAATTGAAGTAAGTTCAAGACAAGCTGATTATGTTACAAGATGAATCTCGTGAACAGAAGGAACAAATTGATAACTTGTGAACCTTGGGCTAGAAAGAGATTTGAAGATTGAAAAACTGGAACGGAAAATGAATGAAAACACTCGGGCACTCCAGCAATACAAGATTAAAAATATGGATCTGGAAAACAGAAGCCGTCGACTGAATTTGCGAATTGTTGGTTTGCCTAAAGGTCAAGAAGGGGATAATGTCATAAAATATGCCTCTAAAATGATAAAGGAGACTTTCAACACCAAGCACTATGAAAATCTTCCAATTTTGGATAACGCACACAGGATCGGAAATAAATCTGGTCTCCAAGATAAACCGAGACATTTGATCGTTCGGTTTCACTTCTTGCACATGGAGAAGAATATCTTCCAAGCAGCAAAAAAGTTGGGCATGGTTGAATATGAAGGATGCAAGTTTTGGTTTGTTCCTGATTACTGCCGTGAGCTTTTGGAATTGAGAAAGTCTTTCCAAAATGTGATATCTGAGTTGTTTAAGAAACAGTTGCGCCCCGCCTTGCTAGACTGCGTATACGACTCTTTAATGGTAACAACCGATTTTTTAACAATCCTCAAGACGCTTCCAGCTTTCTGGTGGCTTATGGGTGTGAAGCCGCGATGGGGAGCTACTGTTAGTTGATTAAGTTACAATTGGAGATTTATTTTTCATATTTTGACAATATATCGTTTTGTAAATGATTAAGAATTTAATTAGATGAGTTGTTCTTTAATTACCTTTTAGAATTTTAGTATGATGGTATCAAACAACAAATTTTACCTTCTCTAAGATACTGTTAATTTAATGTAATGGTATTATATGTTAACTTTTTAGATCTTCTTTGTTAGCTTTTCTATTTTTAAAATGTCCATCGAAGGAAATTTTTTCCCTGTCTTTAGACAATCAAAGAGTGCGGCGGCGCGACTCACGTTGCAGCGGCCCCTACAGTCTGTCTGTCTTTTTTTTTATTTTTTGTCTAGTTAAATGTATTTGTCGTGTTTTTTTTTCATACTGTTTTTAACTGTGTATATGTGGGGGGCGAGGGGGGGGAGAGGGGGAAACTTAAAAAAATATTTTGCCTGCACTGGAGACCCGACCTTTTCCCTGTCGGGTCTCCGTTGTCGTTGGGGCCTAGCACTGTAGAGCAGCCTCCAACCGGTACGACCTGGGGGCTCCAGTCACAGAGCCTGCGAAGCGGAGCTGCGGACTACTCACCATCGTGGGCTGGCCTGCCTCGGAGCGTGGGGAGGCGTGGTGGCTCGCTGCTGCGGCCCGACTCCGGAGCTCCAGCTGCAGGCCGGTGGACTGTGATATCGGCAGCTAGCGGGTGCCTGGTGGAGACCGCTTTCCGGAGCTCCCGCAACACAACTTCTCCAACCCGTGTCGCGGGGTTGGAACGACCCGGAGCGGGGCCATACATCGCCCGGCGCGTCTTTAATGCCCGCAGAACATTCCAGCGCCCGCTCGGGGCTCCAACCTTGTGACTTTTGGGCCTGGAGCGGGGCCGTACATCGCCCGGCGCGGCCTTAAATGGCTGTGGGACTTACCATCGCCCGCCTGGGGCTTCAACATCGGGAGAGAAATGGTGCAGGGGAGAGAAAAGACTTTGCCTTCCATCACAGTCAGGAGGAGATTCACTGTGATGGATGTTTATGTAAATTGAATTGTTTGTGTGTCGTGCAGGAATTGTTTTATTTGAATGGCTGTGGAAAAGGAGTTTCGTTTGAGCCTCTCTGAGGTTCAAATGACATGGAATAAATATTGTATTGTATTGAATGCAGTTCTTGTTTTTCATATTTTGACCTTGAATAAATAATATGAAGTAGCTCTTGTCTTCCACAGTTAACATGCACTTCTTAACCATAACATTAATTTTGTTTTGGCTATTGAGTGGTAAATATGCCTTCTTTTTACGTTGGGTGCTGTCATTAGGAGATATGCGGGTAGGTAAGGGATTAGGTAGCATACTGACTGTCTACTGGTCAGTTTCGGGCTTTGCATGGGGGGGGGGGGGGGGGGTCTTTTGCTTAGCTTAGTTTTTTCCATCTGGGCAGAATTTGAACTGCAAAAATGTCTGAAATGTCGTCACTTCTGGCTCTGCCTTAGTTTCTTCTCCTTCCAGTATCATGAACTGTTATGCTTTAAGAAATTAACCCGTTACATTCCACATGATTTACAAACAATATGGATAAAGTTATTAACTTCCTTTCATGGAATGTGAATGGTTTGAACCATCCCATTAAGAGGACATTTTTTTTTAAAGTTCTTCGTAGACTAAATGCTCAGATTATCTTTGTTCAGGAAACTCATGTAAGGAAAGACGACAATCAATGATTTTTTAAGTTTTGGAGAGAACAGCAGTTTCATTCAAATTCACAGACTAAGGTGAAAGGAGTCTCTATTTTTATTGACTCCTCAATTTTGTTTGTTCATTATGAAACAATTTCTGATCCATATGGTAGATTTTTGATGATTAATGGTGTTCTTTGTAACCAAAATGTTGCTATGGTGAATGTTTATGCACCTAATTTTGATCACTGTTTTTTAAACAGCTAATCGCATCCTTTCCTAATTTAAATGAACATCTTTTAATAATGGGTGGAGATTTTAACTGCTGTTTGAACCCCTCGATGGACAGATCTGCATCTGATCATGTGCTTTGAAATAAATCAGCTAGTTTTATCAATTATTTTTTACTTGACTCTGGAATGTTAGAAGTCTGGAGATTCCTACACCCAAATGACAAAGAATTTTCTTTTTTCTCTCATCTATATCATAGTTACTCTAGGATTGACTACTTTATAATAGATTCTCAGCTAGTTTCATCGGTCACTGCGTGTGATTATGATGCAATTGCTATTTCTGATCATGCACCATTGAAACTATCAGTTAAACTACTCGATTGCAAGTTTAGTGCTAAACAATGGCTATTTAATACTACTTTGCTTCAAGATCTAAATTTTGTTGATTTTATTCAAGATGAGATTGCTTTTTTCTTCTTAACAAATTCTACTGAAGAAATACCCAATGGTGTAGTCTGGGACGCTTTTAAGGCATATATTCGTGGACAAATTATTTCATACGCATCAGGATTAAAAATACAAACTCAAAATGAAATACGTATATTGGCTGATAAAAAATATCCCAAAGCTCCTAGTCTAGAGCTCTATAAGAATAGAGTTGAACTTCAATTGAGATATGATTTGCTATTGGTATCACCGATTGAGAATCAGTTAATTAAAACCAAAAGTCAATTTTATATACAGTACATGCCGATAAATCTGGTAAATTACTCGCCAATCAGTTGAAAACTGTCAGCCAAACGTCAGATTACTAAAGTGAGTAAACGGGATGGTACATTGACTGTAGACCATGACGAAATTAATAAATCCTTTCAGGAATTTTATAACTCCCTTTACCAATCAGAATTTCCTACAGATTCCAATATAATGCATGAGTTTTTAAAGAAACTGAACTTGCCAAATTTACCACATAATGAGCCTCTGTTGTTGGATGAACCCATCACGGAGGAAGAAATACAGAAAGCAATCCTTTCGATTAATTCTGGTAAAGCTCCTGGTTTAGATGGGTTTACAGTAGAATTTTTAAAGTATTTCTCAAGTTTACTGTCTCCCTGGCTATGCAAGGTTTTTAAAGAAGCCTTTTTAATGAATAGATTACCTCAATCCTTTTATGAAACATCTATTTCTTTAATTCTAACAAAACATAAAGATCCTACTGAAGTGACATCATATAGACCTATATCACTGTTAAATGTAGATTCCAAAATTCTTTCCAAAATATTAGCTATGAGATTGGAAAATATTTTACCGCAAATTATTTCTGAAGATCAGACAGGCTTTGTTAAAAATCGTTACTCATACTTTAACGTTAGGAGATTAATGAATATCGTATATACGGCAAATAAAACTTCAGAATGTGTCATTTCACTTGATGCTGAGAAGGCGTTTGATAGTATCATGGGAATACTTATTCAATACACTTGAAAAATTTAAGATTGGTCCAAAATTTATTTCTTGGACCAATATGGATGGGAAAGGAATGGAGGGTTATGGTCTGAGCGCAGGTATATGGGACTAGGGGAGATTATGTGTTCGGCACGGACTAGAGGGGTCGAGATGGCCTGTTTCCGTGCTGTAATTGTTATATGGTTATATGGTTATAAGCTGATATATCATATACCTCAGGCTTCTGTACTTACCGATAATAGACAATACACAATAGGTGCAGGAGGATGCCATTCGGCCCTTCGAGCCACCACCGCCATTCCATGTGATCATGACTGATCATTCCCAATCAGTACCCCGTTCCTGCCTTCTCCCCATATCCCCCGACACTGCTATTTTTAAAAGCTCTATCTAGCTCTCTCTTGAAAGCATCCAGAGAACCTGCCTCCACCGTCCTCTGAGGCAGAGAATTCCACACTCACCACTCTCTGTGAGAATTTTTTTTTCCTCGTCTCTGTTCTAAATGGCTTACTCCTTATTCTTAAACTGTGACCTCTGGTTCTGGACTCCCCCAATATCAGGAACATGTTTCCTGCCTCTAGCGTGTCCAAACCCTTAACAATCCTATATGTTTCAATGAGATACCCTCTCATCCTTCTAAACTCCAGAGTGTACAAGCCCAGCTGCTCCAGTCTCTCAGCATATGACAGTCCCGCCATCCCGGGAATTAACCTTGTAAACCTACGCGGCACTCCCTCAATAGTAAGAATGTCCTTCCTCAAATTAGGGGACCAAAACTGTACACAGTACTCCAGGTGTGGTCTCATTAGGGCTCTGTACAACTGCAGATGGACCTCTTTGCTCCTATATTTGATTCCTCTTGTTATAAAGGCCAACATGCCATTCGCTTTCTTCACTGCCTGCTGTACCTGCATGCTTACTTTCATAGACTGATGTACAAGGACCCCCAGCTCCCGTTGTACTTCCCCTTTTCCCAACTTGATGCCATTTAGATAGTAATCTGCCCTCCTGTTTTTGCTACCAAAGTGGATAACCTCACATTTATCTGCATGAAACTTCATCTGCCATGCATCTGCCCACTCACCCAACCTGTCCAAGTCACCCTGCACTCTCACAGCATCCTCCTCAAAGTTCACAATGCCACCCAACTTTATGTCATCTGCAAATTTGCTAATGTTACTTTGAATCCCTTCATCCAAATCATTGATGTATATTGTAAATAGCTGCGGTCCCAGCACCTAGCATTGTGGTATATAAATCCCATCCATTATTATTGTTATTATTACCCCACTAGTCACTGCCTGCCATTTTGAAAGGGACCCGTTAATCCCTACACTTTGTTTCCTGTCTGCCAACCACTTCTCTATCCATGTCAACACTCTACCCCATACCATGTGCCCTCATTTTGCCCACTAATCTCCTATGTGGGACCTTATCAAATGCTTTCTGAAAGTCCAGGTACACTACATCCACTGGCTCTCCCATGTCCATTTTCCTAGTTACATCTTCAAATAATTCCAGAAGATTAGTCAAGCATGATTTCCCCTTCATAAATCTATGCTGACTCGGACCGATCCTGTTACTTCTAACCAAATGTTCGGCTATCTCATCTTTAATAATTGACTCCAGCATCTTTCCAACAATACTCACAATAGAAACATAGAAAATAGGTGCAGGAGTAGGCCATTCGGCCCTTCGAGCCTGCACCGCCATTCTATATAATCATGGCTGATCATCCAACTCAGTATCCTGTACCTGCCTTCTCTCCATACCCCCTGATCCCTCTTAGATATAGCCAATGAACTGGCCTCAACCACCTTCTGTGGCAGAGAATTCCACAGATTCACAATTCTCTGTCTGAAAAATATTTTTCTCATCTCGGTCCTAAAAGACTTCCCCTTTATCCTTAAACTGTGACCCCTTGTTCTGGACTTCCCCAACATCGGGAACAATCTTCCTGCATCTAGCCTGTCCAACCCCTTATGAATTTTGTAAGTTTCTATAAGATCCCCCCTCAATCTTCTAAATTCTAGTGGGTAGAAGCCGAGTCTATCCAGTCTTTCTTCATATGAAATTCCTGCCATCCCA
Source organism: Amblyraja radiata (assembly GCF_010909765.2). Classification (NCBI taxonomy): domain Eukaryota; kingdom Metazoa; phylum Chordata; class Chondrichthyes; order Rajiformes; family Rajidae; genus Amblyraja; species Amblyraja radiata. Next base: position 53,505,697 of record NC_045963.1, read on the forward strand.
GGAATCAGTCTGGTGAACCTTCTCTATACTCCCTCTATGGCAATAATGTCTTTCCTCAGATTAGGAGACCAAAACTGTACACAATACTCCCGGTGTGGTCTCACCAAGACCCAGTACAACTGCAGTAGAACCTCCCTGCTCCTATCCTCAAATCCTTTTGCTATGAATGCTAACATACCATTCGCTTACTTCACTGCCTGCTGCACCTGCATGCCTACTTTCAATGACTGGTGTACCATGACACCCAGGTCTCGTTGCATCTTCCCTTTTCCTAATCGGCCACCATTCTATTTTCCTGTTTTTCCACCAAAGTGGATAACCTCACATTTATCCACATTATACTGCATTTTCCATGCATTTGCCCACTCACCCAACCTATCCAAGTCACCTTGCAGCCTCCTAGCATCCTCCTCACAGCTAACACTGCCTCCCAGCTTCGTGTCATCCGCAAACTTGGAGATGTTGCATTCAATTCCCTCGTCCAAATCATTAATATATATTGTAAATAGATGGGGCCCCAGCACTGAGCCTTGCGGTACCCCACTAGTCACTGCCTGTCATTCTGAAAATAACCCGTTTACTCCTACTCTTTGCTTCCTGTCTGCCAGCCAATTCTCTATCCACATCAATACTGAACCCCCAATACCATGTGCTTTAAGTTTGCATACTAATCTCTTATGTGGGACCTTGTCGAAAGCCTTCTGAAAGTCCAGATATAACACATCCACTGGTTCTCCCTCATCCACTCTACTAGTTACATCCTTGAAAAATTCTATAAAATTCATCAGACATGATTTACCTTTCATAAATCCATGCTGACTTTGTCCAATGATTTCACCACTTTCCAAATGTGCTGCTATCCCATCTTTAATAACTAACTCTAGCAGTTTCCCCACTACCGATGTTAGACTAACTGGTCTGTAATTCCCCGTTTTCTCTCTCCCTCCCTTTTAAAAAAGTGGAGTTACATTAGCTACCCTCCAATCCTCAGGAACTACTCCAGAATCTAAAGAGTTTTGAAAAATTATCACTAATGCATCCACTAATTCTGGGGCTACTTACTTAAGTACTCTGGGATGCAGTCAATCTGGCCCTGGGGATTTATCGGCCTTTAATCCATTCAATTTACCTAACACCACTTCCCGGCTAACCTGGATTTCATTCAGTTCCGCCATCTCATTTATCCCCCGGTCACCCTGCTATTTCCGGCAGATTATTTATGTCTTCCTTAGTGAAGACAGAACCAAAGTAGTTATTCAATTGGACTGCCATGTCCTTGTGCCCCATGATCAATTCACCTGTTTCTGACTGCAAGGGACCTACATTTGTTTTAACTAATCTTTTTCTCTTCACATATCTATAAAAACTTTTACTGTCATTTTTATGTTCCCTGCCAGTTTTCTATCATAATCTATTTTCCCTTTCCTAATTAAGCCCTTTGTCCTCCTCTCCTGGAATTTCTCCCAGTCCTCTGGTAGGCTGCTTTTTCTGTCTAATTTGTATGCTTCATCTTTTGTTTTGATGCTATCCCTGATTTCCCTTGTTATCCACGGATGCACTACCTTCCCTGATTTATTCTTTTGCCAAACTGGGATGAACAATTGTTATAGTTCATCCATGCAGTCTTTAAATGCCTTCCATTGCATATCCACCGTCAACCCTTTAAGAATCGATTGCCAGTCTATCTTGGCCAATTGACGTCTCATACCCTCAAAGTTACCTTTCTTTACCTTTCTTTAAGTTCAGAACCCTTGTTTCTGAATTAATTATGTCACTCTCCATCCTAATGAAGAACTCAACCATATTATGGTCACTCTTGCCCAAGGGCGCACGCACAACAAGACTGCTAACTAACCCTTCCTCATTACTCAGTACATTACAGAAATAATCAGAGATCCCCTTTTTTCAGGCTCTTTCGAGGTACTAGACAGGGCTGTCCTTTAAGTCCTTTACTGTTTGATATCGCTTTGGAACCTTTGGCCACCGCTATTAGGGAATCCCCTAATATTTTTGGTATTATCCGTGAGAATAAGACACATAAGCTATCTCTTTATGCAGATGATCTATTATTATTCATCTCTAACCCTGAGAAATCTATTCCGGCAATAGTAGCTTTACTTAATCAATTTAGTAGTTTTTCTGGTTATAGAAACATAGAAAATAGGTGCAGGAGGAGGCCATTTATTGTGATCATGGCTGATCATCCCCTATCAATAACCCATGTCTGCCTTCTCCCCATATCCCTTGACTCCACTAGCCCCTAGAGCTCTATCTAACTCGCTCTTAAATCCATCCAGTGACTTGGCCTCCACTGCCCTCTGTGGCAGGGAATTCCATAAATTCACAACTCTCTAGGTGAAAAAGTTTTTTCTCACCTCAGTCCTAAATGACCTCCCCTTTATTCTACGACTGTGGTCGCTGGTTCTGGACTCACCCAACATTGGGAACATTTTTCCTGCATCTAACTTGTCCAGTCCTTTTATAATTTTATATGTTTCTATAAGATCACCCCTCATCCTTCTAAACTCTAGTGAATGCAAGCCTAGTCTTTTCAATCTTCCCTCATATGACAGTCCCGCCAACCCAGAGATCAATCTTATGAACCTACGCTGCACTGCCTCAATCACAAGGATGTCCTTCCTCAAATTGGGAGACCAAAACTGTACACAATACTCCAGATGTGGTCTCACCAGAGCCCTATACAACTGCAGAGGAACCTCTTTACTCCTATACTGAAATCCTCTTGCTATGAAGGCCAACATTCCATTAGCTTTCTTCACTGCCTGCCGCACCTGCACACCAACTTTAAGTGACCGGTGTACAAGGACACACAGGTCTCGCTGTATCTCCTCCTTACCTAACCTAACCCCATTGAGATAATAATCTGCCCCCTTGTTTTTGCCACCAAAGTGGATAACCTCACATTTATCTATAATACTGCATCTGCCACGCATCTGCCCACTCACTCAACCTGTCCAGGTCACCCTGCAACCTCCTAACATCCTCTTCACAGTTCACACAGCCACCCAGCTTTGTGTCATCCGCAAACTTGCTAGTGTTGCTCGTAATTCCCCCTTCCAAATCATTAATATATATGGTAAATAGTTGCGTCCCCAACACCGAGCCTTGTGGCACTCCACTCGCCACTGCCTGCCATTCTGACAAGGACTCGTTCACTCCTACTCTTTGCTTCCAGTCGGCCAACCAATTTTCTATCCATGTCAACACCCTACCCCCAATATCATGTGCTCTAATTTGTTCTATAACCATGTACCATGTGTTATAAACTAAATCTTAGTAAGAGTGAGCTTTTTCCATTAAACAATCTAGTTTCGAATTATGGACAGTTTCCTTTTAGATTAACTACCGAATTTTTTACTTATTTAGGCATTAAGATTACCAAGAAACACAAGGATTGATTTAAAGCCAATTTTACGCCTCTAATTTACCATATCAAACAACAGTTCACTAAATGGTCACCAATGTCCTTATCTTTAATAGGCCGAATCAATGCTATTAAAATGTTTATATTACCTAAACTTTTGTATTTATTTCAGACGATACCAATTTTTATTGCAAAATCTTTCTTTGATATTATTCATTCCAAAATGTATTCATATATATGGCAGAATAAAAATTCCGGACTAAGTAAAAAATACCTACAGAAATTTAAAAAAAACGGTGGTTTGGCACTGCCGAACCTTAGATTCTACTATTGGCCAGTTAATGCTCGTTATCTAACATTTTGGACAAAAGATTTAGAAGATACCCAATGCCCAGGATGGATAAATCTTGAACGTTATTCTATGCAAGGGCTATCATTGACTTCTATTCTAGGAGCCTCGTTACCTTTCACAAATACGAGATTGAATAAATATACGACTAACCCAATAATAAGACATACACTCGGAATATGGTTTCAATTTCGTAAGTTTTTTGGATTGAATGATTTTATCTTATTGAGTCCTATCATATCTAATTTTTTCTTCCAACCTAGTACTGATCAAGCCTTTCTGTTATGGAAGAGGAAGAGATTAGCAGCTTTTCGTTATTTGTTTTTGGATGGTTGTTTTATGTCTTTTGAACAACATAAATGTAATCTGCCTAACTCATATTTCTCTAGATATTTACAAATTAGACATTTTTTGAGGGCTACTACATAGAAACATAGAAATTAGGTGCAGGAGTAGGCCATTCGGCCCTTCGAGCCTGCACCGCCATTCAATATGATCATGGCTGATCATCCAACTCAGTATCCCGTACCTGCCTTCTCTCCATACCCTCTGATCCCCTTAGCCACAAGGGCCACATCTAACTCCCTCTTAAATATAGCCAATGAACTGGCCTCGACTACCCTCTGTGGCAGGGAGTTCCAGAGATTCACCACTCTCTGTGTGAAAAAAGTTCTTCTCATCTCGGTTTTAAAGGATTTCCCCCTTATCCTTAAGCTGTGACCCCTTGTCCTGGACTTCCCCAACATCGGGAGCAATCTTCCTGCATCTAGCCTGTCCACCCCCTTAAGAATTTTGTAAGTTTCTATAAGATCCCCTCTCAATCTCCTAAATTCTAGAGAGTATAAACCAAGTCTATCCAGTCTTTCTTCATAAGACAGTCCTGATATCCCAGGAATCAGTCTGGTGAACCTTCTCTGCACTCCCTCTATGGCAATAATGTCCTTCCTCAGATTTGGAGACCAAAACTGTACGCAATACTCCAGGTGTGGTCTCACCAAGACCCTGTACAACTGCAGTAGAACCTCCCTGCTCCTATACTCAAATCCTTTTGCTATGAAAGCTAACATACCATTCGCTTTCTTCACTGCCTGCTGCACCTGCATGCCCACTTTCAATGACTGGTGTACCATGACACCCAGGTCTCGCTGCATCTCCCCTTTTCCTAGTCGGCCACCATTTAGATTACTCTACCCTTTTTTCCGTTACCACATCAAACCGAAATCTTGGAAATTTGTTTACATTTGAACCCTTATCAGAAGGGCTTAATAACGACTATGAGTTGATTTTGAAATTTAAAAAAGATACATTTGATAAAATTAAGAAAGACTGGGAAAGAGAACTCCAAATTTCTCTATCTGCAGAGAAATGGGAGAGGATTCTTCAATTAATTAATACTTCCTCAATGTGTGCAAGACACGCTTGGATACAATTCAAGGTGGTTCACACAACTCATATGTCAAAAGATAAATTAGCTCGTTTTTATGGTCATATAAATCCTACCTGTGACAGGTGTAATTCTGAAGTGGCCTCATTGAGGTCAATGAGGCCACTTCAGAATTACATCTGTCACAGGTAGGATTTATATTACCATAAAAACGAGCTAACTTATGTTTTGGTCCTGCCCACTTTTGGAAAAATATTGGAAATAAATTGTTGATACTATTTCTGTAGTTTTAGATATCGATTTACAACCTCATCCTATTACTGCAATTTTTGGGCTATCAATGTTCTATTCATCTGTCCCATTCCGCCCATCGTCTGGTTGCTTTTACCACATTAATTGCCAGTAGATCTATTTTACTTCGGAGTCACATGTGTGATTCCGTGAAGAAGCCCCGCCAGGCCGCATGCGTATCATTTATCGTCATCCGCATGGCGAGACACTGGTCTGGCAGGCAACTCATTCCTGCCAGCGGTAAGTAAAAAACCTGCAGGTAAGTTTTCATTACTTACCAGGTTGTGTTTTCCTGATGGAACCTCCTCTTACAGGGTTCCTGTTGGCTATAGTAGCGCAGTCTGGGCGAGCCTCGGGGAAACCGGCATTGGGCTGTGGGGAGAACTCCAAGTCCAGATCGCTAATGCGGGAGCTGGCGGACATCGGGTGCGTTACTCCAGCCGCTGACAAGGCAGTCAGCGACTTCCAGACTGCGGAAGTTTCCGTGGGGGGGTAAGTCCCAACGATATTAAGGTGATTTCCATATGTCTTTTTTATGGGGGTTTTTAAAAGACATTGGGACTAGCTTAGATGGTCTTGTTCAGTGTGTTTGTGAACTTGTTTCTGTGCTTTATGCCGGGGGTAAAAGCTATTTTAAAAGGAACCCGTAAATCGGGTCAGGAGGATACACCTCCCAATAAAAACGATGTTGTGGACGTCTGACAAGATGGAGCACCTGATAAAAGGGATGCTCCATCACGACAGGCTCCAGGAGGAGCTTCATACCCAACAGGTCACCCCAAGGGCTGTGGCAGCAGCTTCAGGGTAAGGCTGTACAAATAAAATCAGCTCCAGGACAGTAGCTTTATATCCATGGGTCCTCAGAGTCTTGGGGGATAATGGCAGCAACACCTATAGGCAGGCTGCATTATGTCTCCCTCATGAAGGAGGTTGAGCCTACCAGGGCAGAGTTATTCTGTCACTGAGGTTACATGTATTACAAAGCATACCCCAAGGCATAAAGCCAAGAAGCTGCTGAGCACAGCTCCAGCATAATTTACCCCAGTAAGGAACTTTTATATTCTGAGATTGGAGGTATGGGAAAGCAGGCACCAAGGCATAACACCAAGTAAGGCTGTTTGAGCACAGCTCCAGCATAACATGGTCCAGCTAAGGAGCTTTATATATCCTGAGACTAGAGATATTGGAAAGCATACCCCAAGGCAGAAAACCAAGCAAGGCTGTTGAGCACAGCTCCAGCATTATATCCTCCTGCAAAAGAGCTTTATATCCTGAGGTAGAGGTGGACTCTGAGGTTGGAGGTGTTGAAAACCATACGCCATAGCATAAAGCCAAGTAAGGCTGTTGAGCACAGCTCCAGTAGGATATGCTCCAGTGAGGGAGCTTTGTATTCGAAGGTCTCTTCAGGAAACTCTGCTTGCAGCACCTGGTCAGGCTGTCCAAAAATGCTCTCTCTATGAAAGAGATCACCAGTGTCAGTATAACCAACTACAAAGGTGGGAAATAGCCGGAGGGGCCAGAGTTCCCCTCATGCTATAAATGACGAGAATAAACGCACTTAAGGGGTGACATAAAAATTAGCCGCTGAACTTCTCTTAGGGAAAAAACTCTGGAACTGCAGGTAAAAATCTGGATAGGAAGCAAAGTTTCGGACCAATTGAGGTACCATTAATAAGCAAAAAAGTTTAATTGTTGCGGCAACAACACACCCCACGCCTTCGTAGACAGTAAACAATTCACTAAAGTTGGTGGTAGCATGAAAGTTGGACAGGGGAAAATCCCAGACCTTAGTTGAGCTCCGGGAAAATATGAGGCCATCTACAAGTTGGCAATAATTACACTTGTTGGTACTAATGATAATAACAACATATGTTTGGGTCATGTGCTGTACGAAAATAGCATTTCCCTTGGTAAGGATGAAAAGGTCCTAGTAGCCTTACAACACACAAATGGATGAGATTTAACCATGTAAAACTGCACAATGCTAGGATGCAAGCACAGAAATTGTCCAGAGTTGTTTCAGGGCAGACTCAGTATTATGGCCAGGAATAGCTTTGGGACATAAAAATGTCTGGGGGCGTCTAGACAAGAAGGAGCACCTTATGGAAAGGATGCTCCATCATGGCAATTCCAAAGTAAGTACTATACTCATGGGCCACCCCATCAGCCGCGGCAGCAACCTCCAGCAGAGGTCTATACAGGGCAGACCCGTACCAAACTGGAGGAACCATACCTCCACGGGTCAACATAGAGGCCCATACCAGCAGTGCCATGCCAAGGGCTGCTGAAGCCTCCCTCATGAAAAAAGAGGGAGAGCCAGGGCAGTATGGCACTGACCCTGAAGTTGGAGGTATAGCGGAGGAGCATACCCCAAGGCACCGCAGGTCTACCTGGGTGCCCATACCAGCAGCACCATGTCAAGGGCTCATGCAAGAGCAGGGAGAGCCAGGGCAAAGTATGGCACTGACCCTGAAGGCACGAGAGCATCGCTCCAGGTGAGCCGGATATGGCATGTAAATTTACCATATCGGCAGGAACTGGTGAGGCAATAGAGGAATCTGGCTAATAAACATCAACAATACGACCTCTCACCAGCTCCAAGAATCAAAACGCTATGAAACACCTATAAATCGTGCGTCACTCAGAATGCCCACCATGAACCAGGTTATCTGGGGGCAAATGGGTGCAATCCTGCGATTGCAGGAACTAAGGCTGCAAAAAGTATTAAAACTAATCGGATCAGGCATAACGGCATTGGGCGGTCAATCGAAGGGCCACCATTATCAGACACACAGCAGGATACATAGGGCCGGCTGTGTAACGCCCACTTCGAGATTAACTGCTTGAGAAAGAACTATCAGACCGACGTTAAATCCAAAGTTGTAGTACTGTGCTGATCATCAAACATACAGCCACCAAACTTGATATTTGGAGAAGTCCTGGCTAAGTAAGTCAAGGACTTAGATGATGAGGCAAAGATGGTCGGCCTTATTAAGGGAACTATCCCATCACTATGCCATTGGCGTGCACCAGTGCATGCTCCCACTAAAATTCGGAGGCAAAAGAACTCAGCAACCGTGGAGGCACGAGCAGCTGGACTTGTCCAGGACATATCTCCTATAGACCAATCACCAATGGGAGTAGATTGCAAATGTTTATAATGAATAGTGCTGCATAACATCAGATCCTTTCACACTGGACAGCATTCAAGGGTTCAAATTGAGTTATTCTTGAATAACATCCACCCACTAAACATACACCAAGTCGGAAATTGGTGTTTTCAAAACCAGAAACTTTACAGGTAAATGATAAAATTGAAACCATTATTCACAAAAGGTGTAATAAAAAAGACGGTTCATCAGCCTCTGCAGTTTGTGTCTAAATATATTTCCCAAGCAAAAGAAGGATGGGGGGCGGCGAGCCATTCTGGATCTAACCCGACTGGATTCCTATATCCAGTATAAGCTTTTAAAAGGAAACATTCGGTACTACTAAACAATTGGTTTCCAAAGGATATTATATGGCAAGTATAGATCTGAAAAATGTATAATATTCAGTACCAAGTTTCTGTCTGACTGTCCTATGCAGCTATGTTTCCCGCTTTATCCGGAATAAAAATACAACCTTTACGGTTATTCTTAACATAAAATTTGCTGGGTTAGCATGTGGTTCGGGAAACCAGCCTCTGCATGATAAATCAATTTTTCACTTATGGATTCTGAGTGGACCAGTCCTTCAACTCGGACTGTCAGTCCAATTCATGTCTGCTCGCTGCGAATGCAGGGATAGCACCAAGAAAGGAAAGCATTACATCTCCTCTTCAGGAAATGGGAAGTGTTGTTTAAATACTTAAGTCACATCTCATACAGCACAGATAACTGACAGCTTGCAGTGCGTTTCAAATGGGTCTTGACAAAATTAAGTTATAGGACCATTAACTGTGCCCAACGTGCTTCCCATCTTATTTACGGCAGCAATAGGGACCCACTCTGCCGGGGTTCACCCCTAATATCAAGGGAGAAAGGATATTTTTCACATGTCCCAGGATAAGCACAGGGCTAATGGGATATTTAATGTGGTATTAATACTATTTCAACAGGGGGCTCCAGCTACATCCTTAGTTGGCTCGGCTATCATAGGTAGTTATCCTCAAGGCGCTGGGCAGCCAACGGGTTCAGTCACTACATATTGTGACTACATAGGATGATTACATCTGCAAATAATATTATGTTTTAATATTTGTACAAGCAGAATAGACATAAAATCTCAAACTAATTCATGACATACCTCATGAACCTTCGGTTATGGTCACACATATATAACAATATGTCAAGTTCGCGAAGAGCTTAGAGGCTCAGAACTAGCAATGTTGATAATATAAAAAACTTTAAAAGGGTATTGGGTTGCACCATTCCCAGGTGATCGAAACAGGGCTTGGCTCGTACAGGAGTAGATACTGATATATTTCCGAGACTCACTCCACCAGGGCTGCTACAATTTCCGCAGCAAGGGATATAAAAATTTCATAATAAGCCAAGGCCAGACCAGGGGTATTTGTCAACTTTACTTAGGTTCAGTGGTTAGTTACTCCCGAATGAGAGGAGTTACTATTATTTATTCATTATGAATGTTTCCCTCATCTATCATTGAAGCAGCCGTGGTTGTGGAGACTCGATTCTCACGGCATGAAATCACAGAGATTTGAAATCTTCACGGATTCCGAAGTAAAATAGTAAGATTAAGCGAGAACTTACCAGTTTGAAGTTTGATCTTTATTTTATGAGGAGTTACGGTGAGCGATTACCTGCCCTCCGCTCCCGGCCCTCATAATCGCAAAGATCATCTGGTAGTTCTAATCTATTTTACTTCGACTGCTGTTATCTGTGATTTCACACCCCTGCTTTGATGAATGATACGCATGCGGCCTGGCGGGGCTTCTTCAAGTAATCGCTCACCGTAACTCCTCATAAAATAAAGATCAAACTTCAAACTGGTAAGTTCTCGCTTAATCTAACTATTTTATTTAAATGGAAAGACTCTAATCCTCTGACCACACTCCATTGGTACTCTGAAACGATATCATGTTTAAATTTAGAAAAAATTAGGAGTAAAACTGTTGAACCCTTGGTTAAATTTGATAGGACTTGGGGAAGATTTATTCAACATTTTCATACGACATAATTTTCAACAGTTCCAGAGAGGGGAGTGGGAGAGAGGGGAAGGGGAGAGAGGGGAGGGGGAGAGACCCGAGCTGGAGATGGGGGGGGGGGGGGGAGGCCCAGGCCGAGCCGAGGTGGAGAGAGAGGGGCAGGGCCGGATTTATGTAATAAACTTCACAAGCTTAAGCTTAGGGCCTCCAAATCTAGGGTGGCTCGGCAGGGCCGGATTTACCTCTTGGCTTCATAGGCTGAAGCCTGGGGCCTCAAAATCTAGGGGGCCTCCGGCCAAGGTGTTTTTTTCCCAGAGTAAATAAAATCCCGAGAAAAAAAAAATTGGAGCGCTATCAGAGTTTCCACTTTGACGGAAATTACCCGAAATTCTAGTTCCGGCCGCTGGAAGTTTTGGGGAAAAAATTGCGACCATCTGCGCATGCACAGTTGGGGGAAGCCTGTGACGCAGTAGCGACGCAAAATGACGCTGTCTCTCCGCACGTGCGCAGTGGGCCCGGGTGGGTTCAGATCTCTATTTGCACTCCACACAATCAACTCGATGCCTCATGTCTACTCCAGGTAAGTTGTGGAATATTGTGTTGTGGGAGTGCCCGTTTATTTGGGGGGGGGGGGGCTGAGGTGTCTGCGGAGCGGAGTCGGAGCCTCGCTGCGTGGGAGGGAGAGAGAGGGGGAAGGAGAGAGAAGGGGGGAGGGGGAAGGGGGGGTTGAGACAGAGCGGGGAGGGGGAGCGGAGAGAGAGAGAGAGGGGGAGGGGGAGAGAGCGAGGGGAATGGGAGGGGGAGAGAGAGATGGGGAGGGAGAGAGAGGTGGAGGGAGAGGGAGGGGGAAGGAGTAGGTGGGAGAGGGAAAGGGGGGTTATCTTTAGTGAGATTGCAAAATTAAGGTAGGTTTTGGAGCAATTATATTTAATCCTCCATATGAATAATATCAAACTATTGGGACTGCTTTCTTTTCCTTGATAACAATACTGAAAAATATGAATTCCATAGTTAGCGACTTTCATTTTGCACCATATTTTAAATGTGCATACACTAACATGGTCGAACTGTAACATTTTCTAAAAAAAGATTTTATTTACTGCAAAAACTTAACAGTATTTTACTTGCAGTGTTTGCATGCTCCTTTATAACATTTTACATAACATTTTACAGTACAACTTGATTATTAAAACAAAGACAGCTTCAATTCTCGATTTAAAAAAATGTATGCAACAATAACCCCAATCATCCCATTCCAACCACTCATTACTCTTGACTCAACCAAAATTATTTCCGAAATATTGGTCATAAATTTGGTGCAAAGTGCTCCAAAATAAGGCTCAGAATGCACCAGAGAGCATCTAAAACCCCGGCTGCAAGGGTCTTTCAGCTTCACGCTTGTGATATGCGCTGCATGCATTTATTTCACATAAAATGTTTGTAATCCTGCCATGCCACCCCCCTTTTTGAAAAGCTTCGTACAGGCCTGGTGTATAATATTTTTGACACTGTCATAGGCCTTTCTTACATGTGCTGTCACAATGCACTGTAGTCTCTAAACAACACTTCAGTAATTTTCCTTGCCCTCCATTTCAGAATAATAGTGTTTTAAGCTGATAACTCAACACTAGCACTGGCAATAAATAAAATGTGCAGCTTTCCAGCCCTTATCTCAATGGCCACGCTCGGCTGCACATCGTTGTCAATCTGGTGGACTCTTCCATCTTCCTCTCGTCGTGGGGGTGGGGGATTGGGAGGGGCATCACAAGTGGAATAGTCTAGGGCCTCTCTTCATCTAAATCCAGCCCTGGAGAGGGGGGAGGCGGGGGGGAAGCAGGTGAGAGGGGGGTGATAGAGGTGGGAAAGGAGGAGGGGGTGGAAAGGAGGGGGGAAGAGAGGAGGGAGAGGGGGGGAGGAGGCCCAGGTCGAGCCGAGGCGGAGAGAGTGAGGGGGGAGGCCCGGGCCAAGCCAAGGGGGAGAGAGGGGGGGGGGGGGGGGGAGGCCTGGGCCGAGCCATGGAGGAGAGAGAGGGGAGGGAGGAGGCTCGGCCGAGGGGGAGAGAGGGGAAGAGAGACAGAGAGGAGGAGAGACAGAGAGGAGGGGAGGGGGAGAGCGGGGAGAGGAGGGGCAGAGAACTGAGAGGGAGAGAGGGGAGGGGGGGAGGGGAGAGACCCGAGCCGAGGCGCGAGCGGGAGATTGGGGGGGGAGGGGCGGGAGTAGAGGGGGTGAGGGGGGAGAGAGGGGGGGAGGAGAGGGGTGGGGGGAGAGAGGGGGGAGGTCCGGGCCAAGCCGAGGTGGAGAGAGTGGGGGAGAGGGGGGAGGCGAGTGAAAGGAGGGGAGAGGGGGGAGGGGGGAGAGAGGGTGGGGCGAGGCCCGCGCCAAGCCGAGGTGGAGAGAGAACGGGGAGGCCCGGGCTGAGGAGGAGAGAGAGTGGAGGGGGGAGGGGGGAGGGGGGAAGGGGGGTGGGAGGGGAGAGGGGAGGGGGGGGGGGGGCGGGCAGGAGGGGGGATGTTGTTACCAAACTGAACTCACTCTGGAATGAATGCATTAACGGAGCCACTCTGCTGCTGGATCCGAAGTTGTCCGTGCCGCTGACGGTAAAGTCTGTGAAAGCGGCCCCATCAGAGACTGTGAGGCCTCACATCCTCGGAGCTTCTGACACGCCGGCCCTATCGCGCTGGCTGTTCCCCCGCTGCTTTTCGCCCGAGGGCGAAAAGCAGCGGTTAAACATCCAATGTTTGGCTTGAGGCAGCGTGACAGAGCCGGGCCGGACACCAGCGGTAGGGAAAAATGTAGCCGTTTTTCGAGCAGAGCGCTTCAGACCCCGAGTACTGTATTATGATGGGTGGCTAGCAGGCTGTGACAAAATGTGTGAGTGTGGGGGGGGGGGGGGGGGATTTTATTTAAAAATGTGTACATAAAAATGTCCAAATGTTTTGAGGAGTGTATGAGTGAATGTAAAAGTGAATTAGCTAGCGAAATGGAAGAAATCACGGAGTTTCAGCATGTGGGTTTGGCGGACCAAGGAATCAAAGGCCGAACGTTCTGACATACCCCCATAAACACACACACACACAGTTTTAAATGTATATAGAAGGATATAGTAAGGGCCTGAAAACAGATTTATGCAGAGCACCAGTGTTGAGAACTACTAGAGAGGATAACATGTATCATATCGTTCAGAAAATGTTCCTGGCATCAGTCATTCATGCAACCCTGATGTGTTGGACTGTGATGCAGGTAAATTGTCGATATTTTCTTCCAACAGTTGCCAGACTCATCTAGACCCTTCCCCCTGAACACGTAAAGTTTTCCCCCAAATGTTTCACCTACTTCTGATTTACTCAGCTAACTTCATCCTGTAGAATTGTTGGTCCTTCTCATTCCCAGGTCGCCCTTCCTCCCTTCCCATCACCAAATACTGGGCACCATAGTGTGCCTTACCTCTGCAGCACACTGCGAAACCCTTATCAGGCCTGTGGACAAAAACCTGAACCCAACTTTATGAAAAGAAAGTAGAGTGACAGATTTTTGATGCTTATGAAAATTCGTAACTCATGACTGTTGCACAACAGAAATTCTCATGGAAGGGTCAACAACTCTTGGTCCGTGTCTATAGAATGCACTAAAATAGTAAGATTAAACGAGAACTTACCAGTTTGATGTTTGATCTTTATTTTATGAGGAGTTACGATGAGGGATTACGTGAAGACCCCGTCCAGCACGCATGCGCGACATTCTTCAAAGCAGCGGTGTGAAGTCACAGACACCAGTAGATGAAATAAACATAGTAAGATAAGAAGAACTAGGATACTAGTTGACCTTTATGATAGAGGGCGGGAGCGGAGGGCACGTAATCCCTCATCGTAACTCCTCATAAAATAAAGATCAACCTTCAAACTGGTAAGTTCTCGTTTAATCTTACTATTTTACTTCGGAGTCACGTGAGTGACTACGTGAAGATTTTAAAGATCTGTGATTTCATGCCGTGGAACGAGTCCATGCTTCACTCACTGCGTTAGTTGACCAGGGGAGGAAGTATGTTATCATATTCAGACATGAATAATGACAATAGTAACCTCCCTTACCCGGGAGGAACTATGAACATAACTTAACATAGAGTTTGTAAATACCCCCCCATCTGGCAATGGGTTAGTTCTAAATGTGTGGAAAATTGCTAGATTGACCATCCTGCAAGTGCTAGGATGTGGTCCCGCTAACTTCCATAACCCTGCTGCTGAGGTTGTTACAGCCTTGGTGGAGTGATTTGAAATGTCAGTATTTACTCCTGTATAAGCCAGACCCATAACCACCTGAAGATGGTCTGAAGTGATACCTTCTTTTGAGGGTAGATGTAACTAACAATATTGCTAGTTCAGAGTCTCTAGTGATCTAACATTCTGGTGTAGATGTGTGACCATACACAATCGAAAGTTCATGGGATATGTGAACATCTAGTTTGAGATCTGGTGCCCCTGGTCTATACTGCTTGACTAAGTCATAACATAAGTGTTATTTAGTCTGCAGATATAATCATCCTATCCAGTCAACATAGAAACATAGAAACATAGAAAGTAGGTGCGAGAGTAGACCACCAGGTCCGTCGAGCCCGCACCGCCATTCGCTCATGGCTGAACACTAAACAGACACACTTACCCACAAACAGTAGACACAAGACACAGAACACAAGACACTACCCTCCCCTTTATACCGCTATCACCCCTCTCCACCCCAAGAACCTCGCGATCTCCTGGGGGAGGCAAAAAACCGGATAAAAACACAGGTCCAATTCGGGAAAAAAATCCGGGAAATTCCTCTCCGACCCCAATCCAGGCGATCGACACTTGTCCAGGAGATCACTCAGGTCTTACTATACTAACCATACCTAGGTCCATATCCCTGCCCTCTCCCCGTAGCCCCTTATCCCCTTGGCAGCTAAAAAACCATCTATTTTAGTCTTAAATATATTTAAAGTTTCTGCTTCCACTGCTCCCTGGGGCAGTGAATTCCATAAATTAACCACCCTCTGGGTGAAGAAGTTCTTCCTCATCTCAGTTTTAAAAGAGCCCCCCCTTATTCTGCAACTATGTCCCCTAGTTCTAGTTTCCCCGATCATTGGGAACATCCTCGGTGCATCCACCCGATCAAGGCCCCTCACGATCTTATATGTTTCAATGAGATCGCCTCTCATTCTTCTAAACTCCAAAGAGTAGAGTTCCAGCCTACTTAACCTTTCCTCATATGTCAATCCCCTCATTGCAGGAATTAATCTTGTAAACCTTCGCTGCACTGCCTCCAGGGCTAGTACATCCTTTCTTAAGTATGGACCCCAGAACTGTACACAGTATTCCAAATGTGGTCTCACTAATACTGTGTACAGCTGCAGCAAGACCTCCGTGTTTTTATACTCAATCCCCCTAGCAATAAAGGCCAAAACTCCATTGGCCTTCCTGATTGCTTGCTGCACCTGCATACTAACTTTTAGTGATTCATGTACTAATACCCCTATATCCCTTTGCGTTGCATTACAACGCAGCTCCTCCTCATTTAGAAAATAACTTGCCCTATCATTTTTTTTCCCAAAGTGAATGACTTCACATTTATTAGTATTAAATTTCATCTGCCAAGTTGTTGCCCACTCACCTAGCTTATCTATATCCTTTTGCAGACTCTTCCTATCCTCCTCATCCCCTACTTTTCCTCCCATTTTTGTATCGTCCGCAAATTTTGATATATTACACTTGGTTCCCTCCTCCAAATCATTTATATAAATTGTGAACAACTGGGGTCCCAGCACCGACCCTTGCGGAACCCCGCTAGTTACCGGTTGCCATCCCGAGTATGAACCATTTATCCCCACTCTCTGCTTCCTATTTGTTAGCCAATCCTCTACCCATGCTAATATATTACCCCCAATCCCATAATTTTTTATTTTTAGCAATAGTCTCTTATGTGGCACCTTGTCAAAAGCCTTTTGGAAGTCCAAGTATACCACATCCACCGGTTCCCCTTTATCCACCCGGGTTGTTACTTCCTCAAAGAATTCGAGCAGATTCGTTAAACAGGACTTCCCCTTCACAAAACCATGCTGGTTCTGTCCGATGAAGTCATGTTTATCCAAGTGCCCCGTTAGTGTTTCTTTAATAATTGTCTCTAACATTTTACCCACCACCGATGTTAGACTAACCGGTCTATAGTTACCCGCCTTCTGTTTACTTCCTTTTTTAAATATAGGTGTTACATTGGCCATTTTCCAATCCACTGGGACCGTTCCTGCCTCCAGGGAGTTTTGGAAAATTATCACCAATGCATCCCCAATCCCCACCGCTATCTCCCTCAAGACCCTTGGATGTAATCCATCAGGCCCAACGTTTATGTAATGACTAGACCCGTAGTGCTGCATGCAGGGATATGAGCATAACCACTTATAAGTGAGTTAGTCCAAGGACAGGGATGTAGCTGGCGCCCTTCAGCGAAGCGACGTAGCACAACATTAACACCCCATATCTCTGCGTTCCTAGACCTGGGAGTTTTCGAGTTGCAGATTTTCTTCATAATCTAGAGCTCAGAGGGTGACCCCCCAGAGTGGACTCTACTCCTTTCAGCCAGTATGATGAAGCACTTAGGTATGGTAGATGGCACTTAAGACATCATGATTTGTCAAGCCCTCATATGAGCCTGAACTACAAGACGTCAGTCATCCGTGCCGAACATGCAATATAATTGTAAAACTAATACCTCCCATCTCCTTATGAGGAAATATTGATATTTTTTGGTGCTATCCCTGCATCTGCAGCGAGCACGTTCATGGTTGGTTTAACAACCCCAGATGCAGGAGCTGTCTTCTCAGTCTTTGTAATACAAGAATTGATTATATCATGCTGAGGCCGGTTTCCCGCGTCACGACTAGACCAATGTTTGTGTCTAGAATAACCATATATGGTTCTATCATTCCCCACATCAGTGGGAACCATGGCTGGCTAAGCCCGGCAGGCACTATAAAAATGCCTGAGGCATTTGCTGAATTTTGCAAACCCGTCTGTTGAGGCAGAAATGGAGGAAAACATAAAAGAACATTCCTCCGTAGTGTAGCTAGAATGTAACGAACGGTACCGATATGCCACATATTTTCCACTGGTGATTGGGCCTGGATGCAAGTTTCTTGGTCTTTAATGTTCACAATGTATTTTAATACTTTGTGATCCAACACCCATATTGTGTACCGTAATGAGTTTTGGGTAAACTATCACCAGATATTTTGACTTATTTGCACCAATGTAAACAGACATTTGCCACCACCGAAGTGTATCAACTTGGACTAGAGCATGCAGATAGGCATATTCGCATAAACCTTTAATCCCCAGAATGCACCCAGTGTCTATAGGTAGTTGATACCATGTAACTGAGGAATTGGTAACTCTACCATCCACATCTGTAACTAGATGGCATGAGCAAATTCTCATCCTGAACAATAGCATCAGTTTGTAATTTAATTAAAGATTTACTGATTTAGTGGAATAGCATAGAGCTGGTAACAATGACCACATGGTACTTGAGTGCTTATTTCTTTTGCATGCTGTATAGTTCTGATTGTGCAAAGGCCTAAATAGCACAGCTGTAAGCCAATTATACGATGAACAGAAGGTTGCTTGATCTGTATTGTTACGGGCTTCAATTAATTCCAATCCCTTACATCAGGGCAGAGTCCCAGACGATTAAGTAGAGTTAAAGGTAATCCCAATCATCAATAAGTTCAGTTGGTGTCAACTTAAATTTATCTGGACAGATGAGAACCCAATTTCTCAAATGGGTTTTGTGGCTGATACAGCTAATTTAGCAAAATACAGCGTTTAATCTCATCCAGATAGTTCTTAACAATATTTTTAAAACTCTGAGCAGCCGAAGCACTCATTTTTGTAAATAACCTGGGAACTGAAGTTAGCCTATTTTGCAATGATTTTAACTATCATTGCCCCATCCAGTTAAATTTCAGATATTTCCGATGCCCTGTGAATGAAGCTGACCCCATGGGAATTAATAGTCACGAAGTTTCAATGTCTATAATGCACATGCGAGTTGGGCTTGTTGATAATAAACAGGCCTCATTTATCATAATAGCGAGTCTGCCTAAATAGGCAACTCCAGCCATATTCCTAGACTGTCTCGCTTGTACTGTGCAGTATAAACTATCTCTTCCAACCTTCTTGTAAATGGTCCACAACCCCACGTTTCGGAAAGAACCAGACCCACCTACCGTCATGGCTACCGGTGGCGTTATGGTAAGCCCAAAAGGCCCCCGATGTGGGTTCGATTTCCATCCTTGATTGGGTCGTAGGGCTGCTGGTGTATGTGGACCCATGTCTTTCCAGGTGCATGGTAACTCCCAGCCGGCATCTGTTCCTCAGACATGCTTCGAATTCAGAGTCAGTTGCCAACTGACTCCTCGCACTCACCTTTGCAGAAGGGAGTTTTGTAGGCAGCCCTGAAAAGGGTGCTGCCACGGGCTCTCGAGGAGACCTGCGCTGATATGGCCCTCCCTGGCCAATTAGGATGGGTAAAACGTCCGAGGACGAACCCATATCGGAGGGGCCCTCCTGGCCTGACTTCAGTCTAGGCCTTTCAGTCTCCTGTTTTAGCTCTTACCCTCCTCGGGCAGCCGGAGTCTGAATTCGCCGCCGGCTACCCGCTCTTCTGCGGTCCTAGCCGTGTCTTCCACACGGTCCCCGTAGCTGGGGAGTCCCCCAAGCACGGATCTACCCGCGGTCTTCCATACGGTCCCCGTGGCTGAGGTTTCCCCCACGCACGGATCTACCCACAGCTTTTGCACGGTTCCCGTAGCTGAGGTTTCCCCCAAGCACGGTTCTGCCCGTGTTCTTCGCAAGGTCCCTGTAGCTTGGTTATCTGCAGTCTTCCCACGGTCCCTGAAGCTGGATTATTCGTGGTCTTCCCATGGCCCCCGATGCTGGGCTATCCGCAGTCTTCCCGCGGTCACTGAAACTGGGTTATCCGCAGTCTTCCCGCGGTCCCTGGAACTAGGTTACCCGCGGTTTTCCCACGGTCCACGAGGCTGGGTTATCCCCTGTCTTCCCACGGTCCTTGAAGCTGGGTTATTTGTGGACTTCCCACAGTCCCTGAAGCTGGGTTACCTGTGGTCTCTGATCGGATTATCCGTGGTTTCCCGTGGTCTCTGCAGTCGGGTTACCTGTGGTTTTCCCGTGGCCTCCAAAGTCGGGTTCCTGCGGTCTTCCCGCGGTCTCCGAAGTCGGGTACCCGCGGTCTGCCCCGCAGTTTCGGAGATCGGTTTACCCGCGGTCTTCCCCTGGTCCCGGAAGGCAGGTTACCTGCAGGCTTCTGAGGTTCCGTGCTCCCCGCAGCCAGGCTTCTTCCTGCGGTCGGCATTCCCCACGGCCCTTGTAGTTGCGACCTAAAATGCTTGCGAAACTCAGCGGGTGCAGCAGCAACTATGGAACCTTGTGGAACCCCCCCCCCCCCCCCCCCAGCATGTGAGATATATGGTCTGTGCTCACAATCACTACTCAGAGACTAAATCGTGGAAACAAGAAATGCTTTATTTGCGAGTCTGCAGGATCGGGTGCCTCTCCAAGTTGAGACACACCGAGCAAAGGAAAAACGTCTATTTTTATACAATTCAGTATACAGTCTTTATTGATCGGACGCCTCCCCTTCTGACCCCTTCCAATCAGGGTACCGAGGTTCACAATCTTCCAACCCTCCCCTCCGTGCGTCATCAATCATTCCCTCTCCTCCCACATCATACATCGCATGTACATTTAAATTAGGTTCTTTGTCATGAAGGGCGTAAAGTTAATATTCATTTATTTTATTAAGCATGCTCAGTAGCTGTTGCCCTAACCTACTTAATTGCCTTTGACCTAAAGAATAGCTTCTGTGTTGTCAGCTACATTCCTTACCTCATCTTGTTATTCTACAATGTTATCAACAGCTCTGAAGGTCTGACTGTTTGTTCGAATCACAAGGTTGGTGATTCCAACTTCTCGGCCCATCACAAGGTCGGTGACTGAAATCACTCGGCCCCTCACAATGATGGTGGTTTAATCATCTTATCCCTCACAATCCTCCCTTTTTCTTTTGCTACGCATCCTGTATTAAACCCCATTCCTAGACTTCCTGCTGTTCCAAAGCTAATAACATTCTTTTTATCTCTCTTTCCTCTGGGTCCTCTCTCGGCCTCATTATCATTATCTTCTGGACGCCCCCTTTCTCCCCCATGGGGACTACAACTGCCTGCATTTGGCTTATACTTCTAGTTATAAGAACCCTGAGACATGGTATACAACAGGGGATAATGATCAATGCAGCTAATGCCCATACAATCACCAGTCCCACCGCTTTCCACCAGGCTCCTCCTAAGATGTAATCCCACCATCCTGCTCCCATGATTGTGTTCCATCTCTGTACCGGGACATGTGGTATTTTTCTGATTCCTTCTGATATATCCATTACTGCTTGCCCGTTGTCATCTATGTTTAGGCAGCAATTAGAGAGGTTGAATTTTCCGCATACTCCTCCCTCTTTGGCTAGTAAGTAGTCTAAGGCCAAACGGTTTTGGTATATCGCTGTTCTCATCTGTGTCTGCTGCTTCGCCAACATCTCTAGTGCAGATGCAGTCTGGTTAGTAATTACTTCCAGCACTTCCTGTAGTCTTATGATCCGATTTAACATATACACTGGGGTCCGGTAGCCCCAGGATCCGTCCTGTGCCCAAGTGGCTGGTCCATAATATGAGATGATTCTTGCAGGTGGCCACTCATCATTTTCCCATTTTCCGATGTCCATTCTTCTCTTCGTTCGGTGTAGATCGTCAAAGATGGGTGTTCCTAGCGACCGCCCCTCCTCAGTGGTCAACAAAAAAAACCCCTGGTTGTACCAGTCCAATTAAACAAGTCCCACTCCATTTTTCTGGCAATACCGAGTATGCCTTGTGTCCGCATATCCATAGCAGTCCTTCAGGGGCCGGTCCACTAGAGGTAACATTGTCCCATATGTCCTGCAACACTGGGATTCCCTGGTAAGGGTTGTTCCCGGTGCAATTCCATAATCCAGTCGATTCGCTTCCATCAGTCTTCATCCAGATAGTACAGTTTCCTTCATCCTTTACAGTGGGATACCATTGAGGTTCCTCTGGCCACCACACTCGGGATTGAGATTTGGCCACTGGGTGATGATGCGCTGGCAGGGGCTGCTGCCTACTAGGATGGCATCCTTTGTCCAGGGCCTGGCGATACACTCAGTTCCAACCGGGGTGTGTGTCAGGACCCATTCCTGGGGACTTCGATCTCTTCCCACCGTCAAATTCCACTTTATCAGGTCCCATACCTCAATGATAGATCCTCTCCATGGCCAGCGTGAGCTCATCAGCGGTCCTCCACAAACCCAACAGTTAGTCACATTCAGGGTTCTGGCTATCCGGAGGGCCAAGTCCACAAACAGGTTTCTCCCCACTTCCGGGATCTCAATCTGCTGCTTTATTTCATCATACATAGTCTGGTGCAGTTGAGGCTGGGAAGGTGGGGGAGGTTTGTTGACTACTGCTTCTGCTAACTTCCCTATCACTACCTCCTTCATTTTGTCTAATGTTTCCTCCCTGGCTCGGGAAGGGATGCCTAACTGTCCTCTCTTGGTCATGCAGACCCATTTCTCCCCTTTTGGGCAGGTAATGTGCCCAAAACTTCCTACATGTCCCTTATTTTCTACTACATAATACCCCCTCCCCCCGTCCTGACAAACAGCTCTAGTCCTTAGGTCGTAGCAATCATCACTTACATGGGAATGATAGGTAAATGATCTGGTTGTTCGCCCTCCATATCTGATAGGATGGTAGCACTTATCACAGTTATTAACACTTCTTATAATGGTTACATACATAGTTAGTAATACTACAACTGCTCCTTTCATGCTGTTAGTTTCATACACTTATTTCTTACTGAAAGTTAATGCCAGGGGCTTATTCCCTGGTTTTACCGTCCACTGATCGTCTTTCTCAGGAACTGACGGCGGGTCAACGGGTCCTTTAACCCGGGTCGCATGTGTCCACCCTTTTTCTTTTGTTCGTACTGCTGTCTCCGTTGTCAGCAATGCCACGTATGGGCCAGTCCACCGGGGCTGCAGTTTCTCCTCCTTCCAACTTTTAATCAGTACCCAGTCACCGGCCTTTATAGCGTGTATTGGAAAGTCGAGTGGTGGACTTTGTGCCAACAGTCCTTTTATTTTTAATTCTGCAAGGGAACGAGACACTGCCAGTAAATAGTTCCTCAGGAACACATCGCTGCCTTCGAAGGTCGGCGTGCCCTCTACCTTTCCAAGATAGGGCAGCCCAAACAACATTTCGTAGGGAGACACCGCAATATCTTTACGGGGTGCCGTTCGTATTCTTAATAATGCAATTGATAAACACTTAGTCCAGGGTAGTCTGGTTTCCTCCATTAACTTAGTTATCTGTGTTTTAAGGGTTGCATTCATCCTTTCCACTCGCCCAGAACTCTGGGGGTGCCAGGGTGTATGCAATTTCCAATTTATTCCCAAGGTACTGCAAACCAACAGGTGAACCTTAGAGGCAAAATGTGTTCCTCGGTCGGAATCTATGGATTCGATGACCCCGTATCGGGGAATGATTTGTTCTAATAATATCCGGGTTAGTGCCTGAGCGGTGGCATTTATCGTGGGAAATGCTTCCACCCACCTAGTGAAATGGTCTACAACTACTAGGAGGTACTTCCACCTTTGTATTCTTGGAAGTTCTGTAAAATCTACCTGTATTCTCTGGAAGGGTCTTATAGCCAATTGTTGTCCTCCACCAGGGACAGCTCTCATTACCTTCTTGTTAACCCTCTGACATAACACACAACCGGAGACTGTCTGCTTAGCCAAAGTATAGATACCTCGGCAAGCGTAGGTCCGTAGTAGTGTGTCACACAGGGCCTGCGCTCCCCAATGTGACTGGGAGTGCAGTTGTGTCATCAAATCCCGAGTTAATCCTTTGGTTAACATTTGTTTCGCATCCGGCGTCCACCACCTCCCGTCAGTGGAACGCCGAGCCCCTAACTCATTCATTTTATCCTCCTCCTCCTGTGAGAATACAGGTATCTTTCCTACTCCTTCCCTTAATGGTATTAAAGACAACATCCTCACTGTTCCTTCTGTCGCTGCCTTTTTGGCGGCTCCGTCTGCCGCTTCATTTCCCCTTGCTTCTAATGAGTTCCCCTTTTGGTGTCCCGCCACATGGACCACCGCTATCCTTTCTGGCAAATGTAATGCTTCCAGCGCCTTCTCAATTAATTGCTCATGTGCCAACTCCTTTCCTCTTGCTGTAATCATCCCCCTTTCTTTCCATATTCTCCCAAACGTGTGCACTACTCCAAATGCATATTTGGAGTCGGTGTACACCGTTCCTTCCTTCCCCTCCAACAATTCTAACGCCCGTATTAAGGCATACAATTCACATGACTGAACCGACCAACTACCTTGCAACCTGCCCGCCTCCGCTCCTTCAAATCCTTCTCCTCCTATTATGGCATACCCACTATATCTTTTTCCATTTATACAGCGGGAAGAACCGTCTATAAACCACCTTTCTCCCTCTACCAGAGGCTGCTCCTCCAAATCCTCCCTGCTCTTGGTCTGTAGTTCTATAACTTCGCTACAGTAGTGTTCTGGTCTCTGCCCTTCCTGCTCGTCGTCCGCCGAGTATAAAAACTGGGAAGGGTTTAAATTCTTATCGGTCAGAATGGTCAAATCGTCTTTTTCCATAAGTATCACTTCGTACTTTAGGATCCTGGAGTCAGTCAACCACCGGTTGGACTTCTGAGTTAGTATTGTCCGGACCGTGTGGGGAGTAGATACTACCAGGTCACCTCCAAATGTCAATTTTCTACTTTCTTCCACTAATATTGCTGTTGCTGCGACCGCTTGAATACATACAGGCCACCCTCGTGATACCGGATCCAAGAGTTTAGAAAGGAATGCGACTGGCTGTCGCTTCCCTCCTCTCTTTTGTGTCAGTACCCCCAACGCAATTCCATTCTCCGCATTAACAAAGAGATGGAATGGTTGATCGATGGACGGGAGGGTCAGTACCGGTGCGGTGATCAGGCTATTCTTTATTTCTCCAAATCTCTGTTCGTCCTCAGAATCCCATTGTACTTTATCAGTCTCCTCACACAATTTATCATACAAGAACTTGACTTGTCGGGTGTAATTGTCTATCCATAATCTACAGTATCCAATTAACCCGAGAAACTTCCTGATTTCTTTTTTGTTCCTTGGCATCGGCAGCCTGGTGATCCCAGCTATTCTTTCGGGGTTTATTCTCCTTTTCCCGTCACTAATCAGGTGTCCTAGACATTTAACCTCCTGTTCTACAAATTGTAGTTTATTTTTGGACACTCTCAATCCCTTTTCCCCTAAAAAGTTTAACAGGGTTATGGTTGCATCCCTTACTGGCTCTTCTTCTCTGCCTGAGAGTAACAAATCATCTACGTACTGCAATAATTGTGTCCCATAGGTCCTGGGAACATCCTCTAATACTTGTTCTAATATTTGCCTGTACAGGTTCGGGGATTCAGTAAATCCCTGAGGGAGCACAGTCCATCGATACTGTTGCTTCCTCAGTGTGTCTGGGTTTTCCCACTCGAATGCAAAGAGGTCTCTACTTTCCTCAGCCAGGGGGCAGCTCCAAAAGGCGTCTTTCAGATCTACCACACTGAACCACCTATGGTTAGGGGATATACGTCCCATTATGGTATAAGGATTTGGGACTACCGGGTGTCGAGCCCTAACTACCCTATTCAATTCTCTTAGGTCCTGATCCAGTCGGAACGTTCCGTCAGTCTTTCTTACAGGGAGTATTGGCGTGTTGTAGGGGGACATACAACTCTCCAATACTCCATCCTTCAGTAAGTTTTCTATAATTGGCTGCAGCCCTTTCCTTCCTTCCATTGAAATCTGATACTGTCTTACTTGTACTACTTCACTTCCTTCTCGCAAGGCTATCTTCAGAGGTGGTATTCTTAGCCCTCCCCTATTTCCCTCTCGCCCACACCTGTGAGACTATTCTTTCTTCATCTTTGTCCACCTACGGGAGCTGTGCCCATTCCTAATTGAACTTGTAAATCCCTTCCCATCAGATTTATTCCTGCCTGGGGCACCAGGATTAAGTCTTCCATGGCCTCTCGATTTTCATATCTTACCATTACTCCTTCATTACTCCTTCTATTACCTTTCCCCCTACTCCAGAGATTTTGACTTGCTTTTCCCCTAATCCCATTCCCTCCGGTATCCTGGTTACACTTGATCTTTCCGCCCCTGAGTCCACCATAAATACCGTGTCTTCTCCTTGGGGACCTAATTTTAAGTTTACCTAGGGTTCCCGTGTACGTCCTACACACCCCAAGGAGGGGAACCCCTGACCCCCCTATTCCTCCATCAGTGTGTACGATTGTACTTCATGCCTTATCTTTGGACATTCTCTTTTAAAGTGTCCTTCTTTGTGACAATGATAACACCGGGATGGCCCGGTGCGCCATCCCCCTGATCCTTGTTCTTTGTTTCCCGGGGGACCCCAACCTTGGTCCCTCCATTCACCCCTTCCTCTCTTTTGTGGGTTCCTTTGGCCATTCAAAGTAACAATACTTTATCATGACTTTCTTACTTTTACCCTGAGTCCCCCCCTCACCCCATCCGTGCAACATCCGCCCCAATGGACTATCAGGCGGAATGTGTGGCTCTTCACCAGTTTGAGCCTTTTACCCCGGGCCCTTACTTTGCCCGTTCTGGTTACCCATCCCTGTCAGACCTTTTCCCGTCCAACAGAACCGAATCGCCCGAGTAATACTTAATAGTCAATATTCTTACCCGAGTCCTGTACACAGGAATTGCTCGATTGATTGATCCCTTTCACCGGATTCCCTCTTGTTTCCAGAGTCTCTTGTCCGAATATCACTCGCTCAAACCACTGACGGCAAGCAAGGAGATCAGAGACTGCTGAAATCAGCAGGGTGCACCTTCCCTTCCTTTCGTGCCTCCGTCAAGCGGCCGGAGTGGTGATCCCGGACGAGCCTCCAACTTGTGAGATATATGGTTTGTGCTCACAATCACTACTCAGAGACTAAATCGTGGAAACAAGAAATGCTTTATTTGCGAGTCTGCAGAATCGGGTGCCTCTCCAAATTGAGACACACCGAGCAAAGGAAAAACGTCTATTTTTATACAATTCAGTATACAGTCTTTATTGATCGGACGCCTCCCCTTCTGACCCTTTCCAATCAGGGTACCGAGGTTCACAATCTTCCAACCCTCCCCTCCGTGCGTCATCAATCATTCTCTCTCCTCCCACATCATACATCGCATGTACATTTAAATTAGGTTCTTTGTCATGAGGGGCGTAAAGTTAATATTCATTTATTTTATTAAGCATGCTCAGTAGCTGTTGCCCTAACCTACTTAATTGCCTTTGACCTAAAGAATAGCTTCTGTGTTGTCAGCTACATTCCTTACCTCATCTTGTTATTCTACAATGTTATCAACAGCTCTGAAGGTCTGACTGTTTGTTCGAATCACAAGGTTGGTGATTCCAACTTCTCGGCCCATCACAAGGTCGGTGACTACAATTATTCGGCCCCTCACAATGATGGTGGTTTAATCATCTTATCCCTCACAAGCAGGAACTCTGAAAGCTTCCTGCAGTAAAAAAGAGACCTAAAAAAGTTAAAAACATACCTTCAGGTCCGAGCTGTTGGAAGCAGCGCTCCAACAGCCTGTCGTTTGCGCAATGCGAGGACGATATACGCGCATGCGTGCTGGACGGGGTCTTCAAGTAGTCACTCAGAAGTAAAATTTCTAGGCTGTCTTAACAAACTTGTAAATGCAATAACAATTATAGTTTAACTCCTAAAAAAAACATTTATTAGGTTTTCATTTGGATGAATTGCACTCTTGACCTGGATCCTTTGGAGATCGTTAATCACTAATTATAATGAGCAAAGTCCAAATTAATAAAATGGCTGTGCTTGGGAATCGGGGGGGGGGGGGGGGGCTGTGCAACTAGTAGCATTGTATCCTATAACCAGCTACCTACCACCCAGCTAGGAGTTCTAAACCTCAAAGGAAGTTTAAAAGGGATACAATTTGTGCATTAAATATCAATGTCGCTTTTTGAACAATTTTGAAGCAGCAAAACATTGATGATGCATCTCATGCGTGTACTGTTTCTGATAATTCTGCAATATTGCCATTCACCCTGAAATTTAGCAAGATGGTGCAGTGGAAAAGTCTTACTACACTTGTCAGATTTAGCCTACATGATAGATGGCTTGCTTGGACCTATCGTTCTACGTCATTAAAATAACAAGATAAAAGTAAAATTAATATCATTTAATGGTATTGTTTGCTTTTCCTACAGGTCTCCAACTGTCCTGTTAAGCTGTCCTGTGCGTGGAAAGTACAGAATTTATCCACATGTTCATAACCAGGCATGTATTTTTCCCCTGAGTGAATGGGAACCAATGAGAGAAAGAATGTTATTTCAAACAAAGTTTCCCATGCCAGATATCTTTACTTTAACTTTCCTCTATCTTGGATAAAGTACATTTAAGATTCTATGCCACAGTTATTTTTAGTTCCAGGTTTCAAGGTCAGTTTATTGTCGCATGTACCAATCAAAGTACACTGAAACTTGATTACCATAGAGCCACACTAAAAAAAGCAACAATATAATAGGAAACCAATTTCAGATCAAATGTGTACTCCACATTTTTTTTTAAAGCAGACACTTGGTCAGAATACTTGGAAAAACTAGAAAGGCACTTCATCTCGCCATTAAGTAATGTGTGATTATGTAACTGGAACAGCAATCTGGACCAAAAATATGGCAGAAACAGGTTTACCACTTGCCACAACAGCTGTGGAATTCAAATTTAATTAATTACGTAATCTGGATTATCCACAGACTAGTCCATTGGTAGATTAATCTATTTGAACTTTTGAAGCATCCATTTCAACCTGCATCCACAATAACTGTAGTGATATTTCTTAGGATCCGACACAGTGACGTATATTAAGCAGTGAGTACTGCTGAGAGTACTGTTGAATAGGACATATAAATCAAAGGTAGACAAATAACTCTTCCGAAGTACTACTACTGCCCTCCCTGAACTGCAGAATAACATTCAGATGAAACACAAAGTACATGGACATTCTATACTCTAGGGCAGGGGTCGGCAACCTACAGCCCTCGGGCTAAATGCGGCCCGTAACCCGAAATCATCCAGCCCGCAGGTGTATTTCTTTTCCCATATTTATCCGGCCCGCCGACTTCCTTCATCACCGGTACCTCCTGGGCTCGAAGCCGAAGATCCTATAGCGGAGCAAGATAGACCACTCCTGCTAAATGCAATGGGCTGACGTGTAGTATGCAACGGAGCAGAACGTGGGCCTTTATTTCATCCATTTCAGTAACCCGACCCGACCTAACTCACAGTGTAATCAACGTTGCGGGGGAACAGTTTGTGTTAATAAATTATAATTCTGAAAATGAGGAGAAGATTTTCATCAAATAACTTTTATTTTTATGAGTATGTTTCCGTAACCGGCTTCCGTCTCCGCACTAGTATTTTTGCTCCGCAATGGGATCTTTGGTGCGAAGCCAGTTACGGAAATGGGCGAAAATTACCCATGAATCTGCCCATGACCGTACTACATCTTTTTCATCGAATGATCTGTCTTGCTTGCTATAGGATCTTTGCTCGAGTCTGCGGCACCAACGCGTGGTGACGTAAGGACGCATGCGCTGTCGGCTGTAATGGCGAAGCGCTGAACTGCCGAGCAGTACCGAGCTGCCGAGGAGCGCCGAGCTCTGGCTGTACCGCATCCTGCACAAAGCTGCCAGCATGGCCCTTCTGCGTCTGGGTTTCACTGTCGCGATCCGGAGTAGACAGAAAAGCTGGAGAAACTCAGCGGGTGAGGTGGCATCTATGGAACGAAGGAATAGGTGACGTTTCGGGTCGACACCCTTCTTCAGAAGCAGCTGACGTAGCTCTGAGACCAGTTTGAAGAAGGGTCTCGACCTATTCCTTCGCTCCATAGATGCTGCCTCACCCGCTGAGTTTCTCCGGCTTTTATGTCTTTGATTTTACCAGCATTTGCAGTTCTTTCTTAAACACACTGTCAGGATTGGGGTTGTCAATAGGCCAGGGACTAATGAGTATGAGTATTTGAGGCACCGCCTTCAGGACAGAGCCAAGGCAATGGTCCGTAGGTGTGCCATGTTCGTGAGCGCCCGTAACCATCTTTGCCCGTAACTAAGGGCCAGTGCTCCGGGTCAAAGATCTCTGGGTGGCGTCCTTGAAGGGGGCGGGATCCATGTGTACACGTGATAGATGTGGCCCGCCATCCGCTCACAGACATGCGTCCCAGCCCCTATGCAGAACAAGGTTGCCGACCCCTGCTCTAGGGGACAACTTCAGTCTCTGCCACCAAGAAAAACTAGACAGCAGTTGCGCTACTGGCTGAAACGGAAAAAACAGCTGCCGATCTGGGTCTTTGATAGAAATGAAAGGTCACTAGTCTACCTATTGGAGATGGATCAGTCCATGACAATATTAGCATTAGTGAATGCCTAAACTACCATGTTGTGATTTTAAATTGGCTGAGGGGGCCCAGCAATGTTGATCATTCTAGACTAACTAGAATGTATACAACATGTATATATAAATGTACTTCTGGAAGCTGCTTGCACAAAGTCACCTCTCACTGGTTTTTAAAATATTTATTAAATCTTTATTAAAGATAGGTGCAACTCTGCAATCTATTCAACATTGTGAAAAATTGCCCAAATATAAACTGGGTAATGTGGATCAAAATCATTCAAGCTAATTAATCTATCAATCTGTTCTCTTCAGCAGAATGATGAAAATAATATTGATTATTGGGTAATACTTTAAAATATCTTGTTCATTCATTCATGCTAAGGAAGATGAGAGCCCATGGTATCAAAGGGCAAATACTTGCATGGATAGCAGGTTGGCTGAATGGCAAAAGGTAAAGAGTAGCAATAAAGAGGGCTTTTTCTGATTGGCTGAGAGTGAGTAGCGGAGTTCCGCAGGGGTCGGTGCTGGGGTTGCTACTCTTCATGTTGTATATTAATGATTTGGATGAGTGGATTGAAGGCTTTGTGACCAAGTTTGCGGATGACACGAAAATAGGTGGAGGGGCAGGTAGTGCAGAGAAAGCACGGACACTGCAGAAGGACTTGGATAGATTGGGAGAGTGGGCAGAGAAGTGGCAGATGAAATATAGTGTAGCAAAGTGTGGAGTTGTGCATTTTGTAGTAGGAATAAAGGTGTAGACTATTTTCTGAATGGGGAGAGAATCCAGAAATCAGAGGTGCAAAGGGACTTGGGAGTGCTGGCGCAGGATTCCCAACATGTTAATCTACAAATCAAAATGTGTAGGAAGGAACTGCAGATGCTGGTTTATACAGAAGATAGACAGCCCAGTGTTACGAATATTGAGTTATTTAACTTTAAGTAACCCCAGCGGTCCCTCTCTCTCCATCCCTCCTCCACCAAAGTCACACTAGCTTCTCGTTTTCACCCAACAAACAGCTAACAATGGCCTGTTTCCGTTATCATCGTTACCTTTTTGCATATCTTTCATTCATTGTTCTTTATCATTGTCTATATCTCCCGTTTCCCTTTCCCCTGACTAGCCTGAAGAAGGGTCACCACCCGAAATGTCACTTCTCTCCAGTGATGCTGCCTGTCCCGCTTAGTTACTCCAGCTTTTTGTGTCAATCTGCAAATCGAATCGATAGTAAAGAAGGCAAACGCAATGCTAGCATTTATTTTAAGCGGGCGAGAATATAAAAACAGGGATGTAATGCTGAGGCTTTAAGGCGCTGGTCAGGCCGCATTTAGAGTATTGTGAGCAATTTTGGACACCATATCTGAAGAAGGATGTGCAGGCTCTGGCGAGGGTCCTGAGGAGGTTTACAAGAATGATCCCAGGAATTAGTGGGTTAACATTAGTGTTTGATGACACCGGGCCTGTACTCGCTGGAGTTTAGAAGAATGAGGGGAGACCTCATTGAAACTTACCATATAGCGAAACGCATGGATAGAGGTGGATGTGGAGAGGATGTACTTTCACTAGTGAGAGAGTTTAGGACATAGTCACAGAATTAAAACTATTCCTTTAGGAAGGAGATGAGAAGGGATTTATTTAGTCAGAATTTGGTGAATCTGTGGAATACTTTGCCACAGAAGGTTGTGGAAGCCGTCAATGGATATTTCGAATGCACAGATAGATAGATTCTTGATAATTACCAGTGTCGGGTTATGGGGAGAAGGCAGGAGAATGGGATTAGGAGGGAGAGATAAATCTGTCATAATTGAATGGCGTAGACTTGATGTGCTGAATGGCCTAATTCTGCTCCTGTCTCTTATGACCTTATGTTAAGTTTGGGTTCTGCTTCACTTACCTGGCTCTAGGCCTTGCACAATAAAACTCCAATGAACCGCTGTTCAACTATTCGGGAATCCTACTGATTCTGCCTTACGGGGTGATGTTGGCTGTGCTCCCTTTCTGAAGGAAATTATTTTCATGCTCCCCTTCCACTCACCTGGGCCCCAGCTCTTCCATGTTTACACTTAACAGATACATTAGAAAATGTATTATTCTAATGTGTAACATATTTATTTTCTTAAAATGTGTGCTAAAAGTATGTTACATATCAACGGAATAACATTCACTAGAAAATCAAACAGTCTTGGCACTGGCAAAGACCCAATCAATCCACATTACTGTCACTGCTTTTAGCCAGATATGGACATGAGCCATTGACATGAGAGCCAATGCATTGCTTTTAAGGAATATGGAACAGACATAGACAAACACCACTCCCTGCCAATTATCCATTAAGTCTCATCTTCTGATCTGGAAATATACTTCCACCACTTTATCTAGTTTAGATATACAGCGTGGATACAGACCCACAGTGCCGACTAACGATCACTCGTACAATACCTCTATCCTACACACTAGGGACAATTTACAGAAGCCAATTAACCTACAAAATGGCTAGTCTTTGGAATATGGAAGGAAACTGAAGCACCCGGAAAAAACCCACGCTGTCACATGGAGAACATACAAACTCCATATAGATAGCAACTGTAGTCAGGATCAAACCCGGGTCTCTAGTGCTGCATGGCAGCAACTTTATCGCTGCAATTGATAATTGCTGGCCTTGTTATTGATGTCCAGATCCATCAATTATATATTTTTTAATGATACACATGTATATAAAAGCATCTATAGTAGCTATTCAGGAGAGTTTGCATATTAATGTTACTACTTGGAGAGATCTGTGAATTTTATCTCATTCAAGCATTAATAAATTAGATAATTTCTATTTTTTTTTCCCCCCCCCCCCCCCCACCCCCATAATCTAAATTTTGATGAGAGAGATGGAGAAACAGAAGTAGGACAATCAAATCCCACAACCTTTTTCAGGGATTCTATTAAATCTCAATAGAAAGCACATCAATGCCGTTTAAATGGCTTTCTCTGTGTACTTTGATACTGCCAGGCTGACTTTCTCTGAACATAGAACAGCACAGGAACAGGTCCCTCGGTCCACATCTGTGCCGAACACAATGCCAAGTTAAACTAATCTTCTATGCCAGCATGTAATTTATACTGTATCCCTTTATTTCCATCATATTCATGTGCTTATTTAAAAGCCTCTTAAATGCAACCTCTCCAGGCAGCATGTTTATTGCACCCACCACTCTCTGTGTAAACAAAGACTTGCCCTGTACATCTATCATATCTCCATATAACTCTAAAACTCTGATCTTGTATGTGTGTGTATGTGTTTACATCTTCGCGAAAAACTATGCGGTAACGATAACATTTTTACATATTAAGGTTGACATTTTTCCCGTCGGGTCCAAAACACCTTATCTGAACATTTCATGCTTTATTTCTCGACATTACTGAAAATGTTTAAAAATATCAAAAGACTGAATTTAAACGACGAGCTTTCGCTGATGACGTCACAATGGGTCTGCTCAGCGCCGTCTCACACACAGAATCTTCCACATGCTTCGAGTGACGTCACCCTCACCCCCCGGTTTATTCAAAGGATGCTGCCGGTGGAAGAAAAGATGAGCCCGGAGATGAAGTGGGGCTCTGGACTAGAGACTGCAGCAGCTGAACTTGCGATCCTTGGGTTGATGCCCAACCGCGGCCTCCCTCGAGTCCACGTAAGCCCGCAATCTCCCTTGGGTCGACGATCACCCGCTGCCTCTCGCGGTCCTCGGCTTGATGCCCGCCCGCAGCCTTACTCAGGTCCACGCCCGCCCCCTCTCTCTGCCGCTCGCTCTCTCTCTCTCTCTCTCTGCCTCTGCCTCTCCCTCTCACTGCCCTCCCTCTCTGCCCTCTCTCTCTGCCCTCTCTCTCTCTCTGCCCTCTCTCTCTCTCTCTGCCCTCTCTCTCTCTGCCCTCTCTCTCTCTCTGTGCACTCTCTCTCTGCCCGCTCTCTCTGTCTCTCTGTCTCTCACTTGGTCTGGTATATACTAAAACTCTTCCCTATGTTCTCAACATTCTAAATTTCCGTGTGTATGCAGGGTTGTGTTGGCTTTCTTTTAATCTCCTTCACTTGTATCTTCTTACACAAAGCTTAGCTACAGCCTTCCCATTTTCACCAAATGCTACTCACATTTATTCCCTTGATGGGATAAATGTCTTCCCATCGCAATCCGACCTTTATTTCCAATGTTTTTCGTGTTTTAATCTTTATTTCAAAAATTTAACTGCTTTTCAGTGGGAGACTCTTGCAGCACTTTCCATTGATGATGTCACAGTGCCATCTCACAGACATCCAATCACAATTGATCTCATTTACATATTACATCACAATGGGACGGGGTAGGGGATTACAACCTTCACGTGTTTCCACGAATGCAATCAACCTGGCGTGCACAATCAAATAAGATCAAAGATAACAAGTTGACCCCCCTCCCTCTCGACCCCCTCCCTCTCGACCCCCTCCCTCTCGACCCCCTCCCTCTCGACCCCCTCCCTCTCGACCCCCTCCCTCTCTATCCCCCTCCCTCTCTACCCCCTTCCCTCTATACCCCCTCCTCTACCCCCTCCCTCTCTACCCCCCTCCCCCTCTATCCCCTCCCCCTCTATCCCCTCCCCCTCTCTACCCCCTCCCTCTGCCCCCACCTCCCTCTCTGCCCACTCTCCCTTCTACCCCCCTTCCTCTCTAGGGAGGGGGGAGTATGGATGAGTGGTGGAGTATTGCGTTCGGGGACCAGCCCTCCCCTGTAAAGCTGTATGCCCCCCCACCCCTCAATCTCTACCCCTCTCCTCCCCCTCCCTCTATATTCCCTCTATACCCCCTTACCCTCTCCCTCTCTACCCCCTCCACTACCCCCTCCCTCTCCCTCTCTAACTGTGCCTGCACAGTTGGGGTCTATACATGAGTGGATAGGATGGGGGATGGGGAAAAGGAAAAAATGAATAATTATATAATATGAAGGGCGGGGGGGGGGGTAGTGTGTGTGATGGTCTAGTCTCCTTTAAACTGTTTTCTTCTCAACTTAGAGCCATGCCCTCTAGTCCTTGACATTTAGTTTTATATGCTTCCATCAGGTCTCCCATCAGCCTTTGCTCCAGAAAAAAGAAAGTAAGTTTGTCCAACCTAATTTTACAGCTAATCCCTCTAACAAGGCAGCATGCTGTTAAATCTCTTCTATACTCTCTCCAAAGTTGTCTCATCCTTCCTGTAATGGGGAAACCAGAAATGCACAGAATAATGCAAATGCACTGTAGACAAAGTCCTATGAAACTGCAATGTGATTTCCTGATACTGAATGTTCTGACGGATGAAGCCAAACATACTGCACACTATGACTCTATCGACCTCTGTTGCCACATTCAGGGGGTAATGGACTTTGAACCCAAGATCTCTCTGTACATCAATGCTGGTAGGTTTTGCCATTAACTATATACTTACATTGGACCTCACACTTGCTCAGATTAAATTTCATCTGCCATTTCTCCGCCAATTTATGAAGCTGATCAACATCTGCTGTACACTTTGACAGACTTCATCACTGTTTACAATTCACTTACTAACCAAACTATCTGCATTTACATAGAAAACACAAAGTGCTGTAGTAACTCAGCGGGTCAGGTAGGATCTCTGGAGAACCTGGATATTAGAGGCCTCGGGTTGAGTCACCTCCAGCGAACATGTTGTCTATCTATGTTCTCCAGATCTGCTGCCTGACACACTGAGTTACTCCAGCACTTTGTTTTTTTTTTTTCCTTAAGGCTCCAGCACTGCAATTTCTTGTGTTTACATACAAGTAAGCCTGTCCTGAATCCAAAGGACCAAGTCACCATGGATCCCATTCATTTTAACCTTCTGGATCAGTTACCACAAGTAATTTTATCAAATGGCTTACTGAAATTCATGTAGACAACTCTTAAGTCCGGCACGGTAGAGCAGCAGTAGAGTTGCTGCCTTACAGGGTCAGGGACCTGGGCTCAAACCTGACCTCGGGTGCTATTCTGTACGGAGTTTGTACGCTCTCCCCATGACCTGCGTGGGTTTTCTCAGGGGTCTCCAGTTTTCTCCCACACTCCAAAGACATACAGGTTTGTAGGTTAATTGGCTTGGTATAATTGTAAACTGTCTCTAGTTTCTGTAGGATAGAGTTAGGGTGTGGGAAACGCGGTTCAGTGGGCTGAAGGGACTGTTTCCACGCTGTATCTCTAAACTAAGCTAAACATCTGAAGAAGGGTATCGGCCCGAAACGTTGCCTATTTCCTTGGCTCCATAGATGCTGCTGCACCCGCTGAGTTTCTCCAGCATTTTTGTGTACCTTTGATTTTCCAGCATCTGCAGTTCCTTCTTAAACACTAAGCTAAACATCTACTGCCCTACCCTAAATGATCACATTTGTCACCCTCTCAAAAAATTCTATCAAGTTTGCAAGCATTACCGGCAGAGATAGATAGATTCTTGATTAGTACGGGTGTTGGGGGTTATGGTGAGAAGAGCTGGAGAATGGGGTTAGGAGGGAGAGATAGATCTGCCATGATTGAATGGCAGAGTAGTCGTGATGGAACGAATGTCCTAAATCTGCTTCTATCACTTATGACCTATGATAAAACCATGCCAATTGTCTCTAATTGTGAGTAAATCCTATCCTGAAAAATCCTCACTAATAGCTTTTCTACCACTGATGTGAGGTTCACCAGCCTATAATTTCCTAGATTATTTCTACTTCCCTTGTTACACCAAAGAACAATACTGGCTACTCTCCAGTCCTCCCGGACCTCGCCGATGGCTATAGAAGAAACAAAGATATTTGTTAAAGGTCAACAATATCCCAATTACCTGGGATAGATCCTATTAATTCTTGAATTTTTTGAAGAGGTTACTAGGGAAATTGACGAGGGTAAAGCAGTGGATGTTGTCTATATGGACTTTAGTAAGGCCTTTGACAAGGTTCCTCATGGAAGGTTGGTTAAGAAGGTTAAACTGTTGGGTATAAATGCAGGAATAGCAAGATGGATTCAGCAGTGGCTGAATGGGAGAAGCCAGAGGGTAATGGTGGATGGCTGTTTGTCGGGTTGGAGGCAGGTGACTAGTGGGGTGCCTCAGGGATCTGTGTTGGGTCCTTTGTTGTTTGTCATGTACATCAATGATCTGGATGAAGGGGTGGTAAATTGGATTAGTAAGTATGCAGATGATACCAAGATAGGGGGTGTTGTGGATAATGAAGAGGATTTCCAAAGTCTACAGAGTGATTTAGGCCATTTGGAAAAATGGGCTGAAAGATGGCAGATGGAGTTTAATGCTGATAAATGTGAGGTGTTACACCTTGGTAGGACAAATCAAAATAGGACATACATGATAAATGGTAGGGAATTGAAGAATACAGTTGAACAGAGGGATCTGGGAATAACCGTGCATAGTTCCTTGAAGGTGGAATCTCATATAGATAGGGTGGTAAAGAAAGCTTTTGGTATGCTAGCCTTTATAAATCAGAGCATTGAGTATAGAAGCTGGGATGTAATGTTAAAATTGTACAAGGCATTGGTGAGACCAAATCTGGAGTATGGTGTACAATTTTGGTCGCCCAATTATAGGAAGGATGTCAACAAAATAGAGAGAGTACAGAGGAGATTTACTAGAATGTTGCCTGGGTTTCAACAACTAAGTTACAGAGATAGGTTGAGTAAGTTAGGTCTTTATTCTCTGGAGCGCAGAAGGTTAAGGGGGGACTTGATAGAGGTCTTTAAAATGATGAGAGGGATAGACAGTTGATGTGATCAAGCTTTTCCCTTTGAGAATAGGGAAGATTCAAACAAGAGGACATGACTTCAGAATTAAGGGACAGAAGTTTAGGGGTAACATGAGGGGGAACTTCTTTACTCAGAGAGTGGTAGCGGTGTGGAATGAGCTTCCAGTGGAAGTGGTGGCGGCAGGTTCGTTGGTATCATTTAAGAATAAATTGGATAGGCATATGGATGAGAAGGGAATGGAGGGTTATGGTATGAGTGCAGGCAGGTGGGACTAAGGGAAAAAATTGTTCGGCGCGGACTTGTAGGGCCGAGATGGCCTGTTTCCGTGCTGTAATTGTTATATGGTTATATATGGTTATTAAGGCCTGGGGGATTTAGAAACATAGAAAATAGGTGCAGGAGGGCCATTTTGCCTTTCGAGTCAGCACCGCCATTCAATATGATCATGGCTGATCATCCAAAATCAGTACCCCATTCCTGCTTTCTCCCCATATCCCTTGATTCTGTTATCCCTAAGAGCTATGTCTAACTCTTTTGAAAACATCCAGAGAATTGACCTACACTGCCTTCTGTGGCAGATAATTCCACCGGTTTACACCTCTCTGGTTGTCACAACTCTCTTTATCCACCTTCAAGCTCATCGTGCCTCAACACTACCTCAAAAACACTTCTGAGAACCTGGTTAATGTTGAATCACTAAATTTCTCAATATCCTTATGCTGCCATTCTAACTTTGTCCTGACATACAGTCAAGCATTGGAATGACAACTTCCTGCAGTTATTTTTGGAAATATACCTGCTGGATCTGTGGTAGGTGAGACCTGATACAGATTCAGCCAACTAGATTTCCCAATGTAATTGAGGTGAGTAATTTACTTATTTGAATTAAATATATTGAATATTTTATTTTTATTTTTTAATGTTTTAAAAGATTTTTAAACTGACAAGTTTGGTTTTAAGAGTGTGATTACATTTGGAATCCTGTTAATGCATTTTGTTTCTCTCTTAGACAATAGAAGATGCTCCCCGCATATTTAATTTAGGTGCTGCCTTGTTTAACTATGTATGGTATATGGTGAAAGTGCCTGAGAGGTAATTGTTCATGGTGCAAAATAATTAGTTGAATTAATGCATCAATATGGATGTACTGTACAACCCCATAGTCCATAAATACAGTTATTTGGAAATTTCGATGATTCGTCATCTGACACATGGGCGACTTTAATCTACATTTAGATTGAGCCAACCAAATTGGTAGCAGCGCTGAGAAAGAGGATTTCCTGGAATGTATACGGGATGGTATTTTAAACCAATATGTAGAAGAACCGACTAGATGAAAGGCCATCCTAGACTGGGTATTGTGTAGTGAGGAAGGATTAGTTAGCGATCTTGTTGTGCAAAGCCCCGAGAGCAACAGTGACCATAATATGGTGGAATTCTGCATTAGGATGGAAAGCAACACAGTTAATTCAGAGACTAGGGTCCTGAACTTAAAGAAAGGAGACTTTGAAGGTATGAAATGGGAATTGGCTAGGATGGACGCCAAATTATACTTAAAGGGTTGACGGTGGAGATGCAATGGCAAAGATTTAAAGACCGCATAGATGAACTCCAAAAATTGTTCATTCCTCTCTGGCGAAAAAATAAAATGGGGAAGCTACTCAACTGTAGCTAACGAGGAAAATCAAGTATAGTGTTAAATCCAAGGAAAAGGCATATAAATCGGCCAGAGGAAGCATCAAACCGGAGGACTGAGAAAAATTTAGAACAAAGGAGTTAATTAAGAGGGGGAGAAAAGGGCATGAAAGAAAGCTTGCGGGGAATATAAAAACTGACTATAAAAGCAGCAATAGATATGTAAAAGGGAAAAGATTAGTGAAGATAAATGTAGCTCCCTTACAATCAGAGACAGGTGAATTTATCATGGAAAACAGAAATGCCAGAACAGTTAAACAAGTACTTTGTATTGTATTGTATTGGTTCTGTCTTTACAAAAGGGCCTGTCCCACTATGGCGACCTTATTGGCGAGTTTAGGAGAGTCTGCGCTCGCCACAAGCTCGCAGCATGGTCGACACATGGTTGTAGGTGGTCTCTGGTAAGTCTCCTCCATGGTCGAGAGGAGTTCCCACACAGTAGTTACTACTCGTGGCCTCAGTTTGGTCGTGGAAAATGTTTAAATATGTTGAAAATTTTTCTGCGAGCAGAAATCGGTCGGCATGGAGAAAATTGATACTTTTGAACTTGTAATGCAGTGATAGTGGAGTCGCCATGTCGTTGTAGGTAGTCAAGATAGCCGTAGGTAATCTTCTTTGCTGATCGGGCATTTTAATTGGCTCATTGGGGAAAATAAAAAGTAAGCATGAGTTTTCAGTACCGAGGAAAACTGACCGGTCATGTTAAATGCCCGCTAAACTTCACAGCTGTGTATCTCTGGCTTATTAAAAGTTGTCTGGCTTCTTAAAAGTGTCTCCACACCTTCTCTCCCCCCTTCTTTTAAAGGACTTACCATACACTGTGCCAGTCGTCTTTAACCTTCCTGTTCATCGTGGGTATCACCTTGTCTTTGCACTGCGTGAATTTCAGACAGCGCTCCACCGCTTTCCCTGGCCCCTGCCTTGCAATGTGTTTGTGGGTGTGAGTGTGTGTTCAGCGCTGACGGTCGATCCAGCTTGCGGTTTTTCAGGCAGTGCCCTCAAGCTTAAGGTCGCGGACAGTTTGCTGAAAAGTCGCGTAAGTGGAACAGCCCTTAAGGAAGACACAAACAGTCTCCCATAAATACTAGGGGACCGAGGATCTAATGGGAGGGAGGAACTGAAGGGATTCCACATTAGTCAGGAAATGGTGTTAGGTTAACAAGTAATTAGTGTGCAAAATTAGAGCACATGGTATTGAGGCTAGGGTATTGACATGGATAGAGAACTGGTTGGCAGACAGGAAGCAAAGAGTAGGAATTAACGGGTCCTTTTCAGAATGTCAGGTAGTGACTAGTGGAGTGCCACAAGGCTCGGTGCTGGGACCCCAGATATTTACAATATATGTTAACTGCGAGGTGGATAGCATGAGGCTGCAGGATGGCTTGGATAGGTTGGGTGAATGGGCAAATGCATGACAGATGCAGTATAATGCAGATAAATGTGAGTTTATCCACTTTGGTGGCAAGAACAGGAAGGCAGATTATTATCTGAATGGTCAGATTAGGAAAAGTGGTCGGCATGGGTCTTTTTCACGCGTAGTGGAGTGGGGTCGCTATTTACTTACAGGCAGTCGAGGGTAGCCGTAGGCAATCTCCTCCGCTGACCGGCCATTTTGATTGATTCATTGGAGTTTCACGACCTAGGAAGACCTACCGGTAGATAAAATGCCCGCTAAACTTTATTAAACATCTTAAAAGTGTCTCCACTCCTTCTCCCCCCCCTTCTCTCCTCTTATCTCCTCTTTTCCCCCCTTCTCCCCCCTTCTCCTCCCCTTCTCCCCTTCACTCCCCTCCTCTCCCCCCCCCCCACCCCACCCGCGCTTTCTAAAGGACTTACGGTACTCTGTGGCAGCTG
The DNA here is from genome assembly GCF_010909765.2 of Amblyraja radiata. Lineage (NCBI taxonomy): Eukaryota > Metazoa > Chordata > Chondrichthyes > Rajiformes > Rajidae > Amblyraja > Amblyraja radiata. The sequence continues at coordinate 53,547,167 of NC_045963.1, forward strand.
TTTACCTTCCTCTTCATCACGCAGCTGCGCTCCGCTGTCCCTGGCCCCCACCTTCGTGATGTGTTTGTGTGTGTTAGTGTATGTGTGCGGTCGGTAGATGTAGCTCGCGGTTCCGTCGATCCAGCTCACGGTTTCAACGCGGCCGGTCGACCCAGGCTCGAGGCTTTCCAGGCGAGTGCCCTCGAGCTTGAAGGTCGAATGCACTCTTCTGGACTCACGGATTAGGTCGCCCAAGTGGGACAGGTCCTTTAGATTTAGCTCTTGTAATGTCTTCCTTATGACCTTGTTGTGACTAGAAAAATGAATACACGTCCGACATCTTGTAGGAAAAATTAAATCTGCAATCAACTGAAACTTCCAGAAGGTCACTTGACCTCAGTTACGAGGCACAGGTACATTTGCCAGCTTCCGCTTTTGGCCTCAAGGGGCACTGTAATTTACATTACATATTACATGACATATACATCACATCTCCCCCTTCACTTTAATTACATCACATTTCCCCCTTCACTTTAATTACATCACATCTCCCCCTTCACTTTAATTACATCACATCTCCCCCTTCACTTTAATTACATCACATCTCCCCCTTCACTTTAATTACATCACATCTCCCCCTTCGCTTTAATTACATCACATCTCCCCCTTCACTTTAATTACATCACATCTCCCCCTATTATCCACATAAGGATTTACACTAGACTCAATTAAGAGTGCTGCTGTTTTTCACTTTAACCTCAAACTCTAGAAACTCTAACAAAGGGTCTGTCTTGTTGCCTTTTGCTGCACTGGGAGACTGGCTCCTGCCTCTCGCTGCATCTCGGCGCATCGTGCCTTCTGGGGACTTGCCTCTTCTGGGAGACTATTTCTAGCTTCTGGGAGACTGGCTCCTCTGTCCAGGTTTCTCACCTCTGGGAGACTGGCTCCTCTGTCTAGGTTTCTCACATCTGGACGTCTGGCTGCAGGTGGCCTATCCAAGGCTACACAGGGGTCTATCCCCGGCTACACAGGGGTCTATCCATGGCTACACAGGGGTCTACCCACAATTACACAGGGGTCTATCCATGGCTACACAGGGGTCTATCCACGACTATACAGGAGTCTACCACGGCTACACAGGGGTCTATCCACGGCTACAAAGGGGTCTATCCAAGGCTATAGGGATCTATCCTGGGCTACAGGTCGCTATCCAGGGCTACAGGGCTCTATCCCAAACTAGACGTCTCTATCCTGAACTTACACTCTCCGCCTGGTCTCGTAGACTTGCTCCATCTAGGAAGCGGACTCCCCCTTCAAAAAAAAACTTAGACAATCAATACTAAACAGTCAATACAAACTATTTTCATTCTTTCAATTTCTTGCATAATAACTCTTGGCTTCTTAACTTTTACTTCTTCACTTCTTAACTTTTACTTCTTTGCATTTGCATTTTCAGCAAATTATCTGTACTTGGCTTCTTAACTTCTCTGCATTTGTCCCTTAGTGTCTTTAAACTGTTGCTCGGGTCGTGCTGCGCGCTCCGCAGGGCTCCTCGACTCTTTCTAACATGGTGGCAGGGGCGGCTGTTATGGCCGCACGGACGCGGTCTCTGATCTTTGGGCGCGGGTGATGGTCCGGGGTAGCGCGGTGGCGGCCATTGCTGTGAGGGGCCGTTGATTCCTCTGGCCGTCATGGAAGGCGACATTCTCTCCGTCTCCCAGTGCACTGCCCGGTGCTTGCGCGGTGGTGGTCTGTAATTACGGTCGGCCGCTGGCCCTCTGTACCCGTCGTCTTTCAGCTGCTCTTCGGAGTCGGCGGTGGCGCCTGCGTTGTGGCGGTAAGTGAAGGCCTTGTCTGTCACTTCTCTGCAGCCGGCCGTCTGCTCCTCTCCCTCAGGGTGGGGTTAGCCCGGCCCTCCGAACGGGGCTTTTAGACCTGCAGGTGAGTGTGAGAAGCTGTCGGACTTCGATATTTTCTTTGCCCATTTCTTCCTTCTGAATTCAAGATCGTGAGGCTAATTGGCTCCGGGCCCTCCACTGCTTTCAAGACGAGGCGAGGCCGCGTGCTTACTCTTTGTGCTGCCACACATGTGTTTCTTGCTCTTCTTCTTGTTTCTTTCTTCTTTCACTTGGACTGTTACTTGCTTTTTTTTTTCCGAACTTTTTTTTTTTTTGTTTCCTTTGACCGAGTTTTCTTTTTCGTTTTCTTCTTTTTCAGTTCACAGTCTCTCATGCTTCTTCTTCTTCTTGCATGGAGAATGGTCCCGGAGGCTTGAGTCCCACCATTTTTTAAAACTCTGACACCATGTAATGTCTTCCTTACGACCTTGTTATGACTAGCACAATGAATACACGTCCGACATCTTGTAGGAAAAGTTTAATCTGCAATCAACTGAAACTTCCAGAAGGTCATTTGACCTCAGTCACAAGGTACAGGTACATTTGCCAGCTTCTGCTTTTGGCCTCAAGGGGCACTGGCTTTTACATTACATATTACATTACATATACATCACAGCTCTTAAGGCTAAAGGAATCGAGGCATATGGGGGAAAAAGCAGGAATGGGGTACTGATTTTAGATGATCAGCCATGATCATATTGAATGGCGGTGCTGGCTCGAATGGCCTACTCCAGCACCTATTTTTCTACGTTTCTATGTCCCGTTTCCTGCACTCCTTGTAAATGCACAGAGAGCCTTGTTTCCTGCAATCCCAACAAACACATTGAGGGGTTGTTTCCTGCACTCCCCACAAATGCCCTGATGCCCCATCTCCTGTGCACCCTGTAAGCGCACTGAGTGCCTCGTTTCTTATGCTCCATGTAAATGCACTGTGCCCGTTTCCTGTGCTCACTTTAAGCATGTCAAGAGCCCTATTTCCCATGCATTCCCTATAATGCCTATAATAGATCTTGCATACATTCTGGATGAATGGAATGAAAGTCCACTTCCTTTTCTAACCATTGTGTTTAAGAAGGTGCTGGAAAATCGAAGGTAGACAAAAGTCCTGGAGAAACTCAGCAGGTGCAGCAGCATCTATGGAGCGAAGGAAATAGGCAACGTTTCGAGCCAAAATGCTTCTTCAGACTGATGTAGGGTGGGGGCGGGGAGAAGAAAGGGGAAAGGAAGAGGAGGAGCCCGAGGGTTGAGGGAGAGTTGAGAAGGGGCTTCGCTCCATAGATGCTGCTGCAACCGCTGAGTTTCTCCAGCACTTTTGTCTACCTCCTTTTCTAACCAGTTATGTGTTTGGCTAGTAACTGTTGTGCTGTTTTATACCCTACTTGGCCTTGTAGTTCCACTCTGTCACAAACATCTGGGACAGAGATGAGTGCTGTGCTCATTGTTTCCTTTCTCCCACCAGTAAGATCTTTATTTTCACCACAACATTCATGTGGTAATTGTTCTGTAATTTTGTATTAATGTGTACATATGCACTGAGAGCAAAATTGGCTTCATAGTTAATTGTTTCATTGGCAGTAATTAACAAGGCATGATCCTGATTGTTGCTGTTGCTTGATTGTCTAGTATAGTAGCTGACTATCCTGAAGAACAGGAACGTTTTAAAACTGCCAAACAGATGGATGTAAGTAATCCTGAAATAAGACTGAAATAAGACTGAAATAAGACTGTTACGCCTCATATTAGATCACACAGACAAAATAACATTTGTAATCAATGTGCAACTGAATTTCATAGAATGAAGAACATTAGAACAATATATCACAGGAACAGGCCCAACGGCCAGCAATGCACATGCCGAACATGATGTCAAGTTTGACTAATCCCATTTTCCTGCAGATGATCCATATCCCTCCATTCCCTGCATATCAATGTGCTTATCCAAGAGCCTCTTAAACCACTATTGTACCTGACACCACCACCACCCCTGGCAGCATGTTCCAGGCACACACCATCTCTGTTTAAAAAAAATAGCTGGCCCTGCACATCTCCTTTAAACGTTGCCTGTCTCACTTAAAGCCATACCCTCAAGTCTTTGATTTTCCACCCTGGGAAAAGGTTCTGACTGTCTTCCCTATCTATGCCTCCCATCATTTTATATACTTTGAACAGATTATCCTCATCCATCCCCTTTCATCCATTCCCCTCAGCCTGTGATGCTCCAGCAAAAATAATCCAAGTTTGTCCAACCTCTCTTTGCAGCTAATTTTGGTAAACCTCTACTGCACCCTCTCCAAAGTCTTCACATCCTACCTGTAATGGGGCTCCTCACCTGATTTACTTGCCTTCCCCTTCTTCTTACCTCTTCTTTGGCTATCTACACTTGGCATTCTCAGTCTTGAAATGTTAACCTACTATTTGCCTCTACAGTCCTGCTTGATCAGTTGAGTTTTTCGAGCAGTTTATTGTTCGCTCAGATTGATTTCACACTAGGCAGTCTGCTGCAAGTAACATTAGAGTAGTGTCCTAGGCCCAGACATCTTCAGCTACTTCCTCATAAGATCAGAAATGGAGAGTTTGTTGATGGTTCCATAATACATAATTTCTCAGCCAATGAACTAGTCCATGCCTGCATTCGACAAGACTTAAGTCATGGGCTGATTAGTATCAAATCATGTTCTTTCCACAAAAGTGTCAGCTAGGACCACCACCAAGAGAAAGTCTTAATCATCCATCCATGAAATGTAATTGCATTCTCTTAGATGATCCTCCATGGCATTTAGGGATAGGAAATAAATTGCACAAATGAATCAATTTCAAAAATATATTGTAAGACAAACGATTGAATATTGCCTCTATTCAACAGATGAATGAACAGTGTTCAGAGCTTGTAAAACAATCATGTTTCTATTCTCACACAAATTAATGGTAATGAATTTGTGTATTAATGTTTTTGTACAGGTACTTAGAATTTGGATACTTGATCCTGAGAAAGCTTCTTCTGCAGAGTTGAATAATAAAGCCGAAGTGCCTTCTCTGGTAAGAATAAAGGACATTATCTTGTCATACAAATAGCAGTCTGATTTGTTTAATTTACAGGGTAACATTGATATTTGTAGTATAACTGCTTTTCTTTGGCAGTCCCCCCAGAACCAAACACATCACTTCCAACATGACCCGGTGTTTATGAGAGATTTTTTTGTGATATTTGGAACTTGATTTTACTCCAGAGATATAGTGTAGAAACCGAGGCTGACATACCTTTCCATTGTGGAAAATCCCTTGAAAAAGAGTGATTTAACAGGCCCGTACGAAGCTTTTCCAAAAGGGGGGTGGCATGACAGGATTTGCGGAACCAGAGTTGGTTTACAGGGCAAGGCCAACGAATGCCCTTGCATTAGTAGAAGTAGCGGTAAATAGCATTATACATTCAGGAGCACCTGTTCCGTTGTTTTGCACAATCCGCAGCCATTGCCACTTTCATTTTACTGCACATCTTGTATGTGTATGTGACAAATAGACTTGACTTACCTTGACTTGACGACAAGTGATTTCCTGTTGTTGGGGGGCAGTGTTAGCTGTGAGGAGGATGCTAGGAGGCTGCAAGATGACTTGGATAGGCTGGGTGAGTGGGCAAATGCATGGCAGATGCAGTATAATGTGGATAAATGTGAGGTTATCCACTTTGGTGGCAAAAACAGGAAAGCATACTATTATCTAAATGGTGGCCGATTAGGAAAAGGGGAGATGCAAAGTAGGCATGCAGGTGCAGCAGGCAGTGAAGAAAGCGAATGGTATGTTAGCATTCATAGCAAAAGGATTTGAGTATAGGAGCAGGGAGGTTCTACTGCAGTTGTACAGGGTGTTGGTGATACCACACCTTGAGTATTGCGTACAGTTTTGGTCTCCAAATCTGAGGAAGGACATTATTGCCATAGAGGGAGTGCAGAGAAGGTTCACCAGACTGATTCCTGGGATGTTAGGACTTTCATATGAAAAAAGACTGGTTAGACTCGGTTTGTACTCGCTAGAATTTAGGAGATTGAGGGGGGATCTTATAGAAACGTACAAAATGCTTAAGGGGTTGGACAGGCTAGATGCAGGATGATTGTTCCCGATGTTGGGGAAGTCCAGGACAAGGGGGTCACAGCTTAAGGATAGAGGGAAAATCCTTTAGGACCGAGATGAGAAAAACATTTTTCACACAGAGAGTGGTGAATCTCTGGAACTCTCTGCCACAGAGGGTAGTTGAGGCCAGTTCATTGGCTATATTTAAGAGGGAGTTAGATGTGGCCCTTGTGGCTAGGGGGATCAGGGGGTATGGAGAGAAAGCAGGTACGGGATACTGAGTTGGATGATCAGCCATGATCATATTGAATGGCGGTGCAGGCTCGAAGGGCCGAATGGCCTACTCCTGCACCTATTTTCTATGTTTCTATGTAGGCAAAAGACGCCATCCACATGATCGCTATATACAAGCCAGGGGTATGCTCGTAACCAGTCAGGGTTAAATCTTCGCCAGCATCCATTCTTATAGAAGGCACAATATTTGTATGTTGGACCCAGTTTAAAGTGATTCTGTATGAGGTACAGCTTCTGAGCATCTGAGAGGTTGGCAATAGCTTTAGCAGCTTCTTCTTTAGTTGTGGTAGAATTAAGGAGAACTAGACCAAGTGCAGACCCGTTGGATCTGTTCCCCCAATGTGCGGTTGTGGGGGGGGGGGGGGTGGGGGGGGGAGTCATACACATTAGCCACTCCCACACAATAACTACCCCCGCACACGCGCTTGTCAATATATTAATGATATTAACTTGTTCCTATTACCCCATAATAGCCCCATCTACTGACGCATAGGCCCCAACTCGCAGGCGCGTCTAGAGAGGGAGGGGGGTAGATAGTGAGGGCAGAGAGAGAAGGGAGGGAGGGAGGGGGAGGAACAGGGAGGCGAGAAACAGGGAGGGGAGAAACAGGGAGGGGGGGGTGAAGGGAGGGGGAGGGGGAGAGAGAGAGTGAGGTGGGGAGAGAGCGAGAGGTGGGGGAGAGGAGAGAGAGAGGGGGGGAGAGAGGGTGAGAGAGAGAGAGAGAGAGAGAGAGGGGGAGAGAGGAGAGAGAGAGAGAGAGAGAGGGGGGAGAGAGAGAGAGAGAGGAGAGAGGGGGAGAGAGGGGGGGGAGAGAGAGGGGGGAGAGGGAGAGGGGGGAGGAGAGAGAGAGAGGGGGGGAGAGAGAGGTAGGGGAGAGCGAGAGGGGGAGAGAGGTGGAGAGGGAGAGAGAGAGAGAGAGAGAGAGAGAGAGCGGGGGGGGGAGAGAGAGAGAGAGAGAGAGAGGGGGGGGGAGAGAGAGAGAGAGAGAGAGGGGGAGAGAGAGAGAGAGAGAGAGGGGTGAGAGAGGAGGGGGGGAGAGGGAGAGAGGAGGGGAGAGAGAGAAGAGAGAGAGGGGGCGAGAGAGAGGGGAGGGGGCGAGAGAGAGGGGAGGGGGAGAGAGAGAGGAGGGGGTGAGAGAGAGAGGAGGGGAGAGAGAGAGAGGAGGGGGAAGAGAGAGAAAGGAGGGGGAGAGAGAGAGGAGGGGGGGGAGAGGAGGGGGGAGAGAGAGAGGAGGGGGAGAGAGAGAGGAGGGGGAGAGAGAGAGGAGGGGGAGAGAGAGAGGGGGGGGGGAGAGGGGGGGGGGGGAGAGAGAGAGGGGGGGAGGGAGAGAGAGAGGAGGGGGAGAGAGAGAGACAGGAGGGGAAGAGAGAGACAGGAGGGGGAGAGGGGAGAGAGAGGTGGGGGAGAGGGGAGAGAGAGAGGTGGGGGAGAGGGGGGGGAGAGAGGTGGGTGAGAGAGAGGAGAGAGAAGGAGGGAGAGGGGGGAGAGAGGGGACAGAGGGGACAGAGAGAGGGGGAGAGAGAGAGAGAGAGGGGAGAGAGGGAGGGGAGAGAGAGGGGAGAGAGAGACAGGAGTGGGGAGAGAGAGCGGATGGGGAGAGAGAGCAGATGGGGGAGAGAGGGGAGGGGGAGAGGAGTGGGGGAGAGGGATGGGGGAGAGAGAGGTGGGGAGAGAGAGGGGTGGAGGGAGAGAGGTGTGGGGGAGAGAGAGGGGTGGGGGAGAGAGATGGGGAGAGAGAGAGGTGGGGGAGAGAGAGAGGTGGGGAGAAAGAGAGGTGACGGGGAGAGAGAGAGAGAGAGGTGAGGGAGGGGAGACAGGTGGGGGAGAGAGAGAGGTGGGCGAGAGAGAGAGGTGGGGGAGAGAGAGGTGGGGGGGAGAGAGAGGTGGGGGAGAGAGAGGTGGGGGGGAGAGAGAGAGGGAGTCCAGCTGCGGGCGGCGTACTTGAGCGGGTGGCGGGACAGGTGGGCCTCAATTGGTGGTCAGTAAAACACCGAGTTCAGCACTGGGTCAACTAAAGGGCCTGTCCCACTGCGGGGACCTAATTTGCGAGTTTAGAAGAGTTTGCACTCGACTCAAATTCGCAGCATGGTCGACACATGGTCCTAGCAGGTCTATGTAACTCTCCTTCATGCTCGAAAGAAGTTCGAGCAAGAATTTCATTGTCCTATCTGGGACACATGACAATAAACTCTCTTGAATCTTGATTAGATTATAGCTATTGACAGTTCCGAACCCAATCACAAAATTCACCATTACATTGGCTCCGGTGCCGTGGATGGAAACATTGGACCGGGCGGGCGGGCAGACACTGCGACACCGCAACCCCCCTTCCACAACTTACCTGGAGTAGACGCGAGGCATGGGTGAAGTCCAAATGGCAGTCTGATCCCGCCCGGGTCCACTGCGCAGGCGCGGATAGATGGCGCCATTTTGTGTCGCTTCCCCAACTGCGCAGGCGTGGATGGGCGCATTTGTTTCTCCCCTAGCGGCCGGAGCCAGAATTTCGGGCGATTTCCAACAAAGTGGAAACGCTGATTGTGCTCCGATTTTTTCTTACCCTGGGGGGAAAAAAGGGGGGTGCGGTCGCACCCAGCGCACCCCCCCTTCGGACGGCCATGTTTAATCTCATATGATTTGTCAGGTGAACCAAAGATCCCACTGCATCATGTTCTGAAAAGGACAAAGTTTATGAACATTTCCTAAGAAAGTTCTGATTTGATTTTATATTAGCTTCTACAAGTTAGCTAACAAATTTGGGAGCACAATTAATATATTTTTTCAGACCAAAAGCAGTTATTTATCGACATTGCAAAATGTGTCCCCCCTTGGAACGGAGACAGCATTGAAATAAGGGAACATGCAAAAACAAAGTGTGGGAGGAACAGCAGGTCAAGCAGCATCTGTGGAGGCAAAGGGATAGATAGTCAACGTTTCTTGCTGTGGCCCTGCATTTGTACTGACAGTGTGATTTATTGGAATCAAAAGAGAAAATGGCTGATTGCTATGTTTTGTGTTACTTTGTAGGTCACTCACTAAGAGGTGTGTCCTATTCAATATGGTGAGGAGATGAAGTCTCTGTGTTCTCACAGTGTAGGGATATGAGGTTTAAGACCTGGCAGGCTTGCAGTCCCAGGATTGCTGGTCCGTCAGCATCAGTCACAAAGAAGGTACATATTGCTTGCTTGTCATGTGTGCAAGTGATCATAATCATTCCTAGCTGTCTTATTTTTGTGCCTCCATAAGCAGTTAGGATTGCTTTGTTCTGCTGTAGAGCATCTGGTCTTGGCATTCCTCTCTTATCTACTTTGTCAGGATACATTTGTCTGAAAATGTGGAGAGACAAGATGTTGCTCTGCGCACTGGTGTCCACCTTACATCTGAGGTTGATCTTCGTGTCGTTCCTCTGAATGCGGACTTTTGTAAAAATCTCTTTACATTGATACTTATCATCCAAGCTATGAATTTGAATGATCCCTAGGTTTAGCTCAAGTAATTCCTCATCATATTGTTCTCCTGTGCACATTTATTCCCTTCTTCTTAGTTTGCTGTGGTTTATGTGCAGCTCTGCAGACTGACTGCCAGTGATTCTGCTTTCCACACTTACTACAAATGGTTCCAAAGGCTAGATAGTTGGTTTTATCACTGAACACAAGAGATCTGGCACAATTCTTGCATATTTGCAGTTTAGTTTTGGTTGGGGGCTGAGACATCTTCTCAGATCATGGATTTTTGGGTCTATATTGTATATAAGCCTTCACTGCATCCACTTTCCTGCCTGTAAGAAACATTGGAGACATTTGCTTGTTAGTTGCTTCATGTCCTCATGCTAAGTCAGCAGGATCTTGGAGAGTCAATTGCTCATCCCTTCCAATGAAAGACGTCTGGACCTCTTTGTGGAATGTTCCCCATATGAATTGGTCAAGCACCCCGTCATATATCTACTGCGTATCTCTGAACTTACATTTCGATGCAACGTTCTTCAGCTTTGTGAGATAGTCATCCACAGATTCATCACTTATAGAGTATAGAAGTTGGTAGGTCATGTTACAGTTGTATAAGAAGTTGGTGCGACTGCATTTGGAGTATTGTGTTCAGTTCTGGGCACCATGTTGTAGGAAAGATGTTATCAAGCTGGAAAGGGTACAGAGAAGATTTCTGAGGATGTTGTCTGGACTAGAGCTATAGGGAGAGGTTGGGAATAGGTGGGACTCCCCGGAGTGCGGGAGGATGAGAGGTGATCTTATAGAGGTGTATAAAGTCATGAGAGGAATAGATCGGGTAGATGCACAGTCTCTTGCCCAGAGTAGGTGAATTGAGGACATACAGTGCCCCCCATAATGTTTGGGACAAAGACCAATCATACATTTATTTGCCTCTGTACTCCACTATTTCAGATTTGTAATAGAAAAAAATCACATGAGGTTAAAGTGCAAATTGTCAGATTTTATTGAAAGCCATTTTTACAGATTTTGGTTTCACCATGTGTTGAAAGGACAAGGCTCACACAATATGAATAGGATCCAAAGTCTTTATTAGCAATTCAGCATAGGTAACTTCATTTCAGCACACAGCACTAGACTAAGGGAGAGAGAGGAAAAGGGCTTTCTATTAAACCTGTGGGCGGAGCCACAGTATGAGTCACGATATGAGTGACACTAATCTACATCCTCCCTCTTAAAGAATTAAATGCAAATACAAAACTACTGACTAAATAAAGCATAGATAGTAAATGGCAATAAGCTTGAGGTAAGTCAAACATAGCCCGGGTACTTTACGGTGGGCTTACAAACACGACCAGCATGTTTACGACATAGATCATTTCCATTTTTCGGGGACACAATCAGTGGTATAATTGGTGTCGGAGATTGAAACGGCATTTCCAGTGACAGAACAGGAGACTTTGGCACAGGCGGAAGTGGTGTGGCCGTTGGCAAAATAACCGTTTCAGAAACAGATTGTTGTGCTGATGCCGCTGGCCATGGATGAAAGTGGCAGATTTTTATATCGTTCAAGAGATTACTCCCTCTAGCCGCAATAGACTACATGGTTTTAGGAGTATGTTTTAATACGCATGTGAGCTCTCCGTGTGACCTTCAGAGCTTCTCAACAGAAAAATCTTCATAACACAGTTTTTTGATTAGTAGTTTCTTTATTGTTGAAGAAACACAATAGGATATTCATCCGACCTATTTATCTGATTCGTACATTTTAATCTTCGTCAAACTCCAGCATATCGCTTTTAAATGTTAGAAAACTCCTTGTGTCTCGAAAACTCTAGATGGTCGAAGGGTGTTCCTTCTGCCATCTAGCTCTGAGCTAAACAAAAACTAAGCTTCTGCGCAAGAAATCTAGCAGCAAACATGCCCCTGACTACGTAATAATCCCACCCACATAATTACGGGCAGTCTAAAACAAAGACAAATGCCATAATTAATGACACACAAAAGAAGCCAACTGGCCACTTCATACCGGCCCCTAATTGTTCCAAGTATATAACGAGGCAATTAGTAATAAACATCAAAAACATAGCCACGAAGGCTTAACATACATCAAAAGCAAAAAATAGCATGCACTATATATCCACAATCAGAATTCTTCATCAACTTCCATCTTCACCTTTGCCTTGTAGAAGTAAGCATAACTTGATTATTGGTCTTATTGAAACACTGTTTTTAGTTTAAAGTTGTACCGTGCGCACCATCCCCTTAACATCAGGCATGATACCCAGTATATAGTCCAAAACATAAAAGTCCAAAATTTTGATAGCATGAAACTCCTTCCTCCATGTCCGATCAACTCATGAATGTTGTAACACATGAACTCATGTAACAACAGTGTTGAAGTGTGAAAATCCTTCGAGAGAATAACAGGATTTTTAGTAATAACATTCACCGTTAGGTTTGATTTAATTTCCAGATCATTAGCAGAGATTTCAAATCCCAACTCAAGCTTTGGCCATTTTCTGTCTGGCTTACAGAGAGACTCTAATTCATTGATCCATCTCTTATCGCTTAAGAAAAGTTTCGCTGTCAGTTCTCTAGAAGCTTCATCCGCAGGATTTTCTTTTCTGTTAACATATTTCAATTGTGCAACATTAGTATTTCCCAATGCTCTTTCCATTGGCAAATTGTCTCTGTCCATATCCAGCTCTCTGGTTTCTTTGGCTTTATCATCTGGTGGAATGCTTTCCAATACATCACAATTGTTGCTGATCCACTTGGAAAGCGTGAATCCTCCCTTATTGCAAAGGGAAGTCAGATGTTTTACCATTTGAATTGCTTCCTGCTCAGTAGACAAGGAGTAGGAATCCATGTAGCAATCATCCATGTAGCAATTATTCTTCAAAGAGATTGTTACTTTATGAAATTTTGTATTCTTGCCAAACTTGCATTTCAAATTCTGGGTGCTTTGCTTTGCCATACGACGATTATTCGGCATATTAACACTTTCTTGTTTGAAAGGTAAGTCCAGACAATAGTGTCCATCAATCTTTACTGAGTAGTTCATAATATCCATGAACTTTAACTCTTCTCTAGATATTTCCTCAGATTCCTTATTGCTACTTTCATTGAAGTTATGATCGTATTGCTTCATCAACAGCTTTTCTAATTTATCAGTAGATGTTTAATTAACAGTAATGGCAGGATAGTTCTTCTGACTCATATGTCAGGCTGTTATTCATCGATTACAGCTCGGCATTTAACACAATCATCCCCTCCAAGCTGATTACCAAACTCGCAGAACTGAGTCTCTGCGCATCCCTCTACAATTGGATCTTCGACTTCCTCATTCACAGACCACAGTCTGTTCGTATTGGTGGAAATGTGTCAGCCTCGATAACAATCAGCACGGGAGTACCTCAAGGCTGCGTGCTCAGCCCCCTGCTGTACTCACTCTACATTCATGATTACGTAGCCAGTCACAGTGCGAACTCCATCATCAAGTTCGCTGACGACACCACTGTTGTGGGGCGTATCACTGATGGGGATGAGTCAGAGTACAGAAGAGAGATCGAGCAACTGTCCAACTGTCCATATGGTGCCAGCGCAATAACCTGGCCCTCAATACCAGCAAAACCAAGGAACTGATTGTGGACTTTGGAAGGAGTAGGAGGAGGACCCACAGCCCCATTTATATCAACCATAAATGGTTGAAAGGGTCAAGAGCTTCAAATTCCTGGGCGTGCACATCTCTGAAGATCTCTCCTGGTCCGAGAACACTAATGCAATTATCAAGAAAGCTCATCAGCGCCTCTACTTCCTGAGAAGATTATGGAGAGTCGGTTTGTCAAGGAAGACTCTCTCTAACTTCTACAGGTGCACAGTAGAGAGCATGCTGACCGGTTGCATCGTGGCTTGGTTCGGTAATTTGAGCGCCCTGGAGAGGAAAAGACTACAAAAAGTAGTAAACACTGCCCAGTCCATCATCGGCTCTGACCTTCCTTCCATCGAGGGGATTTATCGCAGTCGCTGCCTCAAAAAGGCTGGCAGTATCATCAAAGACCCACACCATCCTGGTCACACACTCATCTCCCTGCTACCTTCAGGTAGAAGGTACAGGAGCCTGAAGACTGCAACAACCAGGTTCAGAAATTGGCTCGGACAAAACTCTGATTATTAATAACCCATTTTCTGTTATTTGCACTTTATCAGTTTATTTATTCATGTGTGTATATATTTATATTATGGTATATGGACACACTTATCTGTTTTGTAGTAAATGCCTACTATGTTCTGTGTGCTGAAGCAAAGCACGAATTTCATTATCCTATACAGGGACACATGACAATAAACTCACTTGAACTTGAACTTGACTCCCATTTTCATTATTCCTTCTCAAGGCGTAACCCATCCGAGTCAGATTTTCGCAGCATAAGGTCCATCACCTTGGCTCCTCACAATCCACACAGGTTCCAATGTCTTCAAAACATTAGTTCCGATAAGTAGGTCAATACTAGAATTTATTTTAGATATTTTGACCTCTTTTAGGTAAGGCCATTGTCTCAAGTCTTCATGTCTGGGTATATTTTGACGACCAACAGGCATGGATTCATGTGTAAACACTTCAGATATTGGTATAAAATTATCTTCACCCAGACTGGATATCTCCATACTTGTAATGTAATGACTCCTGCTCTTATTCATGGTACACAATCAAACCTTAGCCTCTTCTCCTGTGATGTTCAGTCTTCTTGTCAGGTTTTCTGTGCAAAAGGTAGTCGAACTTCCGTAATCCAAAAAAGCATATGTTTGCAACACTGTATTCGTCTTGCTATTCCATACCTGTACTGGTAAGATCGAAAAAATACAGGCTTCAACCCCGGCCTCAATATGAGCAGTTACTTGTGGCGAGATGACAGCATCACTAGTAGCTGGCTTCTCCTTCTGTTCGTTTTCCTCCGGCTCCTTCTCCATTTGTTGTGATAGCTCTTTTATTTGTTCCGGTTCTTTCTCTTCCATTTGCTCTGGTAGCTTCTTTACAGTGTGAAGTGCTTCATGACGATATTGCTTGCACTTATAACAAATTATAGGACTACTACAGTCTCTCATCATGTGTCCTTTTTTCAAACATCCAAAACAAGAAATCCACCTTTTCTTCATATTCTTTCTTCTTGAATCTTCAACACCATCTTATGGTGTGACCGACTTCATCACATAACAAACAAAATCCTATTTGCTTGATAGTAGATACATCTCCTTTCATTCCATCTGTCATTTCCATAGGTATTATAGTGGTAGCAAAACTGCTTCTCTTAGCTCCTGATCTTTCTTCAGTTTTGGTAAAGGTAGAACCTTTGTTAGTTGCAATTGGTTTATGATCTTCAATAGTTCCGTGATGTGGCTCTAACATGTTCCGTACTTGCTTGTCCAAAAAAATCACCAGGTCTGGTAGCCTGGCTACTTGCTTCCTCTCATCCAATATTCCGCCTGCTTCATCTCTCCACTTTTCTCTCAGTCTTCTGGGCAGCTTACTTATGATGACTCTAGTATTACTTGCAAGATTCATTTCCTCCATGTAACCGAGATTTTTCATCGAGCTGCAACAACCTCTAACAAATATTACATAATCACTCAATGCCTCCCCATCTTCTGGCTTGATTTCTTTCCAAGCATGGGCCTTCTCCATGTATGCGTTAGCAATCCTCTGTTCATTACCAAAACATTCTTTAAGTAACCTTGCTTCTTTATAGCCTTGGCTCATTTTGACAACTTTCTACAAGTGCCTTCACACTTCCGCTTGTGTACCTCACCAGAAATTGTAAGTGCTCCTTTTCATCTGTAATTTTCGTTTCTCATACTTCTTCTAATGTCCTTATGAAAGCTTCATACCGCAAAGGATCTCCATCATATGCAGGCATTTCTGCTGGTAGTAGAGGGAGAAAGGTATTTTGTCGAGCTATGAATTCAGCTTGACTATTCATCAATGCCAATGATCTATCCTGAAAACCTTGGCTTGGCTCCAACAAACGATAGGCAAGCCTCTGTGAATCAAACTGGCTTGTTCAAGCCTGTGCATCAGGCCTCGGAAAAGCGTAGTTCGCTATTGGTTTGTCCTGAGCATCTACAGATGCTCCATAAGTAGTTTGTTTCGGTCTAGCACCCATATGCTGAGTTTTGGTCTCCAAATCTGAGGAAGGACATTATAGCCACAGAGGGAGTGCAGAGAAGGTTCACCAGACTGATTCCTGGGATGTCAGGACTTTCATATGAAGAAAGACTGGATAGACTTGGCTTATACTCGCTAGAATTTAGGAGATTGAGAGGGGATCTTATAGAAACGTACAAAATTCTTATGGGGTTGGACAGGCTAGATGCAGGAAGATTGTTCCCGATGTTGGGGAAGTCCAGGACAAGGGGTCACAGCTTAAGGATAAGGGGGAAATCCTTTAGGACCGAGATGAGAAGAAACTTTTTCACACAGCGAGTGGTGAATCTCTGGAACTCTCTGCCACAGAGGGTAGTTGAGGCCAGTTCATTGGCTATATTTAAGAGGGAGTTAGATGTGGCCCTTGTGGCTAAAGGGATCAGGGGGTATGGAGAGAAGGCAGGTACGGGATACTGAGTTGGATGATCAGCCATGATCATATTGAATGGCGGTGCAGGCTCGAAGGGCCGAATGGCCTACTCCTATTGCACCTATTTTCTATGTATCTATGTATCTATGAAGTTTTGCCCATCTTCCTCAGTTCTAATAGGTGTTCAAAGCCATGAAATCCAGTGGACCTCGATTGTGGAATTGATCCAACTGCTGACTCACTTGGAGCAGTTTATCCTCTTGGTCCAGGGTTCATCATCTTCGATGCTCTAGAGCTGCATCTTTAACCCTAACTTTCCAATATCTCCTTCTTTGAGCACCGCCATCTTTGTGTCTAGTTCCAGCTGTTCTTTTCATCGCCTCATCTGCTCCTTTTGTAGCCTCATCTCCTCCTTTTGTCACTTCATCTCATCCTCTTGTCACCTCATCCCTTCTTTCATCTGTTCTTCTCGTCGCCTCATCTCTTCTTATTCTTGCTCAATCTCATGTTTCTTCTTCAAGGCATCCACTTCTATGGAGAGAGCGGCTAGGTTCCAATTGTGCAGAAACTCTTGAAAACGAACTGGCTATAGAACCAGATTTATGTCTTGATCTTCGTGTAGATACGTTCGAGATACTATCTCGTGGTGTAATCTCATCTTCCATTCCAGCACCTTGTGCATTGTACTTTCAGCTGTTAAGCGCATTAGCTGTGGTATAATTTCAGATAACCACTCCTCTACCTCATCCATGAAACCATTGAATATCTCCACCCTTGCTTCCCACCACTGGGTGTGTCTTTTGCGTTCTTCCCGAGGCGGCTGTGAATACAGCAGCTTCTTTTGTTTCTCTCCAACCTCCGGGCAGAGGTTCCATAGTTGGCTCAGATTAGATTCCACTTTGATCACGTTCTTAACTGATTTCATTAGTTTCTGCTGTTTTTCAATTGATTTGATAACCTGTCAGAGGTATCCTTCAACTTTATGTAGCGGCAGGTTTTTATATCGTTCAAGAGATTACTCTCTCTAGCCACGTAAGAGACGATATGGTTTCGGAGAATGCCGTAATATGCATGTGAGCTCTCCGTAAGTCCTTCAGAGCTTCTCAACAGATAAATCTTCATAACACATTCTTTTGATTAATAGTTTCTTTATTGTTGAAGAAACACAATAAGATATTCATCCAACCTTCTTATCTGATTCGTACACTTTAATCTTCGTCAAACTCTGTTAAAGTTCGATCCACTCGAATAGTAGAATAAATCAAAGAGTCAAAAATCTCTGTAAAAAGGCCTTTACTAAGTCACCAAGGTGAAATATAAAAACAGCCAGTGATGTGCACAAAGCGTCCACACCAAAAACTGGCGCTGTTCAGACCGACGATACAGAGGATTTACACACATCTTTATACTGATAAAACAGCCAATAGCACATGGTTAATAACAAAGAAACTTCAGTTAAACACAATGAATCCCCTCAGCTACATTTGGGGAGATACAAAGTATATTGGGAGGCAGATCAGCTGCGATGGCAAGAACAGTTCTATTGGATACCTTGCCCCTCCCATACAGCTTGCTGGTATCTCACTGCAATGCCAGACGGCCGGGAACGGCTCTTATCTTCGTTCCCACTGAGACAGTGAAGGTCGCCTTTACAGGCTTCTGTATTCACAGGCTTTTGCAGATATTTGCAGTGGCAAATATTTTATACTGCTACCAGCATGCTGTGTACAAAATGGAGGTTAGTAACTATTATGGTTATAAAGCTAATAAGGTGGAGGATAATCTCCTTGATTAGATCAAAAATTCCCCCGTTTTGATTAGATTTAATCAATATATCAAATAATGAAGACAGAAGCCAGGCATTCGCGAATACATGGTGCTAGGCAATAAAACAGTAAAACAATGATTATGATTGTCAGAATAATAATCCGATATTGCCACACGAGACCTCAAAAGGAGCCCCATCCATTAAACCAACTCCACATCCCCTGGTTATGATCACCAACCAGACTTTCCCCTACACCTTGGATCTGAACGATCTCATTTTTGATATGGGCTGCCAGATCAGTAATATTGGAGGACTGGGCCTGTGATTCCATCAGGGCAACTGCTGTTTTGTTAGCCAATTCCTCCAATAGCCCAGTAAGATGATCAATTTTAAATGCATTGCGATTCGTTCCATACCAGGGAAGCATAGCCATACCAATATTCTCACCTGGTGAAACATTTCGCTTGGTGAGCCGAGAACCAGATACAGGGTGTTTAAATGTGGGATGGTCAGTTATTTGTTTAAAATGGCGCATGGCAGCGATGACATAAGCGAGATAACAACATCCTGTCCAATAATGGGGGCCCTTAATTCGTGCGGCCACATTCCCGTCATCTGATGACATCCCTGGTAACCATGGATAAGCCCATGGTCCACATTTGAAATAGGTGCCTTTAATAGGTCGAGGTGGGCCAGAGGTAGCGCTAGTGTCCATAATAAGGCATGAGCTATTTCCCAAGAAAACCCCAGTACCTCGGTGATAACAATGACACGTGGAGTTAACTGGTTCCTGGGAGAGTTTCATTACCTTCAAACGTGGAATTTGGGCCCCATCTTTCACATGAATTTTCCAATCGGACTTAAAGGCTGGGATGTACCATCCCCGAAAGTTATCGTACTTTGTTGTTGCAGCCCTGGTGGAGTGAGATTTGAGACTGTCAGTGTTCACTCCTGCACAAGCCAGACTCCGTTTTAACCACCTGGAGGTGGTCTGTACTGATACCTTTTTATGAGGTTTTATGTAACTAACAAACATAGCTAGTTCAGAGCCTCTAAGGCTATTGGTGACCTTAACATACTGTTGTAGATGTGTGACCACACACAACCGAAGGTCCATAGGGTATGCCGAAATCTCTAATTTGAAACCTGATGCCCCTGGTCTGCTCTGCTTGACTAAGTCATAACATAAAATGTTATTTTGCCTACAGATGTAACCATCTTGTCCAGTCGTAGCTTATACAATGACTGGATCTGTTGCGCTGTAACCAGCGCCATGAGCATAACCACTTTGTAAGTGATTAAGAAGGAACTGCAGATGCTGGAAAATCGAAGGTACACAAAAAAGCTGGAGAAACTCAGCGGGTGCAGCAGCATCTATGGATCGAAGGAAATAGGCAATGTTTCGGGCCGAAACCCTTCTTCAGAAACCCAACTTTGTAAGTGAGTTTGTTCAAGGACAGGGATGTAGTTGGAGCCCATCGGTGAAGCAGCGTTAGCGCAATGTCAACATCCCATATCTCTGAGTCCCTGGGCCTGGGAGATTTTGAGATGAAGATACGTTTCATAAATCTGGCTATCAGTGGCTGAGATCCGACAGTGTGTTGTCCCGATCCCAGCAAGAAGTATGATGACAAGGCACTACTGGCACAAATTATGGCACTATAACTCTATCCCTCGTCAAAATTAGTTTAGAGAGGAATTGCAAAAACATCTGTTATACGTGTCATGTCATACGTATGTTGGACTGTGAACAGAACACTTCCCACTTAATGATATGGGGATGCATTATTTCTTGGTACTATCTCTCCAGGCCTCAGTGATCATGACCAACGTATGACCAGACAGTCCGAGCCCTAGGTAAGGTCTTCCCAGACTCCGAATCAAAGATTTGATTCGATCATGCAGTGGATGGTCCTCCCCAGTCACGGGGTGAACCAGCAGATTTCTGCGTTTGGGAACAGCCATAAAAGGCTCTGTTTTTATTCCCAACATGAGTGGGAATCATGGCTGCGTAGGCCAGTCAGGCGTTACCAAAATGCCTGAGGCGGAGTCTTGCTGGGAGGTAAATAACGAGACCTACTTAACAGCGTCTCTAACTCCAGGTCCCTTAACTTTGCTGGAGTTTCAGCGAAATTTCATTCGCAGACTCTGTCCACATGTTAGTCATTTCATTTAGATCGCTGATGTTGCTGGCCCACTTCTCTTGTAGTGGCTAGTCCGTCCCCGACGGAGCAGCAATTTTAGAGGCAAAGCACACTGCTTTCCCTCATGCGATTGTCGTACATTATGCATTAAGCATGGGATCCCGGCACATAGTCATATTCGGGTTGCACCTAAACCAGGTGTTACCATCCGTATCCTCAAATTGTCTGTGCATGCCTCTGTACCAAGCATGTTTGCGACACCATCTCCCATAGTCTTTTGGATGGGAGGCAATGCACACCCTGAACCAAGGCAGCTGCAGGCATGTGACTTGAAGGCAGTGACCATATATATTATGCACGTTTGAAGGTAGTGACCATATATATTATGCATCCGTGACGGGAGGCATAATATATATGGCTCCATCTTCATCCTTTATACATCCGAATGGGAGGACTTATGCAACCTGAACCAGGAGCTGCCTCAACCATCTGCATCCTTCATACATCCGGATGGGAGGACTTATGCAACCTGAACCAGGAGCTGCCTCAGGCATGTGCGCATATATTTTAGCACCATCTCCATCACTATGTTCAACCGAGTGGGAGGAATTGCAACGCTGAACCAGGCGTTGCTTCAGGCACATGTGCATACTTCTGTAGCACCCTCTTCACCACTCCGCTCATTTGAGTGGGAGGAAATTTGCAACCCTGAACCAGGAGCTGCTGCCTGACATGCCTCAAGACGCAGGGTTCTTTGACAGCGACGAGTCGCAATCTTGTCTGACATAGATGCCCAACATTTGGCACTCACTCTGAGTTGGGGTTGTCAGGTTGCTTCCTTCAGCAGCTGCCAAGACTAGCTGTGCAAATTGATGCTCTGTTGGTATCCACATTTACCAAACAGGCTGCATGTGCTAGTGACTCCGAGTCCTGCTCCTTTCCGATGCCAATGCAGTATACAGGGAAGGACTGGAGCGCCTCTGGCCCCCGTACGCCAGACATAGTGGGAGAAATGCTGGAAAAAAACTGCCAGTTATTTGTCATGGGCAAAGACGTTTACATGAATGAAGACGCCCATCCCAGTTAAATCAGAGTTTTGATCACTTTATTGATATGAATACAGTCGGCGTCTTGGGGAAGAATCTTCCACAGTTCCTTTAATGAGCGGAATTACCATGACGCCACCATGTGTAGCTCGCACAGGTGACTGATAGGTACAGCTCAACAAGGCTTTCCAAGCCAGGGATCAAAACCGCCATGGCAGGTCCGATTCCACTACACAATTTATTGGTGTAAGTGATAATAATATTGCTTGTAATTTCTCTCTTTTAACACATAACTAAATTTGGCATGATGATACATATTATGATACCAAGAACAAAACTCCTGAACTGATACAATTAGTCAGAGCATACCAGCATAATGGTGCAGCTGGTAGAGCTGATGCCAGAGACCTGGTCTTACGCCCCAGATGTGGTTTTAATCCTGACCACAGATGTATCTGTGCAGACTAGCAGCTCATCAGACGTATTGGTTATGATAGTCACAAACGTGACCTAGTGGCAACTATTATAAATGCCCACCCTGTATAGCCATACTTTTAAAATAATACACTATAACTGCCATTGGAGGCATAGGGGTGTTAATTGCCGCTAGTAACGTGAGGGGAACTCTGGCTCTTGTGTTCCACTGCCAACACGTACTTTAAAAAAAAACCATAACATTGACCTAGTTTTGGCTATTGAGTGGCGAATATGCATTTTTTTTTAACGCTGGGTGCTGTTGTTAGGAGAGATGGGGGTAGGGAAGGGATTAGGTTGCGTACTGACTGTCTATTGGTCAGTTTTGGGCTTTGTATGGGGGGGAGATCGCAGCCAAAGATCGCAGCCGAAGAACTGGCTCCAGTTTTGCAGTTCATTTTCCAACAATCGCTTGACTCAGGCGATGTTCCGCTGGATTGGAGGAAGGCTAACATCACTCCTCTCTTTAAGAAGGGTTCAACCACCAACCCAGCGAATTATCGTCCTGTTTCACTAACAAGTACTTGCTGCAAATTGCTGGAGCATATCATTGATAGTAATCTGATGCGACACGTGAGCAAACATAATATTCTTGCTGACAACCAACATGCATTTAGGAGGCATAGATCATGCGAGTCTCAGCTTATCCTGACGACAAATGACCTGGCCAAACACCTTGATAGTAACGTCATCACGGATTTAGTTGTGCTGGACTTTCTAAAGCATTTGATGTCATCCCACTTCGGAAGCTTGACTTCTATGGTATTCGGTCCAACACGAAATGATGGATTTCCAGTTTCCTGACAAAACGTCTTCAACGTGTGTGTGTGAACGGAAAGAGCTCCAATTGGTATCCAGTGTTGAGTTGTGCACCTCAGGGCACAGTACTTGGCCCACACCTATTTTTGCTTTACATAAATGACAGCCATGAAAAAGTCGCAAGTACGACCAGACTATTCGCTGATGATTGTTTGCTGTACCGTCTAATTAAGTCAGCTGATGATGAAGATGCTCTCCAAAAGGATCTCGATACTATGGTTGAGTGGTCACAACATTGGGGCATGCAGTTCAACCCTTCCAAATGTGAAACCATGCGTGTCACCAGAAAGAGGAATCCAGGCGAAACATCTTACAACGTACTTGGTGCCACCCTTGAAGAATCCAAACAAACCAAGTATCTTGGCATCAAATTGCAGAATGATCTGCGTTGGAATGGTCAGACTCATCATGCAACGGTGAAAGCAACAGGTGTCCTAAACTTCCTGAGGCGCAACTTTCATCATTGTTCAACTTCTGTCAAGGAGAAGCTATACTTCACCCTCGTTAGACATCATTTGGACTACGCAGTTGCAGCATGGGACCCATACACAAATAAAAACATTTCTTCCATCGAACGTGTCCAGAGACAGGCAGCTCGATTTGTTACTAACACCTATGAGAGAGAAGCGAGTGTCACCAAACTTCTGAATTCTCTGGGGTGGAACCTTCTCCGAGACAGATGTGAAGCTCACCGTTTGACCTGTTTTTACAAAATGTTAAATGGTCAGCTAGACATAGATTACAAGACCTACACCAAACCCAAACCAATTAGGAGCAGATTGGGCATTCGATCCAATTTGTGATCCCAGCTACAAAGACAGATGTGTACAGCAATTCGTTCTTCCCACGCACATTTAAAGCATGGAATAATCTCCACCCAACTATAGTTACCCAACCAGATGCAACTAAATTTAAAGTAGCTCTTTCTTCCCAATAACCCTTTCTGGCTTAATCCCTCCCTTCACCACCTCCAGTTTAAATTCCATTTTGAATATTTTGGAGGACCAAGAAACCAAGAAGAAACCAAGGGAGGGATCTTTTGTTTTTTGCTTAGTGTTTCTCATTTGTGCAGAATCTGAACTACAAAAATGTCTGAAATGTCGTCACTTCTGGCTCCGCCCAGATTTTTCTTCTTCCAGTATCATGAACTATTATGCTTTAAGAAATTAACCCTTTACATCCCACATGATTTTTACAAACAATATGGATAAAGTTTTTAACTTCCTTTCATGGAATGTGAATGGCTTGAACCATGCCATTAAGAGGAATTTTAAAAAAAAAGTTCTTAGTAATTTAAATGTCTTTTTGTTCAGGAAACTCTTGTAAGGCAAGATGACAATCAACGATTTTTCAAGTTTTGGAGAGGACAGCAGTTTCATTTAGATTCACAGACTAAGGTGAAAGGAGTCTCTATTTTTATTGCCTCCTCAATTCCGTTTGTTCATTATGAAATAATTTCTGATCCATATGGTAGATTTTTGGTGATTACTGGTGCTCTTTATAACCAAAAGGTTGCTATGGTGAATGTTTATGCACCAAATATTGATCATCCTGAGTTTTTTAAACAGTTAATTGCATCCTTTCCTAATTTAAATGAACACTTTATAATAATGGGTGGAGATTTTAACACTTGTTTGAACCCCTTAATTGACAGATCTACATCTGATCATGTGCTTCCAAATAAATCAGCTTTTTTTATCAATTCTTTTTTACTTGACTCTGGAATGTTAGAAGTCTGGAGATTCTTACCCCGAAATGACAAAGAAGTTTCTTTGTTTTCTCATGTATATCATAGTTATTCTAGGATTGACTACATTATAATAGATTCTCAGCTAGTTTCATTGGCTCTATATCTACCCGGATCCATATAACACAACTGCCATCACTTTTATCCAGGCCCTAGCCCATCCTCCTTCGTTTCTCAACCCGACAACCCCTCGGATATCTCAACCAAGCACCTCCGCCCATGTCTCTCAATCCAGCAATCCCTGGATCTCTCAACAAGGCAAGCGGACTCCTCGTCCCGCGTATCTTAACCCAACAACACCCTCAGGTATCGCAACACAGCCGACGAACCAAGATGCAAGATACAAGATACAAGATACATTTATTTGTCACATGTGCCAGTTGGCTTCTGTATTCACAGGCTTTTGCAGATATTTGCAGTGGCCAATATTTTAAACTGCTACCAGCATGCTGTGTACAAAATGGAGGTTCGTAACTATAAATCTAACTAGACCAAGTGCAGACCCGTTGGGTCTGTTCCCCCAATGTGCGGTTGTGGGGGGGGGGGGGGGAGGAGGCAGGCAGCATTCACACACACTAACTACCCCCCCCCCCCCGCACTCACGCTAATTACCCCCTTGATATTATATTAATATTATTAATTTGCTCCTTTTACCCCATAACCACCCTATCTACTGACGCATAGCCCCCAACTTGCAGTCACATCTAGAGAGGGGGGCGGGGGGCGGGCGGGGGTAGAGAGTGGGGGCAGAGAGAGAAGGGGCAGAGGCAGAGAGAGAGACAGAGACACAGAGAGAGAGGGAAGAGGGATGGGGGGTGGAGAGGAGGATAAGAGGGAGGGTGGGTGAGGGGGGAAAGGTGGGGGATGAGGGGAGGAGAGAGAGAGGGTGAGAGTGAGGGGGAGAGAGAGGGGGTACTGAGAGGGGGGTGAGATGGGGAGCAGGGAGGGGGAGAGAGGGGGGAGGGTGGAGGGAAGAGGGTAGGGGGTGTGGAGGGGAGGGGATTTAGGGGAGGGGAGGGGATTTAGGGGAGGGAGGGAGGGTGGGGGAGGGGATGGAGGGGAGAGAGGGGGGAGGGGGGGAGAGAGAGGGGGAAGAGAGGGGGTAAAGAGGGGGAGAGAGGGTGTGCTGAGGGGTGGGGGAGAGGTGGGGAGCAGGGAGGGGGAGGGAGGGTGGAGGGAAGGGGTAGGGGTGTGTGCAGGGGAGGGGTTTAGGGGAGGAATGGTGGGGGAGAAAAAGAGGGGTGAGAGAGAGTGGGGGAGGGGGGGAGAGGAGGGGGGAGTGGAGAGGGGTGGGAGGAGAGGGGGGAGAGGGGGGAGAGGAGAGGGGGGGAGGAGTGGGGGGGAAGAGGAGGAATGAGGTGGGGAGAGGAGAGGAGAGGGGGGAGAAGAGAGAAAAGGGAAGGGAGAGGGGGAGAGGAGAGGGGGAAGAGGAGGGGGGGGGAAGAGGAGAGGGGGGGGAGAACCTCAAAAACATTTTAGAACCAAAAAAGACACATTCCGCAAGCATTGTAGAACCAAACGAGACACTTTTTGCAAACATTTTAGAACCAATAGACACATTCTGCAAGCGTTTTAGAACCATTAAGGACACTTACATTTGAGTAGACGTGCTCAGTGTTATTCACAGCTCAGAGAAACGTGACCCTCTGCCTTCCTCCAGCTTGCAGACACTGATTGAGGCACACCACTTCCTGGTTTTATAGTCCCTCCCCGCTGCCGCCAGCAGGGGCAGCAGAGAGAATGGGGAATTCTGTAAAATCATTAATATCTCTGTAATTTTTCATCGACGGGAAAAATCCTCGGCACACATACGGCGGAGGGGGGTTCTGAGCAAGGTGGCCAAAAATGACGGCCATAGGTGGCGGCGTTCTCTCGGAAATCGCAGCACAGATGGCCAAAACCGGTCAAGAACAGACTTTTAGTAATATAGATAAGATGGGGGATAACCGCACTAACTCTTGCAACTCCAGCATTTCATTTTTAAATGTTTGAAAACTCCTCATGTCTCGGCAAACTCTACATGGTCGAAGGGTGTTCCTTCTGCCATGTATCTCCGAGCTAAACTAAAACTAAGCTTCTGTGCAAGAAACCTAGCAGCAAACACGCTCCTGACTATGTAATAAATCCCACAGACATAATTACGGGCAGTCTAAAACTTAAAGATAAATGCCATAACACACAAAATAAGCCAAATGGCCACTACAAGTACACCTGTGCAGTCAGGATAGTACGGAGGTGGAGCTGGCTCATTCACAGGCAGGATGTGTTGCCTACTACGTCTGTAGGTGCCGCCATCAGCATTGACCAAGTGTGAACGTGGCTCTGAGGCAGTTCCAGAAATCACAGCGATACGGTCATGACCTTTGTCGGTTTGCAAACAAACCACTTTGCCCCTCTGTTAATGGTGGCAACTGTCTGCTCGTTTTGTCATACCATTCTTTTTGTATATCGCACTTTTGTTGCAGCTTGGACTGGACCTCTGATGGTGGGACTACCTGCGGAACTAGTGCCTGAACCGCTACAGGCAATGTGGCTCGGGTCTGGCTGGACAGTAAACGCTGAGCAGGTGAACACAAGATAGGGTCACGGGAAATGTGCAGGATGAGCAAGTTCAGGTATACATCGGGTTTAGCTCCGTGGGATCATTCCATTAATTGTTCGGCACTCCTGACAGCGCGTTCAGCCACCCTATTCGACTGAGGATATTCAGGGCTGCTGGTGATGTGGCAAAAACCCCAGCATGCAGCAAAGTCTTTGAAGTGTTGGCTAGTAAATTGACTACCGTTGTCAGCAGTTGACAAGGAGTTCCGTGGTCTGCGAAGTGGTGAGCGAGTTTTAAAACTACCCCGTGAGAAGTGGGGCTACTAAGAAGATCGATATCAAACCAACCGGAATACGAGTTGACACGAACCAGGTACTGATTGCCATGCCACTCAAATATGTCGGTTGCCACCGCAGACCACGGGAGGGCAGGAACCGGGTGTGAGAGAAGCGGTTTCTTTTGTTGATGAGGTGCCAACCTGTTGCACAATGCACAGGATGCCACATGTATTCAGTCACTCCAGGCCAATAAAACATGTTTTTTGCTCGCAGGATGGTTGCTTGCAGGACAGCGTCAAAATACTTGCTGTATAGAGAAGTATACAGGAACTACAGCCTTGTGGCCTTTTACAATAATACCATCTTGTAGTACTAGTTCATCACGGACTGCAAAGAAAGGTCAAACTGGAAGTGGTACATTGTAATGTTTGTCAGACCAGCCGTTCTTAATAACGGAGGCTAGAGACCGTAAGGTTCTGTCAGCAGCAGTGTGGATAACCAAGTCCTCCACACAAGACGAGGGAATAAAAGACACAGTCATCACCACAAAGTCGTAATCCGGTGAGGTTGGATCCTCACAGGTCTTTCGGGGAGCATGGGAGAGGGTGTCGGCCAGGTGCATGTCCGTGCCACGTTTGTAGGTCAAGGCATAATCATACTTTTGAAGCTAAAGTAACATCCGTTGAAGGCGTCCTGGAGAGGCATGTATCGGTTTGTTAAAGATGCTGACCAGGGGTTGGTGGTCAATTTCAATCGTGACCGTATATCCAAAGATAAAGTCATTAAACTTCTTGCATGCAAAGATGACTGCTAGCAGCTCCTTTTCAATTTGGGCGTAGCATTGTTCCGTGTCAGTCATGGTGCGCGAAGCATAAGCGACAAGCTTTTGCCGCTGCCATCACCTTGCAGACAGGCTGCGCCTAGTCCGTACTGTGAAGTGTCACAAGTCACTGTGACGGGTAGTTTAGGATTAAAATAAGCGAGAGTGGGGGAACCAGACATTTGTTGCTTAAGAGTGTCAAACGCCCTCTACTGTTCCTCGTGCCAAGCCCAAACTGTCTTTGTGGGTAAGCTGGCGCAGAGAGGCCGATGCTTCACTGAAATTCGGTATAAATTAACCCAGGTAGTTTACCATGCCAAGGAATCTCTGCAGACTCAGCACATCTGTGTGTGCTGGTAACTCGTTGATAGCAATGGTTTTTGCCGGTTCAGTTTTCAGGCCATCTTTAGTGAACACATGGCATAAATACATAAGGGGGGAAAGGATAACTAGAGAGAGAGTGGGACCTCTCAGGAATCAAAGTGGTCACCTCTGTGTTGAGCCACAGGAGATGGGCAAGGTCCTAAATTAGTATTTCTCCTCTGAATTTACCGAGGACGGAGGAAATTGGAGCAGTCACTGGAAGTGTCTTCAGAGGGTTACCGTCAAAGAAGCACTGAACGTACATACTGTCATGTTTGAAGGTAGACAAATCCCCAGGGCCTGATCAGATATATCCGAGGACATTGTGGAAAACTAGAGAAGAAATTGCGTGAACCCTGGTTGAAATTTACGAGTTGTCCTTAAATACAGGAGAGGTGCCGGAAGACTGGAGGGTGGCAAATGTTATTCCTCTTTTCAAGAAGGGCTGCAGGGAAAGTGCTGGGAACTATAGGTCGATGAGCTTAACATCTGTGGTTGGTAAGTTACTGGAGAGTATTCTGAGGGATAGGTTAGACAAGCATTTGGATAGGCAACGGCTGATTAGGGATAGTCAGCATGGTTTTGTACATGGGAGATCGTGTCTCACAAGTCTGATTGATTTTGTACAAGATTTTTGTTCTGAGGGCAGAGCTGTAGATGTTGTGTACATGGACTTCAGGAAGGCGATCGATAAGGTTCCGCATGGTAGGCTGCTCTGGAAGGTTAGATCACATGGGATCCAAGGAGAGATAGCTGAAAGTGTGAGGTGTTGTATTTTGGGACGTCGAACAAGGACAGGACATACACAGTAAATTATAGGCCTCTGGATAGTGTTGTAGAGCAGAGGGATCTAGGAGTATAGGTGCATGGTTCCTCGCAGGTAGATAAGCTGGTTAAAAAGACTTTTGGCACTTTGGTCTTTATTAGTCAGAGAATTGAGTATAGAAGTTGGGAGGTCATGTTGCAGTTGTATAAGACGTTGGCAAGACCGTATTTAGAATCTTGTGCTCAGTTCTGGGCACCATGTTACAGGAAAGATTTTGTCAAGCTTGAAAGGGCTCAGAAAAGATTTACGAGGATGTTGCCAGGATTAGCGGGTGTGAGCTATAGGGAGAGGTTGAGTAAGCTGGGTCTC
Organism: Amblyraja radiata; assembly: GCF_010909765.2. Lineage (NCBI taxonomy): Eukaryota > Metazoa > Chordata > Chondrichthyes > Rajiformes > Rajidae > Amblyraja > Amblyraja radiata. The sequence continues at coordinate 53,576,554 of NC_045963.1, forward strand.
TATTCCATGGAGCACAGCAGGATGAGGGGAGATCTTATAGAGGTATACAAAATCATGAGAGGAATAGATCGGGTAAATGCACAGTCTTTTGCCCAGAGTAGGGGAATCGAGGACCAGAGGACATAGGTTCAAGGTGAAGGGGAAAAGATTTAATAGGAATCCGAGGGGTAACTTTTTCATACAGAGGGTGGTGGGTGTATGGGACAAGCTCCCATATGAGGTAGTTGAGTCTGGGACTATCCCATCATCTAAGAAACAGTTGGACAGGTACATGGATAGGACAGGTTTGGAGGGATATGGACCAAGTGCAGGCAAGTGGGACTAGTGTAGCTGGGACATTGTTGGCCGGTGTGGGCGAGTTGGGCCGAAAGGCCTGTTTCCACATTGTATCACTCTATGACAATAGAATGTCACAAAATTCTTTACTAATGAACAGTTACTCACTGTTCAAAACTGTTTAGAAACAAAAATTAGGTGCAGGAGTATGCAATTCGGTCCTTCAAGCCAGCACCACCATTCAATATGATCATGGCTGATCATCCAGAATCAGTACCCTGTTCCTGTTTTCTCCCCATATCCCTTGATTCCGTTAGCCCTAAGAGCTATATCTAACTCAAATGACGTATGGTTTTTCCCAACAGTTATCTCGTGTTTTAACCAAAGAATTCTTTAATCTGGGTCAAGACTTTTTTCTGGACTCATATCCGATCACTCACGACTACAACACACAGTTTCATGCTGCAGAGGGGTATGTATTCCAAAAAGGGTTGTTAAAGTAATATCTGCAAGCAATACTTTCTTTGCATGAACATTAACCAATTTTACAGGAAATGGGGTCCCAGTGAGTATAAAGGGAGTGTAAGAAATGGGGAGCCAGTCCATTAGAAGGGAGGGTGGTAAAGGTGCCTTTATGAGCTAAATACCTGACCATTAAGATTTCTAAATAATTGAATGGCAGATTATTAGCATTTTACTGTGAAAAGTAGGATATTTTTGAAGAATCCTATCTATCTCAGCTAAAAGCAAATAGAAACACATCCGCCTTGCTAAATGATAGAAGAGTTCCTCATTATTTTGTATGCTGAGGAGTCATTCTCTGTTTGTTCATTGTGAGCCATTGGGCACAGGCTAGATTCAAAACCACCACCACATAATAGCAAACTGATTGAGATGACACAAAAGTGGTTGTGGACACAGAATTGACAATGGGATCCAGTGGGCAATGGCATGAAAAGCAAAATGCTGAGAGTTGGAACACCAGCTGAAAATTAAATCTAATAGCAATGAGAATTGGACAGTGGATCATTGCAGTTTAGAAACCAAATGGAAATCCTAATACATTAAAAATATATAAATTGCCTCAACATGCTGCAAAGATGTCTGAAAGGTTCTATGAATAGCTGAGAACAATCAAAAATCATGAAACATCTCTGAAATACAGCAAGATATTTGAAATTAACATATCACTTTAAATTCACACAGCAGAAAGGCAAGAGAGATGGTCACTGGCTCTTTAAATACTAGTCAGGGCATGCGCGAGGTCTTTAGTCTTTTTTATGTGGAGGAGGGGGGGAGGGGGAAACAGTTTCTCTTAGTCACTTCCTGGTCGAGGATGCGTCTATCCTTCGAGCCGCATCTTCTGCCCCTCCTCGCGGCCTAACATCTGGATTGGCGCGGCCTTTCCTGCCGGAGACCGGCCAGAGCTTCTCTGGGCAATCTGAACCCAAGCACCAAGTTGTAAGCGGCCGAAGGTGCGCATCCCTCGGGACAGCACCCACTCTCCCCCGGAACACACACAGCAAGCTCCCACGCACAAAACACCAGAATCTGTAAACTGTTTTAACCAAAGATGGACACAAAAAGCTGGAGTAACTCAGCGGAACAAGCAGCATCTCTGGAGAGAAAGAATGGATGATGTTTCGTGACGAGACCATTCTTCAGACCTGAAGACTGAGTCTGAAGAGTCTCGAACCGAAACGCCACCCATTCCTTCTCTCCAGAGATGCTGCCTGCCCCACTGAGTCACTCCAGCATTTTGTGTCTATCTTTGCTGTCAGTGCCAGTTTTCTCAACTTCCATAGCCGCTCTGCATAAGTGGGGGGGAGAGAGAGAGAAGGGAGAGAGAGAAGGGAAAGAGAGAGGGGAGAGAGAGAGAGGTAGAAGTGAGAGAAAAGGGGAGATGAAGAGAGAAGGGGAGATAGAGAGAGGGGGGAGAGAGAGTGGGAGAGAGAGAAGAGGGGAGAGAAAGAGAGGGGGAGAGAGATGAGGGAGAGAGGTGGAGAGAGAGAAGAGGGGAGAGAAATAGAAGGTGGAGAGAGAGAAGAGGGTGAGGGGGAGAGAGGGAGAGAGAGAAGAGGGGAGAGAAAGAGAGATAGAAGGGAGAGAGAGGGGGAGAGAGAGAGGGGCGAGAGAAGAGGGAGAGAAAGAGAAGGGAGAGAGGGTGAAAGAGAGGAGGAGAGAGAGAAGGGGAGAGAGAAGGGAGAGATAAGGAGAGAGAGAGTGGAGACAGAGAAGGGAGAGAGAAGGGGGAGGCGGGAGCATGAGGGTCATTTTCCCACACAACCAATAGGTGACTGGGCAATCTGAACCCAAGCAGTTGGGTGGAGCGGAGGTGTGGGACAATGTTCATCCCTCCACAGTGATGTGATGGATACAGGGGTCTGGCCCAATCGCTGACAAGTCTCGCCCCCCCGGCAACGTCGTGTCCGTTATTTGACTTGTCTGTCGAGCGGGATTTGATCCGTTGGCTTGTAGGCGATGCCGTCTTTCGGGTAGGTGGCGTTACGTCAGAGCGGCCATTCGGTGAGTTTGCTTTTAGGCCATGCAGCCTTTTGGTTAGATGGCTTTTAGACGTCCCGCCCTTTCGGTTAGTTTGCATTTAGGCGTCCCACCTTTTCGGTTAGTTGGCATTTCGGCTTCATTTCCATTATCCCCCTCCTCTCTCTCCCCCCTCTCTCTTTCTCTCCCCTCTTCTCTCTCTCCCCCGTCTCTTTCCCCCCTCTCTCTCTCTCCCCTCTCTCTCTCTCTCCCCCCTCTCTCCCCTTCTCTCTTTCTCTCCCCTTTTCTCTCACTTACTAGACTATCGGTGCTGGCTCGAAGGGCCAAATGGCCTCCTCCTGCACCTATTTTCTATGTTTCTATGTTATCTTGGCACCATACTTGGCATGAACTTTCTGAAGAAGTCAAGATGGGAATAGTCTTAGGTTAAGCTTGTTGTAGACTTTCTTCCCTTCCTTTCATGGAGTTCTTAAGCATGTCTTCCCACATCCTAATACCTGTCAGATAATGCAGAGGACCTAAAAAGACCATAATTCAAACAGCCTGCATGTTTTGGACAGCAGATTTCCAATAGGTAACAAACACCTAGAATAGAGGCCTTGGGTATAGAAGTGAAAGTGAACTTTGTTTTACGTTACTGGAAAGTGGGAGCAGAAGTGAGTGTAAGCTATTTGTAGCGAGACAAAATTGCTGGAGAAACTCAGCGGATGAGGCAGCATCTATGGAGCGAAGGAAATAGACGACGTTTCGGGCCGAAACCCTTCTTCGGACAATTGTATGCAGTTTTAACAGTATCATTCATCAGAACTGAGTGTAATAAAAATTGCTCAGCACTTTAACCTCCTCCCATTCATAGAAACATAGACATAGAAAATAGGTGCAAATAGGCCATTCGGACCATTGAGCCAACATCGTCATTCAATATGATCGTGGCTGTTCATCCAAAATCAGGTACCCCGTTCCAGCTTTTTCCCCATATCCCTTGATTCCCTTGACCCCAAGAACTAAATCTCTCTTGAAAACATCCAGTGAATTGACCTCCACTGCCTTCTGTGGCAGAGAACGCAACAGACTCACAAACGTTTTTTCTCATCTCAGTCCTAAATGGCCTACCTCTTATTCCTAAACTGTGACCCCTGGTTCTGGACTCCCCCAACAACGATAACATTTTTTCTGCATCTACCCTGTCCAATCCTCCAAGAATTTTATATGTTTTTATAAGAATCCCTCTCATCCTTCTAAATTCCAGCGAATACAAGCCCAATCGACCCATTCTTTCATCATACATCAGTCCCGCCATCCCGGGAATTAACCTGGTGAACCTACGCTGCACTCCCTCAATAGCAATAATGCCCCTCAAATTAGGAGACCAAAATTGCACAAAATACTAAAGGTGCAGTCTCACTTGTAGGGCCCCAACTGTAGTAGGCCTCCTTGCTCCTAAACTCCGCTCCTCTCACAATGAAGGCCAACATGCCATTGGCTTTCTTCACTGCCTGCTGTACCTGCATGCTTACTTTCTATGACTGATGTACAAACACACCCAGGTCTCGTTGCACCTCCCCTTCTCCTAATCTGACACCATTCAGATAATAATCTGCCTTCCTGTTCTTGCCACCAAAGTGGATAACCTCACATTTATCCACATTATACTGCATCTGCCATGCTTCTGCCCACTCACCCAAATTATCCAAGTCACCCTGCAGCCTCATAGCATCCTCCTCGCAGCTCACACTGCCATCCAGCTTTGTCAACCGCAAACATGGAGATGTTACATTTCATTACTTTGTTTAAATCGTTAATATATATAGTAAATAATTGGGGTCTGAAAGGTACCCGTTAATTCCTACTCTTTGCTTCCTGTCTGCCAACCAGTTCTCTATCCATGTCACTACCCTACCCCAATACCATGTGCTCCAATTTTGCACACTAATCTCTAGTGTGGGACCTTGTCAAAGGCTTTTTGAAAGTCCAGATACACCACATCCACTGGCTCTCCCTTAGCCATTCTACTTGTTACATCCTCAAAAAATTCCAAAAGATTAGTCAAACATGATTTCCCCTTCATAAATCCATGCTGACTTTGACCGGTCCCGTCACTGCTTTCCAAATGCACTGCTATAACATAGAGTCATAGAGTAATACAGTGTGGAAACGGGCCCTTTGTCCCAACTCGCCCACACCAGCCAACGATGTCCCAGCTACCCTAGTCCCACTTGCCTGCATTTGGTCCATAACCCTCCAAGCCTGTCGTATCCATGTACCTGTCCAACTGTTTCTTAAACGATGGGATAGTCACAGTCTCAACTACCTCCTCTGGCAGCTTGTTTCATACACCCACCACCCTCTGTATGAAAAAGTTACCCCTTGGATTCCTATTAAATCTTTTCCCCTTCACTTTGAACCAATGTCATCTGGTCCTCGATACCCCTACTCTGGGTAAAAGACTCTATGCATCTACCCGATCTATTCCTCTCATGATTTTGAATACCTTTATAAGATCTCCCCTCATCCTCCTACGCTCCATGGAATAGAGACCCAGCCTACTCAATCTCTCCCTATAGCTCACACCCTCTAATCCTGGCAACATCCTCGTAGATCTTTTCTGAACCCTTTCAAACTTGACAATATCTTTCCTATAACATAGTGCCCAGAACTGAACACAATATTCCAAATGCGGTCTCACCTACGTCTTTTACAACTGCAACATGACCTCCCAACATCTATACTCAATACTCTTGACTGGTGAAGGCCAAAGTGCCAAAAGCCTTTTTGACCACCTTATCTACCTGCGACTCGACCGTCATGGAACCATGCACTTGTAATCCTAGATCCCTCTGCTCTACAACACTGCGCAAAGGTCTACCATTTACCGTGTAGGCCCTGCCCTTGTTCGACATCCCAAAATGCAAAACGTCACACTTTTCTATATTAAATTTAATCAACCATTCCTCCGCCCACCTGGCCAATCAATCCAGATCCTGCTGTAATCATTCACAACCATCTTCACTATCTGCAAAACCGCTAACTTTTGTAACATCAGCAAACTTGTTAATCTTGCTCCGTATTTTCTCATCCAAATCATTGACCAAAGTGCTTGTTTAACTGTTCTGCCATTTCCTTTTTTCCCATTATAAATTCACCTGTCTCTGATTGTAATGGACGTACATTCATCTTCACTAATCTTTTCCTTTTTACATACCTATAGAAACTTTTACAGTCAGTTTTTATATTTCCGGCAAGCTTTATTTCATGCTCTCCCCCCCCCCACCCCCCCCCTCTTAAGTAACCCCTTTGTCCTCCTCTGTTGAGTTCTAAATTTCTCCCAGTCCTCTGGTTTGCCGATTCTTCTAACCTTTCAATCTGACCTTTCTGGCCTGGGCCTCCTCCATTGTCAGAGTGTAACAGCACCTCATATTTCGCTTGGGTAGCTTACACCCCAGCGGTATGAACATTGACATCTCTAACTTCAAATAGTCCTTGCTTTCCCGCTCTCTCCATCCCCTCCCCCTCAGTTCTCCCACCACTTATTTTCTCCGACTTCAATCTTTCTCTGTCCCGCCCACTCCCCTGACATCAGTCTGAAGAAGGGTCTTGACCCGAAACGTCACACATTCCTTATCTCCAGAGATTCTGCCTGTCCTGCTGAGTTACTCCAGCATTTTGCATCTACTTTCGAGTTAAAACAGCATCTGCAGTTCTTCCCTCCATGTAATAAAAACATATTTACATTTGAGTGCTTGTGTGCTTCAAAACTATTTCAAAATAAAACATCCCGTATGATTCCCATAGAAATGTTATATTTTATTTACCATTTCAAAAAAATGCTTTCCATTGCATTGGACATTATGGATAACCTAATTCTAGCATATCAACTTTAGAGTAAATAACCTAGCAGTTGATAAAATTAGCAGAATAATACACGTATAAATGGACACAAATGTGAAAGAATCAAGTTGAAAACGCAGATGGTGTCCTAGGAATGTTTACCCTTTAGTCATTAGATCACAAATCTTAAAGATTTAGCAATTCTTTCTGCTTTTTACAGGTACTGGACAGTTGTCATCTATAATGTAACTACTGAACTAATTTTAACAATTGCCGGCAAACCAATAACTTTCCAAGATTTATTTATCATGGACACATCCTACACAATTGAAAAACGTCTTGATTTGTCTGTCATTAAAGCACTGGGATACCTTTCACTGCAACTTGCTTATGGCAGCAATCCCTTAATTGTACATCATCCCTGTTCTGCCACCAGTGCTTTACTTCTGACTGATTTTGGCACATTTATAAGTCACGATGGTTTTGTTACAGTGGAGGAGCTAAAAATTGTGCCCACTGAAAAACAACAAGAGGTAGAGATTGAAGTAAAGACAGCTGCCTTCCTGGAGAGAAATATCTTATTTCTTATTGGAGATTCACTCTACATAAGACATGCAAAAGGTTTTTACGCAAAACTTGGGAATGAAAATAATTTACCTGAAGGCAGGATTATTGGCCTACGAAGCAGAATGTCGTGTGCAGCTGCATATCCAGTAAAGGTAAGTCTATTTAAAGTATAAAGAAATTAGATACATTTTCTCTTTGCAAGCTTTTATATTTAGTGACCATTCTGATTTAAAATTACTCACTATGCCAAGAGTACTAGGCAGCATGGTGATGCTGCAGATGGTGTAGCTGTCTCGCAACTTCAGCGATCTGGGCTCGTCAAACATCCCAGTTATGTATGAAGAGGAGAGGACTTCAGAAATTGATCAAAGGTTGCCAAATTTGGATGCCAATTTGTTGGTTCCCTGTTTGTTCCAGTAAAATGACTGAAGCTTATAACATGAGTCATGATAGTCATCATTGGTCAGAAAGTTAATCATACAATAAGCAGATCACGATATTACAGCCTTGTATTATAGCCATTCAGGTTATGGAAATTCACCATTAAGGAATTAACAAATCACTACCCTGAGATATGGAATAAAATTTACTCTTTTAGGATTTATTTGTGGAGAAAAATAAACACACAATCCAAAAGAAACAGTATCTCCCCATTTATATGTGTGCAGAGACAGAGGCTGGAAAGTGATAAAGTGATAAAACAAGAGCTGCCAGCCACTCCCCCATTCCCCCCATCTGGCTTCATGTGTCTCTTTTTCCCTCTCCTTATTTGTCTCTATCACCATTGCCTGCCAGCTTTCAGTTTGATTTTTGCTCCAGATTACAGCGTCTGCAGCACTTGTGTCTCCAAACACAAAATGTATTCTTGTATCTTCCCAGCAGTAATCGAACTGACCCCATCTGCAGCTGGACATTGACAAGGTAATTCCCCGCCATGAACCAGCTGCAGTACTTTGGAAACTGCTGAAAGATTTGCCTTGGAAACTAATAAGAACATTTATCCTATAATACTTTCTAGTTGTACACCTTACTCTAGACCTTATCAGCTTGGTCTAATCATGGACCATTGAGCTGAATGCCAGTAGACTTGCAGGGGTGTTTAGTCGTACTTTTGGAGGATAATTTATGTTGACTTGGCAGCAGAATGAAACCTGAGAAGGTAGTCAAGGGAGAGAGAAATAAAGCTGCAAGTGTAAGTTTGAAATAGACATAGAAAATAGATGCAGGAGTAGGCCATTCAAGCCAGCACTGTCATTTAATATGATCATGGCTGATCATCCAAAATCAGTACCAGTTCCTGCGTTTTCCCCATATCCCTTAATTCCTTTAGCCCTAAGAGCAAATCTAACTCTCTTGAAAACATCAAATGAATTGGCCTCCACTGCCTTCTGTGGCAGAGAATTCCACAGATTCACAATTCTCTGGGTAAAGAGATTTTTCCTCATCTCAGTCCTAAATGGCCTAGCCCTTATTCTTAAACTGAGACCCCTGGTTCTGGACTTCCCCCAACATCGGAAACATTTTTCCTGCATCTAGCCTGTCCAAACCTTTAAGAATTTTTTATGATTCTATAAGATCCCCTCTCATCCTAAATTCCAGTGAATACAAGCCCAACCGACCCATTTTTTCTTCATATGTCAGTCCCGCCATCCAGGGAATTAACCTGCTGAACATACGCTGAATTCCCTCAATAGCAATAATGTCCTTCCTCAAATTAGGAGACCAAAACTGCACACAATACTCCAGGTGAGGTCTCACCATGCCCTGTACAACTGCAGAATGACCTCCGTGCCCCTAATAAATAACCTCACATTTATCCACATTGTACTGCATCTGCCATGCTTCTGCCCACTCACCCAACCTATCCAAGTCATCCTGCAGCCTCATAGCATCCTCACAGCTCACACTGCCACCCAGCTTTGTGTCATCTGCAAACTTGGAGATGTCACATTTAATTACCTTATCTATAAATCGTTAACATATATTGTAAATAACTGGGATTCCAGCACCGATTCTTGTGGCACGCCACTAGTTACTGCCTGCCATTCTGAAAAGGACCCGTTAATTCCTACTCTGCTTTCTGTCTATCAACCACTTCTCTATCCATGTCAATACCCTACCTCCAATACCATGTGGTCTAATTTTGCACATTAATCTCTTGTGTGGGACCTTGTCAAAGGCTTTGTGAAAATCCAGATACACCACATCCACTGGCTCTCCCTTATCCATTCTACTTGTTACATTCTCAAAAAATTCCAGAAGAATAGTCAAGCATGATTTCCCATGCATAAACCCATGCTGACTTTGACCGATCCTGTCAGTGTTTTCCAAATGCGCTGCTATTAATAATAGCATGGGAACCCTGGAACGGCTGCTTCCCTCACCGGAGACCGCGGCTTCCGAAGCCAATAAGGCAGCGCCGGTTGGAGCTCCACCACTGGCGATCTCATCGAGAGATCCCAGGCTCCCGGTGTAAAGTTCGGCGCCGCCGCCCGCAGCTGGCCGCTCCACAGACCCGCAGCTCCGCGATGTTTATCCCGGTGGTCTTCAGCTCACCGGAGCTCCAGCGTGGCGACCCGGGCAAGGCATCGCCCGCTCCGCTCCGCTCTACGATAGCGCTCCAGTGCTGTGCCGCCACCGAAGCCGAGGTTCTGGGCGGTCCCCTCAGGAAACACCGCTCCAGGCCCGCTGGTAGGCCGCGAGGACGGGTCGAAACTGCAGCCTGGAGAAAAGCTGCCTCTGACCAGGTAGGGACCCTGAAAGATAGTTTCCCCCTCCCCCCCCCCCCCCTCCCCCCACATAAAAAAGTCTAGACCTCCAGAGCAAAAACACTTTAACTAACTAAAAATAAAAAAAGAGATTGAAAAAGACGGACAGCTGCTGGCTGGGCAGCCATACACAGGACAGCGCCCCCTATTACATCTTTAATAATTGACTCAAGCATCTTAACCAATACTGATGTAAGGCTAACTGGTCTATAATTCCCCATTCGCTCTCATCCTCTTTACATTGGCTACCCTCCAGTCCACAGGAACTGATCCAGTGTTGAAAGAACATTGAAAAATGATCACCAATGCATCCAGGATTTCTAGGACCACCTTCTTGAGTACTCTGGGATGCACACCATTAGGCCCTGGGGATTTATCTGCATTCAGTCCCAACAGTTTACCTAACACCATTACCTGACTAATGTGGGTTTCCTTCAGTTCCTCCCTCCCACTAGATCTTCGGTTCCCTAGAATTTCTAGGAGATTTTTTGTGTCTTTCGTTGTGAAGACAGAACCAAAGTACTCGTTTAACTGTTCTGGCATTTCCTTGTTTCCCATTATAAATTCATCTGTTTCTGACTGTAAGGGATCTACATTTGTCTTCACTAATCCATCGCGCAATCACCGTAGATCTGGGCTGTTAGCTGCAGACATCGGGTCACCCCTGTAGAGGTGGGTTGTCGGCTGCGTGCATCGTGAAATCCAAAATATCCGTTTTGGACCATTGGGGTTACCAATGTAGAGGCATCAAACGTTGTGAATAAACGGTTTCTTTATTCAGGCATTGTAGGTTAGGTATACAAGCACGTTTGTTACTCTAACACAAAAATAATTGTCGCTGCTGCGAGGCACGTCGTCTGTTGACTTGAGCTTGGTTTCTGCTGATGTGCCAGGGCACTCATGTAAAGCGATAGAGGATGAAGAGAGGGAAGGTTGACCCGGGGCTCGTAATATATGCTGGGACACACCCCTATATCCCGTGACAAATCCTTACCACCATTTCCCAGTCACGTGACCCTACCCCCCGACTGCCGAGGGTTCGCATAGCAAGTGGCCTAACCACCAGGTGTCGTCACACCACAGTATTTGGTATTTAGGAAGGATAGGCAAAACGAAAAGGGACATGGTATGGCACGTTTAATGAAGAACAACATCAGTACATTAATTAGAAAAGATTAGAAAACGCATCATTTGATATAGAAGCAGCAATGGGCAGAGAACATGAATGGGTGTTGTTTCTAGGCTTCCAATTATAGTAATGCTGTAGGGAATTTTAAAAATAAGGAGATTGGTAGACTGGAGTATAGCCAATTTCATTCCTGTGTTTAAGAAGTGAAGTATAAATAATCCTGGAAATTATAGGCCCATGAGTCTCATATTGGTGGTAAAGAAGCTATTGGAGAGGATTCTTTGGCTATGGTAGTGAATGTTTTCTACATGGAATTTTATAAGGCATTTGATAAAGTCCCTCATAGTACACTGTTCCAGAAGATTAAGATTCATGGGATCTACAGTGACTTGGTCATTTGGATTCAGAACTGGTTTACTCACAGAAGACTGAGGGTTGATGTGGAAGTGTGTTATTGTGGCTGTATGACTTTGACCAGTGGAGTTCTGCAGGGATTTGTATTGGGATCTCTGTTGTAATGTTGTAAGCAGGTACAGAGGATTCTGATCAATACATGGAGAAAGAACATGTTTGGAGGTAAAAGGTGTATTTATTCAAATAGCGACAATGGTACAATCAAAACAATAGCAAATCCCAAGTAAGATATGAGTACAACAAATAAACAGTTAAAGCAGTAACTATGCTTTGCACGCTCCTTAGCTGCATATTAGGGCACTCCCACGACAGCCTGGACTGGAGATTCGTGGAATGGGGTTTTTGGTCTCAATTTCAGCTCCTATTTGAGCTCAAGCACGAGCCTTTTCATGACAGTCACACCCATGGGGTCTCACTCTGCGCCTCTCTTCACAGGGTTGCAGCAAGGCTTCACTTATTGCACCTGGTAGGTCCACCAATCTCTCTCAGGCCCTTCGCTCATTTCAACCCTTCTCTGTCTCCAGTCTCACAGCATAGTCACCGCATGTTTTTTTTATACTCCTAATCAGTCTCCACACACTCATTCCCCCCTGGTCATGAGTTCCACGCAACCGCCAAAAACACTTTCTGTGGTTTGTTTTCTCATGCTTCCATGGGCCCATGTCACTCTCTCTCATGTCACTCTCCCACCTGACCTCCAAAAGCCCGTGATGTCCTCTTAAAGGGACCACTGCTGTTTAGGGTTCTGTCTGGTTGGCTGACAACTGCACTGGTTTTGTGGAGCCTCATTACAGTTGCAGACAGTAAGGAAGGCTGTAGACAGAAACAAGGGACTGTAGGTGCTGGTTTACACAAAAGGACATAAAATGCTGGAGTAACTCAGTCTTCCGTACCAATCTCTGGGACTGGTATTTAACCCCCCTGCTGGAGGTTCCCTTCGACTTAATGTAGGGGCAGATTTTCATATCTTTCAGGTAATTAGCACCCCAGCCACTAAATGGATGAGAATGGTTGAAGGGGGTGTCTTCGAAACTCATGCGAGCTTACTCACAGAGACCTTCAGAGCTTCTTCACAGATATAGCTTCCAAACACAGTCTTTTTATGAATAAATGCTTTATTGTTGACAGAAAACTAAGATACATCCAAATTTCTTACGACTCGATACAACAATCTTCATCGAACTCCAGCTTATTACTTTAGACATTAGAAAACTCCTCATATCTCCATTACACTGGCATGATCTCCTTTAGATCTCGCATGGACCCCGCATGTGGCCCGCATGGTCAAAGGGTTAATCTTCCCCATCGTCCCTCCAAACTAATCTAAAACCTAAACTTCTGCACAAGCATCTAAGCTCCAAACACACCCAAAAACACATCATAAATTCCACCCACAATACAACGGGCAGTAAAATTTGAAGGCACATGCCATCATCAATGACATGCAAAACAGGGAAATGGCCACCACATACCTAGTTGTTCCGAGTATATTACGAGGCAATTACTAATACACATTAAAAAATTGGCCATAAAGGCTTAACATATATCAAAAACAAAAGGTCAGGGAATAAAACCCCGGTGGCTCCTCGTGGGAAATTGAACCCCTGTCTACCGCTTGACAGGCGGGGATACTAACCACTATACTAACGAGGAAAAAAATAGCATGCACTATATATCTGCAATCAGAATTCTTCATCGATTCTTCCATCTTCACTTTTGCCTTCTAGAGACAAGCACAACTAGATTGTTAATCTTATTAAAACACTGGTTTTAATTCAAAGTCGTATCGTGCATACCAAACCCTTAGAATCAGGCATGATACCCAGTATATAATCCAAAGCTTTGATAGCATGAAACGTCTTCCTTCATGTCCGATCAATTCATGGATGTGTTGTAACAGCAATGTTGAAGTATGAAAATCCTTCAAAAGAATACAGGATCTTTAGCAATAAAGTTCACCGTAAGGTTTGATTTAATGTCTGGATCATTAGCAGGGATTTCAAATCCCAGCTCAAGCTTTGGCCATTCTCTGTCTGGCTTGCTGAGAGATTTTAGTTCATTGATCCATTTCTTCTCTCTTAAGAAACATTTCACTGTCAGTTCTCTGGAAACTTCATTCACAGTATTTTCTTCCGTGTCAACATATTTCAGTTGTACAACATTAATAACTCCCAATGCTCTTTCCATTGGCAGATCGTCTTTGTCCAAATCGAACTCTGGTTTCTTTGGCTCTATCATCTAGTGGAATGCTTTCACAATTGTCGCCGTTCCACTTGGAAAGTGTGAATTCTCCCTTATTGCAAAGAGAAGTCTGATGTTCTACTGGTAGAATTGCTTCCTGCTCAGTAGACATGAATTTTAAGCAATCATCCCTGTAGAGATTATTCTTCAATTTTCTTTCATGAAATTTAGTATTCTCGTCAAATTTGCATTTCAAAGTCTGGGTACGTTGCTCTGCCATACGACGATTATTTGGCGGATTAACACTTTCCTGTTTGAAAGGTAAGTCCACACAATAGTGTCCATCAGTTTTTACTGAGTAGTTCATAACATCCATGAACTTCAACTCTTCATTCTCCGACTCTTCAGATTTCCTGCTGGTACTTTCATTGAAGTCATGATTGTATGGCTTCATCACCGGCTTTTCTAATCCATCAGTAGACATTTGATTAACAGCAATGGTAGGATAGTTCATCTGATTTTCGATTTCGTGGTTCCATTCAAGGAGCCATAGATAACCCATCCAAGTCGGGTTTTTGTACCATACAGTCCATCGCCTTGGCTCCTAACAATCTGTATAGGTTCCAACGCCTTCAAAACATTCATTCCGATAAGTAGATCAACACTAGAATTTATTTCAGATATCTTGACATCCATCAGGTAAGGCCATTTCTTCAAGTCTTCATGTCTTGGTATATTTTGACGATCAACAGGCATAGTTCCATGCGTAAACACTTCAGATATCGGTATGAAATTACCAATTTCCGGTAGCCCTTGCTATCTCCTCCCCTTCTCAGTTCTCCCTCAGCCCTCGGGCTCCACTTCTTCCTTTTTCCTTTCTTCTCCCTGTTTGGTTTGTCTCGAGCATCCACAGACACTCCAATAGTAATTGGTTTCGATCTAGCACTCATTTGCTGAGATGAAGTTTCACCCATCTTCCTTTGTTCCAATGGGTTTTCAAAGCATTGAAATTAGATGGACCTCAATTGTGGAATTGATCCAACTGCTAATTCACTTTGCGCAGTTTGTCTTCTTATTCCAGAGCTCATCGTCTTCGATGATCTAGAGCTGCATCTTGACCCCTCACTTTTCAGTAGCTCCTCCTTTGTTTTGGCCACCGCCATCTTTGTATTCTAATTCCAGTTGTCCCTTACGTCTTCTCAGCTTCTCATTCTGTCGCGTCATCTCTTCTTGCTGTCGCGTCATCTCTTCTTGTTCTTCTTCAAAGTCATGATTCCTTCTCAAGGCATCCGCTTCAATTGAGAGAGCAGCTAGTTCAGCTCCATTCGAGCAGAAGCCCTCAAAACCGAACTGGCTGAAGAACCAGATTTATGTCTTGATCCTCGTAAAAATATATTGGAGATATTATCTCGTCATCTAATTTCATCTTCCGTTCTGGCACCTTGTTGCTTCGCACTACCAGCTACTAAGCTCGTAAGTTGTGACATAATTTCAGATAACCACTTCTCTGCCTTTTTCATGAAACCATTGAATATCTTCTTCTTGTCTTCATCCCACTGGGTGTGTCTTCTCGTTCTTCCCAAGACGGCTCTGAACACAGCAGTACATCTTGTTTCTTGCCAACCTCCTGGAAGTGGTTCCATAGTTGGCTCATATTAGATTTCACCTTGATCACGTTCTGTTCTGATTCCATTAGTTTCTTCTGTGTATCAATTAATCTGTTAACCTGTAACCATGATTTGTTTCTCTCTCTGTCGGTTTCTCTCAAGCAGGTAGTGTGTGTGTTATCTGTTTCTTGAAGTTGACTAATTGATCTTTCATCAGCACCTTGTGGTTCATCTGGCATAGCTTCTTCTTCTTCTTCTTCTTCTTCTCCTTCTCCTTCTCCTTCTCCTTCTCCTTCTCCTTCTCCTTCTCCTTCTCCTTCTCCTTCTCCTTCTCCTTCTCCTCCTCCTCCTCCTCCTCCTCCTCCTCCTCCTCCTCCTCCTCCTCCTCCTCCTCCTTCTCCTTCTCCTCCTTCTCCTCCTTCTTCTTCTTCTTCTTCTCCTCCTTCTCCTCCTTCTTCTCCTTCCCTTCCCTTCCCTTCCCTTCCCTTCCCTTCCCCTTCCCCTTCCCCTTCCCCTTCCCCTTCCCCTTCCCCTTCCCCTTCCCCTTCCCCTTCCCCTTCCCCTTCCCCTTCCCCTTCCCCTTCCCCTTCCTCTTCCAAAACCATACCATGCTGATAATGCAGAGACCATCTCAAACCCCAGGTGCAAAAGGATGATGCTAATTCAAATGGAATGCGTTTATCACAAGCGACTCAAAACAACCCAAGGTAGGTCTGGCTAGAATCTCCATGCAGACTATAAAAACACTGAGTTCTCTGATACATTTGCAGTTTCAAATTCAAAGAGTAAAAATCAATTTGTACTCACAAATCCAGTGATACCTCTTCAGATAAGTCTCGATGCTGTTGATAGACCTCAAGGCCTAATTTGGCCGAGATCTTTATCTTCAGTTCCTCCTGGAACTACTTTCTCCTCTGGCTAAGCCTCTCGAGAATCTCAGCCAATCTTCTGACCCAATCTCTGGGACTGGTATTTAACCCCCCTGCCGGAGGTTCCCTTCGACTTAATGTAGCGGCAGATTTTCATATATTTCAGGTAATTAGCACCCTAGCCGCTAAATGGATGAGAATGGTTGAAGGGAGCATCTACGAAACTCATGCGAGCTCACTCAGAGACCTTCAGAGCTTCTTCACAGATATGGCTTCCAAACAGTCTATTTATGAATAAATGCTTTATTGTTGATAGAAAACAGTAAGATACTTCCAAATATCTTACAATTCGTTATTACAATCTTCATCAAACTCCAGCCTATTGTAAGTAAGTAAGTAAGTAAGTAAGGAAGTTTACTGGCCAAGTATTCACATACAAGGAATTTGCCTTGGTGCTCCGCCCACAAGTAACAACATGACATACAGTGACAGTTACGAATGACTCAGAAAACACTAAACATTAATAATAATAAAACATTAATGATAAAACACCATTTATCAAGCATGTGAACCAACAAAATACCAGGTCAAAGAGAGGCTACAGATTTTTGGCTGTTGAGTAGAACAACTACTAGTGGATAAAAACTGTTATTATGTCTGGCTGTGGCAGCTTTGACAATCTGGAGTCGCCTTCCAGAGGGAAGTGATTCAAAGAGTGTGTGGCCAGGGTAAGAGGGATCAGAGATGATCTTGCCCGCTCGCTTCCTGGCCCTTGCAGTGTACAGTTCATCAATGGAGGGAATGTTGCAGCCAATAAACGTCTCTGTTGATCGGACGATTCGCTACTTATTAGAAAACGCCTCGTGTCTCCGTTACACTGGCATGATCTGCTTTAGATCTCGCATGGACCCCGCATATGGCCCTCATGGTCGAAGGGTTAAACATCCCCATCGTCTCTCCAAACTAATCTAAAAACTAAACTTTTGCACAAGCATCTAAGCTCCAAACATGCCCAAAAACACGTCATAAATCCCACCCACAAACGGGCAGTCTAAAATTTAAAGGCACATGCCATCATCAATGACATGCAAAACAGGTCATATGGCCACTACGGTATTATCGTAACGTTCTACAGTTTTTCAGTCAGCTCTTCTCTTTACTCCATTGCTAACAGTCTGTGGCGAGGTTACGGTATTGTATGTGTATGGTGGAAGTGCAATTGGAAGGGGAGCTGGGGCAGGAGGAGCCCTGGCGGCTGCAGCAGGACCTGTGGCAGGCAAATACAATGGCGGCAACATTTGGCCCGATTGTGGGGCAGCGGGAGGTGGTCTAAGTCCCCAGTCATACTCTGACTCGAAGTCCTAGGATGCAAATAATTCAGCCATTCCAGACAACAGGTCCTCCTCCAGTACTTGATATAAACCTCCCTTGCTTTCATCAGGTCGCGCGCCTGTTTTGGTTTTTGCATTGTTTTGAGTCGAAGACTCACAGCCGTTTACATTACCCTTCTTATCATAAGCCCAACAGTTGGCTTGCAACACCTCCTAATCCACAATCCCTCGCTTACATGCATTGCTCATCCAACTCCTATCGCGTGCTTCCTTGTGGCGTTTGACTGCCACCTCCCTCCATTCTTTCATACGCTTTTTCCATTTTTTCCCACATCTCGGTCCCATATCAATTGTTCCGCCCGCTTTAAGGTTTCTACATTCCACGTTCCCCCTACCGGCCAGGCTTCATTACCTATTCGCTTAGTCAAAGACGCTGACAATTGTCTAAAATCTTTACTTTTACGTGGATCTGTATAACACATATGCTGTACTGGCAAATCGCTGTCGCTTTTAGCCAAACCCTGTCCCATTCTATTTTCCCTCCCGTTTCTCAACCCGGCAGACTCTTTACCTGAGCCCCGGATGTCTCAACCAGGCAGATGAACTAGTACAAATTCCCTAGGTGGTTCACTCACCTCAGATCTCTTTCCCCTCATTCATTTTGGATTTTGGTTGGGAACCAGATCAACTACAGGCGTGGGACCACATGTTCTGGTGAGTCGGGTGCCGGGAATTCGGTTCAAGGGGCCGGAGGTGTGCACTGAATTCCCCACTGAAGTCTCCGTTTCACTGTCGCCACTTATTCGCCTGTGTCATCTGTCCCAACAAAATCCTGCCGACTATACGCCAAATGTGATAGTCTAACCGGAAGTGGCGGCGCTGTTAACAGCTGCGGCTCGCCTGCAGTCCGTCTGTCTTTACTTTTTTCTGTTGTTTATTTGTCTTGTTTTGGTTAAGTTTTAGTTTGTTGGGTTGTGTTAAGGGGGGTGAAACATGTTCTCTGTCTCTTCCTTCGGGGGAATGCGACTTTTTTGTGTCATATCCCCCTTCTCTGCCTCCGTCTGTGCTGAGGCCTAATGGCGGAGCTGGCGGCCTCCAGCCTGCGACTGACCCCGAGGCTCCGGTGGCAGAGCCAGCCAGGACTCACCAACGAGAGGCTGGCCGTCTTCAGGGCTGAGGCAGTGGTGGCCCGACTTGCTGGTGCGGCGTTCTGGCTTTCGGCAGCGGCCTGGAGCTGATGCAGCGGGGCTCGGAGCTGAGACTGCGGGACCCGGAGCTGTAGCGGCTGCCCAGAGCTGGGGCAGCGGCCCGGAGCGGAGACTGCGGGACCCGGAGCTGGGGCAGCGGCCCGGAGCGGAGACAGCGCGACCCGGAGCTGGGGCGGCGGCCCGGAGCTGGGGCGGCAGCCCGGAGCGGAGACTGCGGGACCCGGAGCTGTGGTGGCGGCCTGGAGCTGGGGCGGCTGCTCGGAGCTGGGGCGGCTGTCCGGAGCTGATGCTGTGGCGGGCTGTCTCGGAGCGGAGACGGCGTTCCGGCTTTCGGCGGCGGCGGCGACATCACCATGGAGGTCCGCTGGACTGGAGGGCGGCATCTCCGTCCTGG
The DNA here is from genome assembly GCF_010909765.2 of Amblyraja radiata. Taxonomy (NCBI): domain Eukaryota; kingdom Metazoa; phylum Chordata; class Chondrichthyes; order Rajiformes; family Rajidae; genus Amblyraja; species Amblyraja radiata. Next base: position 53,595,628 of record NC_045963.1, read on the forward strand.
ATCGATCGCCTCAGCGCAGAGGGAGAACAAGGAGGGAAGAGACGGAGACTAAGACTTTGCCTCCATCACAGTGAGGATGTGCTTGGTGAACTCACTGTGGTGGATGTTTAATTTGTGTTTATTGTATGTTTTGTTTTTATTGGTTCTGTGTATGACTGCAGGCAACATAATTTCGTTCAGACCGAAAAGGTCTGAATGACAATAAAGGAATCTAATCTAATCTAATCTAATTTTAACTGTCAAATAATTCAAAGAACATGAGTTAAAAACGTTTTACTTTTCACCAGGTAGGAGAAGGCACAGAAGTCTGAGAGTACTGTGGCACACTCAGTCACCTGCTACTGCCCTCAAGGAATACACAGAATTACAGGCAATATTTATACAACTTAAAACAGCCAAAAGCACATCCAGTAAATTTCCACTGTAACATTAAAAAAAAGCCAGCCTTTACAGAGAAATAATAAGGGTTTTTTAATTAAGTTCGGGGTTAAACAGCTGCTATGATAATAAGGTCCCATTGTGTGATAAGAAGGCACTACAGGATGTTAACTCCAGACATTGGAATATATATTCTTTGAGAAAAACAACTTCTTATCTATGTGAAATCAATATATTTAAAAATAAAAATTGGTTAGGCAGATGAGCAAAGGAAAATAATTTTTAATCAGTCTGCAGGAGTTTATTGAAGATATGTCATAGAGACGGAAACAGGCTCTTCGGTCGACCTAGATGCACCACCTGCCTGCGTTTGCCCCCTATCCCACTAAACCTTTCCTACTTATCCAAATGTCTTTTAAGTGTTATTTAGTACCTGCCTCGACTATCTCCTCCGCACCTCATTCTATATATCCATCTGTGTCCTTCAGATTTCTATTAATTGTTTAAAGAATTGGCTTCATGGAAGGAAGCGTAGGTTGATGATGGAAAGTTGGTTTTAGGACTATGGGCCTGTGACTAGTGGTGTGTCGGGGCCATTGCTGTTTGTGGTTTATATTAATGCTATGGATCTGAATTTAGAAGGTATGATTGATAAGTTTGCAGTTGACACTAAAGTGGGTGATATTGTAGATAGTGATGATGGTTATCAAAAATTACAGCAGGATTTTGATCCGATGGGCAAGTGGACTGAAGAATGGTGAATGGAGTTTAATGCAGCAAAATGTAAGTTATTGCATTTTCGGAAGTCATGTCATGGCAGGACCTTCATAATGAATGGTAGAGCCCTGGGGAATGTTGTAGAGCAGAGTGCAGGTATATAGTTCCTTAAAAGTAAAATCACAGGTAGATAGTGTGGTCAAAAAGGCTTTCGGTTCATTGTCTTTCATCAGTCAGGGTAGTGAGTATAGAAGTTGGGATGTTATGTTACAGTTGTACAAGACATTGGCGAGGCTGCGTTGCAGTATTGTGTTCAGTTTTAGTCACACTAATATTAGTAAAGATGTTGTTAAACTGTAAGGAATGCTGAGATTTATGAGGATGTTGCCAGGACTTGAGGGCTTGAGCAAGAGGGAGGGATTGGGCAGGCTATTACCTTATTGCTTGGAGTGCAGGAAGATAGGGTAGGTGATGTTATAGAGATGTATAAGATCATTAGGCGAATAGATGGATGACTGCAGTATTTTACCTAGAGTAGGTGAATTAAAAACCAGAGGACATAGGTTTAAGATGAGTGGGGAAAGATTTGTTGGTGTTGAACTGCAGGTGATTCAGCCCACACCACTCAACAAAGTTGTTGACCACACCTCTGTATTCAGCACAAATCGTTAACCACACCTCTGTATTCAGCTGTTCTGATGTTGCTTGAATTGGTGAGTTCCTTTAAACAACATAGTTAATGCTGATTTCACAGAAATACAAAGGTAGTGTTTGCCAGCATCAGAAGTCTGCGATAATCATATATTGTTGATCCTGTATTGTGACATTTAGTCCTCTTTGACTCTTATTACTGCATACAAGTATTTTGACAGCATTTTTGAAGTGTTGATTAATAGTAAGATTAAACGAGAACTTACCAGTTTGAAGTTTGATCTGTATTTTATGAGGAGTTACGAAGAGGGGTTACGTGAAGAAGCCCGCCAGGACGCATGCGTGTCATTCTTCAAAGCAGCGGTGTGAAACCACAGATAACTGTAATGACTAAACATAGTAAGATTAGAGAAGAGGTACCAGTTAAGTATATGATCAGGGTGGGAGCGGAGGGCACGTAATCCCTCATCGTAACTCCTCATAAAATACAGATCAAACTTCAAACTGGTAAGTTCTCGTTTAATCTTACTATTTTACTTCGGAGTCACGTGAGTGACTACGTGAAGATTTTCAAGCTCTGTGATTTCATGCCGTGGAACGAGTCCACGCATCACGTCTGCCTTGACTGTGGGAGGAATTGTGTTAACATAATTTGGACATGAATTCGACATTGAAATCATAAAAATGTTTAACACAAGTTTATAACCCCTTTTATGGGTTTAAATTAATTTCCAGAACTTAAATTGTTTCTGCAAACGTTCCAGGTTTCATTACTGGTTTATTACAAAATAATTGGAATGTTTCCCCTCCAGACCATCCTGCTGCCTTGAGGATTTGGTCCATTGGTACATCCAACTGTATGCTGCCGATGTAGCTGCAGCCCTGGTGGAAAAAGATTTAAAAAATTTAGTATCCACCCCAGCCTGTGTTAGCAACTGTTTCAGCCATCTTGAGATGGTCTGGACCGTCACTCTTGGTGTGGTTGCTAGTGGCTGACCAAAATGTGCCTTTTCATTGCCTTTTAGGATATTAGTTTTCTTCATGTATAACGACAGATGTCTTGTTATACACAGACGGTCATCTGTTAGGTATGACCTAATTGTATTGAGGCCTGCTGATCCCTTTTTCTGTTCTGCTTACTATCTCATAAATATGAAACTTAATATTTTCTGTTGAGAAAGTCATGTTGTCCAGTCTGGTGGTTGCAGTGACTGTATCCTTTGTGCCGTGACCAATACCATTAGCATGACTGTTTAATGTCAGTCTGTGTAGGGACAGAACTGTTGCTGGAGACCAATTCCTGAGCATCTTCAGGATTATTCTCACATCCCATATTAGGGAGTATCTGGTTCCCCTCATGGGTTTTGTACCAGTGGGTGAGTCCCAACAGTGTAATGGTCTGTCCCCTGCCATAGGTAAGTCGATAGGGCACTTCTGGCGCAGTTGATGGCACTATAACTGAGCCCCTCATCATAGTGGAGGCCTGCCAGATATTCCAGAACAGATTGGATGTTCATGTCTCTGATTCCGTGTAGATACCACTGGGAACCATGGTTGTGTGTTGTTCATTAAATTTGCGTGACCTGGTGTTTGCCAATGAATTTAGTCTTCCTGGTAGGTAAGTGGCTGGTATCCAAATATCTCTCTGGATACACCATTTCCGATTTGTATAGCCAGATTGTCACATGACGTCGATTTGTTTCCACCCTGTGGTTAATGTATGCTACCACGGTGGTATGGTATTGGTGGCTCCGCACCCAAGTGTACTGGCATCAGTTTGTAGTACCATGGAAAGGTTACTGACAATGCTTGGATAGGAACAAGGCCAGATGTTGTCTATCCACCATTTTAGTTCAATTTTAGCTTGATTGGTAGTTTCACATATCTGTCAAAGTGACCTACATAATTTAAAGTGCTTGTATTTTGCTCTCTGTATGTTTTGGTAATGTAGAGGTCCAAATTGTGTGGCTGGAAAGGCAGCCATCATTATGCCAATTACTTTAGTTACCAATCTGATGGATGGTTTGCTGATGTCAGTGAGGTTATTGCAAGCCTCTATTAAATCTGTAGCCTTTCCCTTAGGCAGAGTCACCGACATGTGAACTGAGTCAATGGTGAAACCCCAGGTAGTCCATAGTAGTGGAAGACGTTAGTTTAGATTTAACTGGATGAAAAATGAATCCCAGTTTTCCAAATAACTTTTTTGTGGCTTACAGTTTATTTGGCCAATTCCAAAGTTATGCCCATAATGAGTATGTCATCTAAATATGCCATGACCATGTGTATACGTTTCCGTAGAAACGCTTGGGCTGGTTTCAAATTTTCTGTGAACAGCCTGGGCTGATGATAACCCATTTGGCAATACTTTATACTGTCTGAGTTGTCCCATCCAGTTAAATTTTTGAGTAACATCTGTGGTCACCTCGTATAGGCACTGAATGGTAAGCATCTTTTAAATCGGTGCTGGCCATTGAAGTAACCTTAGGGAATTAATTGTTAAGCAGTAACAAAGGTATCTATTTTGTCAGATCTATGATGATGCGATGACCATCATCTTTTTTGTTCTGATAAATATATTGGACACGAATTCTAATGGTTCATGTTGAGTTTTCTCAATTACACCTTTTATGTGAAGCCGCGTCAGTTCAGCTTGCGCTTTTGATATCCCTTTATCAAAAAGCACGAATATTCGGTTCAGTATATGTTGAACTGGGGGGCTGTACTTGTGTATAAACTCTGTTGTATATCCCTGGATACTGCTTAATCATGCTTCATGCATTCAGAAAAGAGTGTAATCTCCACCCAATCTCCATGCCCACTGTATATTGTAGGGAACCAGACCCACCTACCTCTATAGTTACCAGTGGCAGGTTTACTTTTCGTAGGTTCTTCGCTGTTGTTGTAGCGCTGGGGTCTGGATTTTCGGTTTGGTTGGCGTTGGAGGTCCCGCATCTACCGAGAAGGCCGGTCTGGGCCATGGCCTAAAAGACTCATGTTTTTGAGTACCGGTCCTTCGAGCTTTCACCAGTTTTGCTGGTGGGTGCGTGGGGGTGCTAGGTTCCAGTAGGTTCTCTTGTTCCTGCACCCCCTGCACACTTTCTTCTGCGGACCCCTCTTCCAGGTCAGCCCAGAACTGACCCGCAGTGCTTCCCTCTGATGAGGTAGAAGCACTGTGCAGCCCTCAAAGAGGTACTGCTGTGGGTTTATCATAGGGCCCACAGTGACCCGACTCCATGTCCCGGAGCAAAGCTCCATACACCGCTTCTTCCCGCTCCAGCGCTCTCGGGCGCTGGCCGCCGGCGGTGATTCAAAGTCGGACTCCTCTGAGTCCACGACCTTGTTTGTTTTGTGTCTAGCCTTTCCGCCCGGCCGCGTGGATCTGGCCGGTGCGGAGGCGACATCGGGCACAGCTGATCCCACTACGGGTGATCCAAGTGCCGCTGGCTGCTGCTGGCTGCCCGCTGCTCCACGGTCCTCCTCCAGCTTTGTCCTTACTGTCCTTCCGTGGAGTGGATATGGCCGGTGTGGAGGACATCTGGCACAGCTGATCCCATCTAGCCCACCAGCTTTGTCGCAGCCCGTTGTTTCTGCACCTGCAATCAGCATGGAAATACAGAAAAGACCGCAGCTCTTACCTGCAGGTCCAAGTTAAATCATTGCTACGGGTGAGCGTCGTTCCACCCCGTCTGCTGCCGTTATTGACTGGTCAAAAGTCAACGGCCCCATTTGAATGGTCTCCCACCCGGCCGTGGTGTTCTGGCCGGCGCGGGACCAAAGTCGGCACTGCTCTTCCTATTACGGGAGATAAACGTGCCTTCAGCTGCTGCCGGCTGCCTGCGACTCCGCTGTCTGCCCCAGCCAGCTTCACTAGCAGTACTTGTGGACACTCCTTAGTCCAGCTTTCCCTCCTGTACAGACCCAGCGCGGGGAAAACATTAGTTTTGCTCCCTCTCCCGCCCGGCCCGGTGCGGGAGCGAGTCGGGAGAGAAAGTCGGGCACAGCTATTCCCATTACGGGAGATAAACGTGCCTTAAGCTGCTGCCGCTGCCTGCGACTCCGCTGTCTGCCCCAGCCTCTTGCAGCAGCTTTTCTCCTTTGGTCCCCTGATTTTAAACGGGGGACAGAACACAAATACAACCCACTGTCTTTGTGGGTTGTTGGCTCCGATTTCCTCCACCCGTTTGGGGTGAAGTTTGGCACTTGCTCCCGCTATGGGAGATGGTTCTGCCGACGTCCGTTGCTGGCTGCCTGCTGCTGTTCAGCGGCAGCTCAGCAGCCTTTCTTCAATCAAGAAAAAAGGTAAGGAAAATTCTCTTACCTGTTGTTGCTGGTTGTCAACCTGCCGTTCGGGAGGAACGTCCTTCCTCCCGCTGTGATTTCCGCAGCCCCACGGACCCATGTAGCGTAGGTCCTTGGGGCTGTTGTCTGAGTTTGTCGGACTGACGGCTCCGGAGTACTCCCTTGTCGGTTTCCCGGAGCTAAAGTCGCACAAACTCCCGCTAAGGGAGACTGTCGTGCCACTGGCCGTTGCTGGCTGCCTGCTGCTTGCAGACTCCTCCCCCGCCAGCTTTCAACAGCCTTCTGTAGAAAAAAGGTAAGTAAGAAAACGACGTTCCCTTACCTACTGTTGCAGGTTCAAAAATCCTGCCATTTGGGAGGAACGTCCTTCCTCCCGACAATGACGAGTTGCAATGCGTGTAGCGCAATATCACGCATGCGTCCTGGCGGGCTTCTTCACGTAGTCACTCACATAACTCCGAAGTAAAATTATTTTATAAAGTGCAATAGAAATTTGGAGCTCTTCATATAACATTTTAATTTTGTTCACAAAACTGTAACCACTTTTATTAAAGTGTTTGTATTTTACAATTTATTTTGCAGGGTGGAGGTATCATAAGTTCAGCTACTGTATGGACTAGGAGCAGCATGTATCTTTTAACTTTTAAGCAGAACATATACACTAAACATTTACAATTACCCTATTGGTCATATATATTTAAACATGACTATATGCAAATTAGTGCTGTATCATATGGTTCTCGACCACCTGAAATTGGAGTTCTGATAGAGGGAAAGAATGCCTTCGGTTATGGCAGATTATTCTTAACTATTTACAATGAAGAAACAGGAACGTGGGTACTTTCTTCCCTTTTCTTCCATGCTTCGTTGACCTCTTTGCCTGTTGGTCTTCTCCATATGCAATTTATTGATTCAGCTTTGCCAACAGTGTTTATCTGGAATAAAACTTCAGTGCACTATAGCCTAAGGAACAACAGTGAGAGTGGAATATTGCATGTTAATGGAGTTACCGACCTTTCCAAGGCAATGGAGGGAAGCTCTATCCATCAAGTTGTTTTTGGTTAAGTACTTCACATTCTTAATTCATAATCAATTTTCTTATTATATTAAGATTAATATTAAGAAATTAAGTGCTCAGGATCAAGTTATCAGATATTGGTTTTGACATTTGAAATGTTTACAGCAATTAGAAATATTTCCTGCTAGATGCAGGAAACATGTTCCCAATGTTGGGGGAGTCCAGAACCAGAGGCCACAGTTTAAGAATAAAGGGTATTGACATTAAGAACTGAGATAAGGTAAAACTTTTTCACGCAGAGAGTTGTGAATTTGTGGAATTCTCTGCTGCAGAAGGCAATGGAGGCCAGTTCACTGGATGCATTCAAAAGAGAGTTAGACAGAGCTCTTAGCACTAGCGGAATCAAGGGGTATGGGGAGAAGGCAGGAACGGGGTACTAATTGTGGATGATCAGCCATGATCACATTGAATGGCGGTGCTGGCTCTAAGGGCGGAATGGCTTACTCCTGCACCTATTGTGCATGTATCTATGAAGTGTTTTGAGATAAAAACGTGACTCTTAGAGATCTTTTTCAGCTTGTCACACTAATGGAATTCTGTGGTATAAATGAGTGAGGTGAGCAACTGCTTGAATTAATCAAATTTATGTACTTTAATTAGATGTATGGTTGGTAATTATAACCACAATCAACAGATGGCTTTGGGAGGAACCAATCCCAAGCCTTGAATTACCTACAGTATTTACCGGTTTAATAGAAATAGAATAATAGGGCTGGATGCCCCATGAAAGCATGCAATTTTGCACATTTAACGCAGGCAGGCCAAGTCTATGGAAGTTCAAAGTTAACAGAGATGGTTATGTGCTGGGCAGCAAGAGTATTTGCAACATCCGCCAGCTCCAAGAAAGCTACTGTTACTTTCTATCATTCCCCAATACAATACATACATTCATAGTTGAATCTGATATCATATTTTAATTAATTATTTTTTCCTCAGTGATCTCACTAACTCTGCAACAGGTCAGACAAAGAGAGGACCCTGTCAAGCAAGGTAGCTTCTGGGCAGGTATCCTGTAAATATGAAGTTCTCTCAGGAGTTAAAACTGTATAGCATGACATGACATGAAACTATATTTCTAGGTTGAAGGAACTACTCCCCAATTTGAAAATCCATACACAGAAACATACAAATGGAAATAATCCCTTCAGCCCAACTTGTCCATGCAGAACAAGTTTTATACTGCAACTGAGTTAGTCCCACTGGCCTGTATTTGGCCATATCCCTATCATCCTTTTATCCAAATACCTGGCTAAATGTTTTTAGACATCACATTGTACCCTTATTTCCAGTTTCCACTGGCAGCTCGTTCTATATACGGGCCACTCTGAAGAAATTGCTTCTGCGGCCTCTTTTAAATCCTTCTCCTCTCGCCTTAAATCTTTGCCCTTTTGTGTTGGCCTCCTCCACACAAGGACAAGGACTGTGACCAATCACTTTATCTATGCTCCAGGGAAAAAAATAAGTTTCCCCTCCCATGCTCCAGGGAAAACAATTCCCAGCCTATTCCCCCTATAACTCAAACCCTTGAGTCATGGTAACAACCTGATGGATCTTTTCTGAACTTTTTCAAGCTTTATTAGATCCTTCGTATGGTAGGGCAACCAGAATTGTATATAATAGTCCAAATGTGGTATCATCAACATCTTGTACAACAGCAGCATAAGGTCTCAACTCCTGTACTCAGTACCCTTAACAATGAAGGCAAACATGTCAAAAGCATTCTTCATCATGCATCTGCCTTAGTTGCAACTTCCAGACATCTGTGTGCCTGTAGCTTGAGGTCGCTTTATTCTTCAACCCTCTCCGAGCCCCAACATTAACTGTGTTCAACCTGCCCTTGTTTAACTTACCAAAATACATCACCTCACCTAGTCAAAGTTTAAATTCTATCAACTATTCTTTGACTCGCCTCCATTAATCCAGATCCTTTTGTAAACTTAGATATCCTTACTCAGTGTCCACTATACCATAACTGTTGGTGTCATTTGTAAATTTATTAACTATGTTAACTTCATTATCATCCAACGTCTACTGCCCTGCCCTTGTCAACCCTTTTGGTGACTCTTCAAAAAAAATGTGTGAAATATGATACCTTTCAAAATTTAGGCTACAAAACCCAAGCCAAGAAATGTAAATTTAGATATATAATTCAGTATGTGGTAATATAGCAAAAACAAAATGCAAAGAAGGATGAGTTTGAGTGAATAAGAAAGAAAATGTTAAAACATTTATCCAAATGTTCACCCCCATTAGGAGCTGGTTGTTAAGCACAAAAGAGCTTAAAATGAGGCTAGAGTTAACCATACTCCACTTCTGGCCTATTCCACATTTCAGTAAATTCTTGACTAATCTAGTTATTGGCCTCAACTTCACGCACAGCATAATTTCCATAAAGGTAGACACAAAATGCTGGAGTAACTCAGTGGGACAGGCAGCATCTCTGGAGAGAAGGAATGGATGGTGTTTCAGGTTGTGACCATTCTTCAGACTGATGTCGGGAGTGGGCGGGACAATAGACAATAGGTGCAGGAGTAGGCCATTCAGTCATTTGAGCCAGCACCTCCATTCACTGTGATCATGGCTGATCATCCACAATCAGTAGTTCATTCCTGCCCTCTCCCCATATCCCTTGACTCCGCAATCATTAAGAGCTCTATTTAACTCTCTCTTGAAAGCATCCAGAGAATTGGCTTCCATTGCCTTCTGAGGCTGAGAATTCCACAGATTCACAACTCTGCGTGAAAAAGTTTTCCTCATCTCTGTTGTAAATGGCCGTGATAATGGGTGACTTCAATCTACATATAGATTGAATGAATCAAATTGGCAGGGGTGCTAAGGAAGAGGATTTTTTGGAATGTATGCGGGATAGTTATCTAAATCAACATGTAGAGGAACCAACGAGAGAGCAGGCTATTTTAGACTGGGTATTGAGTAATGAGGAAGGGTTAGTTAGCAGTCTTGTTGTACGTGCCCCCTTGGGCAAGAGTGACCATAATATGGTTGAGTTCTTCATTAGGATGGAGAGTGACATTGTTAATTCAGAAACAATGGTTCTGAACTTAAAGAAAGGTAACTTTGAGGGTATGAGACGTGAATTGGCCAAGATTGACTGGCAATTAATTTAAAAAGGGTTGACGGTGGATATGCAATGGAAGACATTTAAAGACTGCATGGATGAACTACAAAAATTGTTCATCCCAGTTTGGCAAAAGAATAAATCAAGGAAGGTAGTGCATCCGTGGATAACAAGGGAAATCAGGGATAGTATCAAAGCGAAGGATGATGCGTACAAATTAGCCAGAAAAAGCAGCATACCGGAGGACTGGGAGAAATTCAGAGACCAGCAGAGGAGGGCAAAGGGCTTAATTAGGAAAGGAAAAATAGATTATGAAAGAAAACTGGCAGGGAACATAAAAACTGACTGCAAAAGTTTTTATAGATATGTGAAAAGAAAGAGATTAGTTAAAACAAATGTAGGTCCCTTGCAGTCAGAAACAGGTGAGTTGATCATGGGGAACAAGGATATGGCGGACCAATTGAATAACTACTTTGGTTCCGTCTTCACTAAGGAAGACATAAATAATCTGCCGGAAATAGCAGGGGACCGCGGGTCAAAGGAGTTGGAGGAATTGAGTGAAATCCAGGTTAGCCGGGAAGTGGTGTTGGGTAAATTAAATGGATTAAAGGCCGATAAATCCCCAGGGCCAGATAGGCTGCATCCCAGAGTACTTAAGGAAGTAGCTCCAGAAATAGTGGATGCATTAGTAATAATCTTTCAAAACTCTTTAGATTCTGGAGTAGTTCCTGAGGATTGGCGGGTAGCAAACGTAACCCCTCTTTTTAAGAAGGGAGGGAGAGAGAAAACGGGGAATTACAGACCAGTTAGTCTAACATCGGTAGTGGGGAAACTGCTAGAGTCAGTTATTAAAGATGGGATAGCAGCACATTTGGAAAGTGGTGAATTAATTGGACAAAGTCAGCATGGATTTACAAAAGGTAAATCATGTCTGACGAATCTTATAGAATTTTTCGAGGATGTAACTAGTAGCGTGGATAGGGGAGAACCAGTGGATGTGGTGTATCTGGACTTCCAGAAGGCTTTCGACAAGGTCCCACATAAGAGATTAGTTTACAAACTTAAAGCACACGGCATTGGGGGTTCAGTATTGATGTGGATAGAGAACTGGCTGGCAAACAGGAAGCAAAGAGTAGGAGTAAACTGGTCCTTTTCACAATGGCAGGCAGTGACTAGTGGGGTACCGCAAGGCTCAGTGCTGGGACCCCAGCTATTTACAATATATATTAATGATCTGGATGAGGGAATTGAAGGCAATATCTCCAAGTTTGCGGATGACACTAAGCTGGGGGGCAGTGTTAGCTGTGAGGAGGATGCTAGGAGACTGCAAGGTGACTTGGATAGGCTGGGTGAGTGGGCAAATGTTTGGCAGATGCAGTATAATGTGGATAAATGTGAGGTTATCCATTTTGGTGGCAAAAACAGGAAAGCAGACTATTATCTAAATGGTGGCCGACTAGGAAAAGGGGAGATGCAGCGAGACCTGGGTGTCATGGTACACCAGTCATTGAAAGTGGGCATGCAGGTGCAGCAGGCAGTGAAGAAAGCGAATGGTATGTTAGCTTTCATAGCAAAAGGATTTGAGTATAGGAGCAGGGAGGTTCTACTGCAGTTGTACAGGGTCTTGGTGAGACCACACCTGGAGTATTGCGTACAGTTTTGGTCTCCAAATCTGAGGAAGGACATTATTGCCATAGAGGGAGTGCAGAGAAGGTTCACCAGACTGATTCCTGGGATGTCAGGACTGTCTTATGAAGAAAGACTGGATAGACTTGGTTTATACTCTCTAGAATTTAGGAGATTGAGAGGGGATCTTATAGAAACTTACAAAATTCTTAAGGGGTTGGACAGGCTAGATGCAGGAAGATTGCTCCCGATGTTGGGGAAATCCAGGACAAGGGGTCACAGCTTAAGGATAAGGGGGAAATCTTTTAAAACCGAGATGAGAAGAACTTTTTTCACACAGAGAGTGGTGAATCTCTGGAACTCCCTGCCACAGAGGGTAGTCGAGGCCAGTTCATTGGCTATATTTAAGAGGGTGTTAGATGTGGCCCTTGTGGTTAAGGGGATCAGAAGGTATGGAGAGAAGGCAGGTACGGGATACTGAGTTGGATGATCAGCCATGATCATATTGAATGGCGGTGCAGGCTCGAAGGGCCGAATGGCCTATTCCTGCACCTAATTTCTATGTTTCTATGTTTCTATGTTACCCCTTATTCTTAAACTGTGGCCCCTGGTTCTGGACTCCCCCAACATCAGGGACATGTTTCCAGCCTCTAGCGTGTCTAATCCCTTAATAAACTTATATAAGATCTGCTCTCATCCATCTAAATTCCAGTGTATACAAGCCCAGTCGCTCCATTCTTTCAACATATGATAGCCCCGACATATATAACATATATATAATATAACAATTACAGCACGGAAACAGGCCATCTCGGTCCTAAAAGTCCGTGCCGAACAATTATTTCCCTTTAGTCCCACATGCCTGCACTCATACCATAACCCTCCATTCCCTTCTCATCCATATGCCTATCCAATTTATTTTTAAATGATACCAACGAACCTGCCTCCACCACTTCCACTGGCAGCTCATTCCACACTGCTACCACTCTCTGAGTAAAGAAGTTCCCCCTCATGTTACCCCTAAACTTCTGTCCCTTAATTCTGAAGTCATGTCCTCTTGTTTGAATCTTCCCTATTCTCAAAGGGAAAAGCTTGTCCACATCAACTCTGTCTATCCCTCTCATCATTTTAAAGACCTCTATCAAGTCCCCCCTTAACCTTCTGCGCTCCAGAGAATAAAGACCTAACTTATTTAACCTTTCTCTGTAACTTAATTGTTGAAACCCAGGCAACATTCTAGTAAATCTCCTCTGTACTCTCTCTATTTAGTTGACATCCTTCCTATAATTAGGCGACCAAAATTGTACACCATACTCCAGATTTGGTCTCACCAATGCCTTGTACAATTTTAACATTACATCCCAGCTTCTATACTCAATGCTCTGATTTATAAAGGCTAGCATACCAAAAGCTTTCTTTACCACCCTATCTATATGAGATTCCACCTGCAAGGAACTATGCACGGTTATTCCCAGATCCCTCTGTTCAACTGCATTCTTCAATTCCCTACCATTTACCATGTACGTCCTATTTTGATTTGTCCTGCCAAGGTGTAACAACTCACATTTATCAGCATTAAACTCCATCTGCCATCTTTCAGCCCATTCTTCCAAATGGCCTAAATCACTCTGTAGACTTTGGAAATCCTCTTCATTATCCACAACACCCCCTATCTTGGTATCATCTGCATACTTACTAATCCAATTTATCACACCTTCATCCAGATCATTGATGTACATGACATACATCAAAGGACCCAACACAGATCCCTGAGGCACCCCACTAGTCACCTGCCTCCAACCCGACAAACAGCCATCCACCATTACCCTCTGGCGTCTCCCATTCAGCCACTGTTGAATCCATCTTGCTACTCCTGCATTTATACCCAACAGTTGAACCTTCTTAACCAACCTTCCATGAGGAACCTTGTCAAAGGCCTTACTAAAGTCCATATAGACAACATCCACTGCTTTACCCTCGTCAATTTTCCTAGTAACCTCTTCAAAAAATTCAAGAAGATTAGTCAAACATGACCTTCCAGGCACAAATCCATATTGACTGTTCCTAATCAGACACTGTTTATCCAGATGCTTATATATATTATCTCTAAGTATCTTTTCCATTAATTTGCCCACCACTGAAGTCAAACTAACAGGTCTATAATTGCTAGGTTTACTCTTAGAACCCTTTTTAAACAATGGAACAACATGCGCAGTACACCAATCCTCGGGGACTATTCCCGTTTCTAATGACATTTGAAATATTTCAGTCATAGCCCCGGCTATTTCTACACTAACTTCCCTTAATGTCCTAGGGAATATCCTGTCAGGACCTGGAGACTTATCCACTTTTATATTTTTCAAAAGTGTCAGTACTTCTTTTACTTTGAAACTCATATTATCCATAGCTACTCTACTAGTTTCCCTTACCTCACATAATTTAATATCCTTCTCCTTGGTGAATACCGAAGAAAATAAATTGTTCAATATCTCCCCCATCTCTTTTGGCTCTGCAGATAGCTGTCCACTCTGTCTCTCCAATGGACCAATTTTATCCCTCGTTATCCTTTTGCTATTAATATAGCTGTAGAAACCCTTTGGATTTACTTTCACCTGACTTGCCAAAGCAACCTCATGTCTTCTTTTAGCTTTTCTAATTTCTTTCTTAAGATTCTTTTTACATTCCTTATACTCCTCAAGCACCTCATTTACTTCATGCTGCCTATAATTATTGTAGATCTCCCTCTTTTTCTGAACAAGATGTCCAATTTCCCTTGAAAACCAGGACTCTTTCCAATTTTTAATGTTTCCTTTCAACCGAACAGGAACATAAAGATTCTGTACTCTTAAAATTTCCCCTTTAAATGTCCTCCATTTCTCTTCTACATCCTTCTCATAAAACAAAATGTCCTAGTTCACTCCTTTTAAATCATTTCGCATCTCATCAAAGTTAGCCTTTCTCCAATCAACCCTTGGTCCAGTTCTGACCCTCTCCATAATTATATTGAAACTAATGGTATTGTGATCACTGGACCCGAAGTGCTCCCCAACGCATACCTCCGCCACCTGTCCCGTCTCATTTCCTAACAGGAGGTCCAGCTCTGCCCCTCCTCTAGTAGGTACCTCTATGTATTGCTGCAAAAAACTATCCTGCACACATTTTACAAACTCCAAACCATCCAGCCCATTTACAGAATGTGTTTCCCAGTCTATGTGTGGAAAGTTGAAATCTCCCACAATCACTACCTTGTGCTTACTACTAATATCTGCTATCTCCTTACATATTTTCTCTTCCAATTCTTGATCCCCATTTGGCGGTCTATAATACACCCCTATAATTGTTGCTACACCTTTCCCACGTCTCAGTTCCACCCATATAGCCTCCCTAGATGAGCCCTCCAATCTATCCTGCCAAAGCACTGCTTTAATATCTTCCATGACTAGCAATGCAACACATCCACCTCTTGCCCCTCCAATTCTATCACACCTGAAGCTACGAAATCCTGGAATATTTAGTTTCCAATCACACCCCTCCTGCAACCATGTTTCACTGATCGCCACAACATCATACTTCCAGGTGTCTATCCAGACTCTAAGCTCATCCGCCTTTCTTACAATGCTCCTAGCATTAAAATATGCACATTTAAGAAACCCCCCGCCTCTTATTCTCTGTTTATTTCCTTTTTATTCTTTCTCCTCTTGTGTTCGAGTGCTTCCCTTTTCTGCTTCCTGCCTCCCATTCTGTCTACTAGCTTTCTCTATTTGAGTCCCTCGCCCCAACCATTCTAGTTTAAAGTCTCCCCAGTAGCCTTTGCAAATTTCCCCGCCAGGATATTGGTCCCTCTCGGGTTCAAGTGCAACCCATCCTTTCTGTACAGGTCCCACCTTTCCCAAAAGACATCCTGGGAATTAACCTCATGAACCTACACGCTGCACTCCCTCAATAGCAAGAATGTCCTCCTCAAATTTGGAGACCAAAACTGCACACAATTATCCAGGTGTGATCTCACTAGGGTCCTGTACAACTGTAGGACCTCTTTGCTCCTATACTCAACTCCTCTTGTTATGAAGGCCAACATGCCATTAGCTTGCATCACTGCCTGCAGTACTTGCATGCCTACTTTCAGTGACTGATGAAAAAGGACACCCAGATCTATCGGTACCACATACCTCATGGCTTCCAGCTCCAGTTCCCTACCTCCCAGTTCGGACCCCAGCTGGACTATCGATACCGACTGGCTATCTACCGGCATACTCAACAATTCTCCAACCGGGCACAGAGATCTACTCCGACTGTGATGTGCTGGCAACAGCACGACCTCGCATTGACTCTCCCGAAACTTCGGGCCTCACTCACCCAGACCTGCAATGGACCACGACTATATTTAATCTGCCGGAAGATCCACCTCTTCAATCAAAGATTCCTGGCCCACGTTAACTCCACCAAGGACCTGAAATTATCCCGCCTCCAGGCCGCTCCTGCTGCGGAGTGTCCGCCCGCAAGCTCTGGGCCCCAACTGTGGCCTGCATCGCCTGCCCCAGTCCCGCAATGCCATCTTGGCCATGAGGAGCAGCTCCAATACTCACCAGGAAGCCGCCTTCACCGACCTCCACGTCGATGCTACCGCCGACCTTAACCTGCCCACCGATAACGCCCAGCCTCGCTGCTTCAACGGTAACTCAGACTTCCTCCCCCTTGCCGATTCCTCCGACCCTCGCCGCCCCCCGGGACCGCCTAACCTCATCGCCGCACCGGGCCCATCCGACATCGCCGTCGCACTGGGCCTGCCGAACATCACAGCCGCATCCGGCCCTCCTAACACCGCTGTCGCACAGGGCCCATCCACCATCGCCGGGCCGGGCCCACTGAACATCGCCGTTGCACTGGGTCCGCCTAATATCGCCATTGCACCCGGCCCATCCAGCATCGCTGCCGGACCGTGCCCACTGAACATCGCCGTCGCACTGGGCCCACCTAATATCGCCGTCGAACCTGGCCCATCCAACATCAGCGCCGGACCGGACCTACTCAACATGACCGCCGGACTGGGGCTCCCCGAACATGGCCACCGCACCACACCCTACTCACCTCGTCGCCTTACCGGGCTGGCCAAACCGTGTCGCCCCACCGACCATCCGCCCACCGGGACCTCCCATGCATCGCCCTCGGACCCCGACTCTACTACCATCGGGTCTGCCGACCCTCGCCACTGCACCTCCCTCCAGCAACCCACAGCCGTCGCCTTACCTGGAGCCTGGACTCTGCACTGGGCCTGAAGCCTTCACGCTGCTAACTCCCACTCTCCTGGGTTTGACTTCACTGGGTCCCAGTGCTTCTCTGCTCAGCCCTGGTAACCTCAGTGGCAGGTCCACTGAGTCTTTCCCATCCCTCTTTAACTATGTGACCCCTGCTCTTCCCCACCCACACTACAGCCCTCTCACCCCCTAACCACCCACCACACATCGCCTCGTCCCCAGTCCACCCACCTGCCTTCCTCTGGCCCCAACCCCCATCCCTGCCGGGTGTTCACCATCCCCCCTGACCTCCTCCTCTCTGACACCGAACGGTCTGTCCTCAGCAGAGGTCTTACCTCTGTCCACCTTCGTCCCCACCTCAATGAATTCCGCGCCCACCACGACTTGGAGCTCTTCTACCGTTGCCTCCGCCTCACAGCGTTCTTCCATGGGAAGGAGTCCTCACACCCCATTGATGACCCCTTTTCTCGTCTCCAACGCACCCCCTCCTCGTGGAACCCCCCTCGTGGCCCTCCGGCTTTAGAACTCTTTATCCAAAACTGCCATCGCGACATCAACCGCCTCAACTTCTCCATTCCCCTGTCTCACTCCAATCTCTCCCCCCCTGAACGTACTGCCATCGACTCATTCCGCAACAACCCAGATTGGGTTATCAAACCCAGCCGACAAAATAGGTGCCGTGGTAGTCTGGCGCGTCGATCTCTATAAAGCTGAGGCCACGCGCCAACTCTCGGCCACCTCCTCCTACTTACCCCTGGACCATGACCCCACTGACAAGCACCAGGCCACCATCTCTAGCACTATCACCGACTTCATCAACTCTCACGCCCTGCCCGACCGAGCCTCCAACCTCATCGTTCCCATCCCCGCAAGGCCCGATTTTACCTTCTCCCCAAAATCCACAAACCTGACTGTCCCGGTAGACCCATTGTCTCTGTCTGTTTGTTCCCCACCGAACTCATTTCCACATACCTTTACTCCATCCTATCCCCCTTGGTTAAATCCCTCCCTACGTATGTTCAAGACACCTCAGACACTCTCCGCCCTCTCCGCGCATTCCATTCTCTAGGTCCGCACCCCCTCATCTTCACCATGGACATCCAGTCACTCTGCACCTCCATCCCCCACCAGGATGGTCTCAAAGCTCTCAGGTTCTTCCTCGACCAGAGAAGCAACCTATACCCGGCCACCGACACACTTCTCCGTCTAGCGGAGCTGGTCCTTACCCTCAATAACTTCTCGTTTGACTCCTCCCACTTCCTTCAAATCAAGGCTGAACTATGGGCACACGCATGGGCCCCAGCTACGCCTGCCTCTTTGTCGGGTACGTTAAACAATCCTTGTTCAATACGTACCAGGGCCCCATCCCCGACCTCTACCTCCGCTACATCGACGACTGCTTTGGTGCCACCTCCTGCACCCACACACAACTAACTGACTTCATCCACTTCACCACTAACTTCCATCCGGCACTCAAATACACCTGGACCATTTCCGACACTTCCCTACCATTCCTTGACCTCACTATCTCCATCGCAGGCGATAGACTTCTGACCGACATCCACTATAAACCTATTGACTCCCATGGCTATCTGGACTACACTTCTTCCCACCCTGCTTCCTTTAAGGACTCCATCCCCTACTCCCAATTCCTCCGTCTATGCCGCATCTGCTCCCAGGATGAGGATGATATTTCCACACCAGGGCATCTGAAATGTCCTCATTCTTCAGGGAATGGGGGTTCCCCTCCACCATAGATGAGGCTCGCACCAGGGTCTCTTCCATACACCGCAACACTGCACTCTCTCCCCATCCCCGCACTCGCAACAAGGGCAGAGTCCCACTAGTCCTCACCTTTCACCCCACCAGCCATCACACACAACAAGTAATCCTCCGTCAGTTTCGCCACCTCCAACGCCACATCTTCCCATCTCCCCCCATGTCTGCCTTCCGCAAAGACTGCTCCCTCCGTAACTCCCTTGTCAATTCTTCCCTTCCCTCCCTAACCACCCCCTCCCCGGGCACTTTCCCTTGCAACCGCAATAGGTGCAACACTTGTCCCTTTACCTCCCCCCTCTACTCCATTCAAGGACCCAAGGAGTCGTTCCAGGTGCGACAGAGGTTCACCTGCATCTCCTCCAACCTCATCAATTGCATCCGGTGCTCTAGATGTCAGCTGATCTACATCGGTGAGAACAAGCGGCGGCTTGGCGATTGTTTCGCCGAACACCTCTGCTCGGTCCGTAATAACCAACCTGACCTCCCGGTGGCTCAGCATTTCAACTGCCCCTCCCATTCCGTATCCGACCTCTCTGTCCTGGGTCTCCTCCATGGCCAGAGCGAGCAACACCGGAAATTGGAGGAACAGCACCTCATATTCCGCTTGGGGAGTCTGCATCCTGGGGGAATGAACAATGAATTCTCCCAATTTTGATAGCCCTTGCTGTCTCCTCCCCTTCCTCAACCCTCGGGCTGTCTCCTCCCATCCCTCAGCCTTCGTCTCCTCCTCCTTTTTGCTTTTTTCTCCCCGCCCCCACCCCCCATCAGTCTGAAGAAGGGTTTTGGCCCGAAACATTGCCTATTTCCTTCGCTCAATAGATGCTGCTGCACCCGCTGAGTTTCTCCAGCATTTTTGTGTACCACCCAGATCTCATTGTACTTTCCCTTTTCCTAGCGACACTGTTCAGATAATCTGCCTTCCTGTTCTTGCCACCAAAGTGGATAAACTCACATTCATCCACATTAAACAGTATCTGCCATGCATCTGCCTGCTCACCTGTCTGTCCAAGTCACCCTGCATCCTCATAGAAACATAAAAAATAGGTGCACGAATAAGCCATTCGGCCCTTCGAGCCATTCAAAGTGATTATGGCTGATCATCCAAAATCAGTATCCCGCTCCTGCTTTTTCCCCCATCTCCCTTGATTCCGTTAGGCCTAAGAGCTATATCTAACATTCTCTTGAAAACATCCAGTGAATTGGCCTCCCCTGCCCCCTCAAAAAATTCCACAGATTCACAATTCTTTGGATGAAAAAGGTTTACCTCATCTCAGTCCTAAATGGCCTTTATTCTTAAACTGTGACCTCTTGTTCTGGACACCCCCAACATCGGGAACAATTTTCCTGCATCTAGAGTGTCCGATCCATTAAGAATTTTATATGTATCTATAAAATACCCTCTCATCCTTCTTAATTCCAGTGAATATAAGCCCAGTCGATCCATTCTTTCATCATATGTCAGTCCTGCCATCCCAGGGAATAAGCTGGTGAACCTATGCTGCACTCCCTCAATTGCAAGTATGTCCTTCCTCAAATTAGAACACCAAAACTGCACACAATAATCCATGTGTGGTCTCACCAGTGCCGTGTACAACTGCAGTAGGGCCTCCTTGCTCCGATACTGAAATCCTCTTGCTGTGAAGGGCTTTCTTCACAGCCTGCTGCATCTGCCTTCTTGTTCTTACCACCAAACCTCACATTTATCCACATTATACTGAATCTTTCATGCATCTGCCCACTCACTAAAGCTGTTCAAGTAAACCTGCTGTCTCATAGCATCCTCCTCGCAGCTCACACTGCTCATAGCATCTTCCTCACAGTTCACATTGCCAACCAGCTTTGTGTCATCTGCAAACTTGCTAATATTACACTTAATCCCTTCATCTAAATCATTAATTTATATTTTAAGCTAGACTAAGTGGGACCCGTTGGGTCCCAGCATCACACGGGAGGGCTGGTTACCAACGCAATATTCCACCTCTCCACCAATTCCAATAACATATAACATACAAGTCATATAACCATATAACATACAATTCCAATACTGCTCACCAGTGGTGGGGGGGGGGGGGGGGGGGTGGCTGTCTGTTGCGCTAGTATGGGTGTTGCAGGCCGAAGGTACTGGTTTCCAGAGGGCTAGTATAGACATTGTGGGCCGTATATGGATGCTTGGGCAGGCATCCAACTGTTGCAACGATTTTAAAAGCCAAGGCAAGGCAAACAATTGGGCTGCAGACACCCGATAACCAAAATTCATTTTGTGAACACAAACTTGTTAAAAAAAAGGCGAGGCAAACAATTGGGCTGCAGACACCCGACAACCAAAATTCATTTTGTGAACACAAACTGAGTATAGAAGTTGGGATGTAATGTTAAAATTGTACAAGGCATTGGTGAGGCCAATTCTGGAGTATGGTGTACAATTTTGGTCGCCTAATTATAGGAAGGATGTCAACAAAATAGAGAGAGTACAGAAGAGATTTACTAGAATGTTGCCTGGGTTTCAGCAACTAAGTTACAGAGAAAGGTTGAACAAGTTAGGGCTTTATTCTTTGGAGCGCAGAAGGTTAAGGGGGGACTTGATAGAGGTTTTTAAAATGATGAGAGGGATAGACAGAGTTGACGTGGAAAAGCTTTTCCCACTGAGAGTAGGGAAGATTCAAACAAGGGGACATGACTTGAGAATTAAGGGACTGAAGTTTAGGGGTAACATGAGGGGGAACTTCTTTACTCAGAGAGTGGTAGCTGTGTGGAATGAGCTTCCAGTGAAGGTGGTGGAGGCAGGTTCGTTTTTATCATTTAAAAATAAATTGGATAGTTATATGGATGGGAAAGGAATGGAGGGTTATGGTCTGAGCGCAGGTATATGGGACTAGGGGAGATTATGTGTTCGGCACGGACTAGAAGGGTCGAGATGGCCTGTTTCCGTGCTGTAATTGTTATATGGTTATATATGGTTATATGGTTGTTAAAAAAAAAGGCGAGGCAAACAATTGGGCTGCAGACACCCGACAACCAAAATTCATTTTGTGAACACAAACTTGTTAATAAAAGGCGAGGCAAACAATTGGGCTGCAGACACCCGACAACCAAAATTCATTTTGTGAACACAAACTTGCTAAAAAAAAGGCGAGGCAAACAATTGGGCTGCAGACACCCAACAACCAAAATTCATTTTGTGAACACAAACTTGTTAAAAAGAAAGGCGAGGCAAACAATTGGGCTGCAGACACCCGACAACCAAAATTCATATTGTGCACACAAACTTGTTAAAAAAAGGCGAGGCAAACAATTGGGCTGCAGACACCCGACAACCAAAATTCATTTTGTGAACACGAACTTGTTAAAAAGGGCTGCAGCCGCTTTACAGCCGTATCGAGGGGACTCACCGTGGAGTAGACGTGCGTTCAATGTTATTCGCAGCTCAGTTTCTGCCAGACCCTCTCGCTTCCTGAGTCTGGCAGAGACTGAGTGAGGCACGACACTTCCTGGTTTATAGTCCCTCCCCCTGCCGCCAGCGGGGGCAGCAGAGAGAATGGGGTATTTTGTAAAAACATTAATATCTCTCTCATTTTTCATCGACGGATCCAGGTAGATGGCGGCGTTCTCTCGGAAATTGCAGCACAGTCGGCCAAAAGCGGTCAAGATTAGAGATTTAGTAATATTGATAGATAGCTGCAGTCCCAGCACTGAGCCTTGCGGTACCCCACCAGTCACTGCCTGCCATTCTGAAAGGGATGCGTTAATCCCTATTCTTTGTTTCCTGACTGCCAACCAATTTTCTATCCATGTCAGTACCCTACCCCCAATATATTGTGTCATGTGCTCTAATTTTGCCCACTCATCTCCTATGTGGGACCTTATCAAAAGCTTTCTGAAAGTCCAGGTACACAACATCCACTGGCTCTCTATAGTCCATTTTCCCAGTTCCATCCTCAAACAATTTCATAAGATTAATAATAATAATAATAATACATTTTATTTATGGGCGCCTTTCAAGAGTCTCAAGGACACCTTATAAAAATTTAGCAGGTAGAGGAAAAACATGTAAGGGGAATGAAATAAATAGTAGAGACATGACTAGTACACAAAGTAAAGACAGAATTCAATACAAAACACAATATGAGGCAATTAATGCACAGATGAAAAGGGAGGGGGACGTGGGGCTAAGGATAGGCAGAGGTGAAGAGATGGGTCTTGAGGCGGGACTGGAAGATGGTGAGGGACACGGAATTGCAGATCAGTTGGGGGAGGGAGTTCGAGAGCCTGGGAGCTGCCCTGGAGAAGGCTCTGTCCCCAAAACTGCGGAGGTTGGACTTTTGGATGGAGAGGAGACCGGCTGATGTGGATCTGAGGGACCGTGAGGGTTGGTAGGGGGAGAGGAGGTCAGTGAGATATGGGGGGGCCAGATGGTGTGGGGCTTTGTAGGTGAGGATCAGGATTTTGTAGGTGATCCGGTGGGAGATGGGAAGCCAGTGAAGTTGTTTGAGGACTGGAGTGATGTGATGCCAGGATTTGGTGTGGGTGATGAGTCGGGCGGCTGCGTTCTGGACCAGTTGGAGTCGGTTGATGTAGGTGGAGCTGATGCCAAGGAGAAATGAGTTGCAATAGTCCAGTCAGGAGGAGATGAAGGCATGGATGAGTCTTTCAGCAGCGGGCGGTGTGAGAGAGGGTCTGAGTTTGGCGATGTTGCGGAGATGAAAGAAGGAGGTTTTAATGACATGGCGGATGTGAGGCTCAAGGGAGAGGGTGGAATCAAAGATCACGCCAAGGTTGCGGGCTGGGGAGATGGGGAGACAGTGGTGCCGTCGATGGTGAGAATGGGGTTATTGATTTTGCTGAGTGTGGCTTTGGAGCCTATGAGGAGGAATTCTGTCTTATCGCTGTTGAGTTTGAGGAAATTATGTTGCATCCAGGTTTTTATAGCTGACAAACAGGAGTTGATATGGGAGAGGGGGGGGGTTGTGGGGGGATTTGGTGCCAAGGTAGATCTGGGTGTCATCAGCGTAACAGTGGAAGTCCAGGTTGAAGTGGCGGAGTATCTGACCAAGGGGGAGGATGTAGATGATGAAGAGGAGGGGGCCGAGTACGGAGCCTTGGGGAACGCCTTGAGTGACTGTGGCTGTAGCAGAGGTGAGGTTGTGGAGAGAGATGAAGTGGGATCTGTTGGAAAGGTAGGAACGGAGCCAGCTGAGTGCAGAGCCTTCAATGCCGAGGTCTTTGAGTCTGGTGAGCAGGATGTTATGGTTCACTGTATCGAAGGCTGCGCTCAGGTCGAGGAGGATGAGGATGTTGAGGGAAGATTAGTCAAGCATGATTTCCCCTTCGTAAATCCATGCTGATTCGGACCAAAGATAGAATGTAGTCGGAGACAGTAAGACTGGTGGGAGAACTGGGAAGGGGGAGGCGATAGAGAGAAAAAGCAAGGGCTATTTGATTTGATGTTAGAGAAGTCATTGTTCATACCATTGGGGTGTAAACCACCCAAACAAAATATGAGGTGCTGTTCCTCCAATTTGCACTGGGGCTCACCATGACTATTGAGGAGGCCCAGGACAGAAAGGTCAGATTGGAAATAGGAGGTGGAGTTGAAATGCTGAGCAACTGCGAGATCATGTAAGTTAAGATGTACTGAGCGGAGGTGTTCAGCTAAACGATTGTTGAGCCTGCGCTTGGCCTCGCCGGTGTAGAGAAGTTGACACCTGGAACAGCAGATACAGTTCTTGGATGGAGTCGAGGTAAAGGTACAGGTGTTGCATCTCCTGTGGTTGCAGGGGAAAGTACCTGGAGAGGGGGTGGTTTGGGTGGAAAAGGACGAGTTGACCAGGGAGTTTCGGAGGGAACGGCTTCTGCGGAAAGTAGAAAGGGGTGGAGATGGGAAGATGTGGCCAGTAGTGGGATCACGTTGGAAGTGGCAAAAATGTTGGAGGATTATATGCTGTATGCGATGGCTGATGGGATGGAAGGTGATTATAAGGGGGACTCTGTCCTTGTTACGAATGGGGGGAGGGGGAGCAAGAGCGGAGCTGCGGGATATCGAGGAGACCCTAGTGAGAGCCTCATCTATAATTGAAGAGGGAAACCCCCATTTCCTAAAGAATGAGGACATCTCCGATGCCCTGGTATGGAAAACCTCATCAGATGCGGCATAGACAGAGGAATTGGGAGTAGGGGATAGAGTCTTTACAGGAAGCAGTGTGGGAAGAAGTATACACTAGATAGCTATGGGAATCAGTAGGTTTGTTGTAGATGCCGGTTAATAGTCTGTTTCCTGTGATGGAGACAGTGAAATCTAGAAACGGTAGGGAGATGTCGGAGATGGTCCAAGTGAATTTGAGTGCAGGATGGAAATTGGTGGTGAAGTTGATGAAGTCAGTGAGTTCTGCATGGATGCAGGAGGTAGCACCAATGCAGTCGTCAATGTAGCGGAGGTAGAGTTTGGGGACAGGGCTAGTGTATGCCTGGAACAGTAATTATTCGACATACCCTACAAAGAGGCAGGCATAGCTAGGGCCCATGCGAGTGCCCATAGCTACGCCTTGGATTCGGAGGAAGTGGGGGGAGCCGGAGGAGAAGTTGTTGAGGATAAGGACCAGCTCTGCCAGGCAGAGGAGAGTATTGATCGATGGAAATTGGCTGATTTTGCGGTCGAGGAAGAAACGGAGGGCTTTAAGACCTTCCTGGTGGGGGATGGAGGTGTACACATAATCCCCATAAATCTTGATTCTCCAAAGGTCAAAATGTTTCTCAGTCTGGAAAGTACCGCAGGTAATGACAGACAAAGTTAGAGAGTTATGCAGTAAGGATAAGGCCTTTTAGGGGCAACTTTTCAAGGCCACTAAGATATATATCTGAGCTAGTCCCATCTACTTGTGTTTGGCCCATATCCCTCTAAACCTTTTCTATCCATGTACCTGTCCGATGAGTTTTAAACATAATAATTGTACCCGCATCCACAGTTTTTTGTCATCTCGTTCCATATTCCCACCACCCTTGTGTGGAAAAAGTTGCAAATCAGATCCCTTCTAAATCTTGCCCGTCTCACCTGAAATCGATACCATCCACTTTGTTTATGCCACTTGTGATTTTATATATTTAAAATCACCTCTCAAACTCCGATGCTCCAAGAACAAAATGTCCTAACCTATCCAGCCTCTGCTTTAAACTCAAATTACCTATCCTGGCAACATTCTTATGAATTTCTCTGCACTCTTACCAGCTCACGGACTCATTCAGACTCTTTCAGACTCATCACCGATCACCTTGTATGACAAAAGAATTTCAAAGATCCATCACCCATGAGAATAAGCTCACTGCAACTAGCATCAAATGTCCTCAACAAATTTCATATCTCAATGTCACTCATTCTGAATTCCAAAGAACATATAAAATAGAACTTTATATTCTCACATTTGTTAGTTCCCTCATCTATGAATCATTCCACAGAACCACCATGACATTGCCTGTGGCGCAAGCAATGTATTTGATCCCTTGAATAAGGAGACCAAACATTTTTTTCTCTCTCTCTCTCTAATTCCTATTACTATAAGTACAACACAAGCTATCAGTGCAAATTACATTTTCCCATCTGTTGGTGGATTGTGCTTTACACCTTCACACATTTACAATATATACTTTCATATTTAATGTGAAGAAATTAATTTAACGATATATTACGATTTGTGCAATGAAAGTAAGATTATATTCTGTTTATTCAGATTTTAATTTTGTTTTCCCATTTATTTCAGATCATAAATTGAATATTCTAATTAAGATGGTCAACAATTTAATGCTTTTTGGTGTGGTTGGCTCAGATGCATTATTAAAGCTACATGTATGGGAAAGAAAACATTCAAATATAATCCTTTTCTCTAACCTCCTAAATAAAATATTTGTCCTTAAATTAGTCGATTTTGAAGTTCAAGAACACACATACCCTTTGGAAATGGAAGTTTTCAGTTCCTTGTTAACAATAAATGCACCGCAATGTCCTTTTAGGAAGTTCGACCATAATATGCACAATCCACTGTATTATGTAGATATGAGAGGATCTGTTCATTTTTGGGCAGAAGTCATCTACCTGAAGGAAAGTGGATTACATATAAACATAATAACTTATAATATGGATCTACTATACACAGAAACTGAGACTACGTATAAAATTACTCCAAGTTTCTTCACAAAATCAGAGGTATGTAATCGTTGTAGTGTTATGTTGATGAATACTAGGTAATCTTATCAATGCTAGATATCCATTTTCAGATTTTTTAATGTAATCAATTGCATATTTGCTGGTGGGACACATAGCAGGTGTGTGGTAGATGAGAAAGTAGAGGCATGCACAGAAGTTAAAGTGATCAAGTTCTATGGGCAGGACAGGCAGTAGTAGTACAGCGAGCTAATAAGGTCTAATAAGTCAAAATGCTTTTATTTTAATGCAAGAAGCCTGATAAATAAGGTAGATGTTTTCAGACCATGAACAGATGCATGGGCCTCGGGATTGTATTTCTGACCGAAACATGGTCAGGAATTGATAGCCAAGAATTGCAGCTCAATGTTCTGGGCTATAAATGCTACAGGGAAGATGATGGAAGTGGGTGTAATAGAGAAGGGGGAGTTGCTTTTTAATTTGGGTAAAAATTACAACAGTGAGAATTAACTTGGTGGATCGTCCCATGAGACTATATTGGTGGAATTCAAAAGTAAGAAGAGCATGATTACAATTGCTGGGATGCACTATAGGCACCCCAGTAGTCAGTGGGAATTTAAACAAATATTTAGGAGATTGCAGATAGCTATAACAGTAAAAAGGTGGTGGTGCAAGGTTATTTTAATTTCACTAATATTAACAGAGACTTTTTGCTAATGGCTTGGATGCGGAGGAATTTTTCAGTGTATCAGGCAAGTTTTCTCAAACCATACGTAGATGGCCCTACTAGCGAGAAGCAACACTGGATCTCCTATTGGGAAAAGATGCAAGGAAAATGAATGAAGTACATTCTTCACTTTGGGACCTATGACCATAATTGCATTTGTTTTACAATAGGTCTAGATAGAGATGGGACTAGTGCAGCGAGACCTGCAGCAAGAGTAGGTTTGTACTTAGAGATAATATATATAAGCATCTGGATAAACAGGGTCTGATTAGGAACAGTCAACATGGATTTGTGCCTGGAAGGTCATGTTTGACTAATCTTCTTGAATTTTTTGAAGAGGTTACTAGGGAAATTGACGAGGGTAAAGCAGTGGATGTTGTCTATATGGACATTAGTTAGGCCTTTGACAAGGTTCCTCATGGAAGGTTGGTTAAGAAGGTTAAACTGTTGGGTATAAATGCAGGAATAGCAAGATGGATTCAGCAGTGGCTGAATGTGAGAAGCCAGAGGGTAATGGTGGATGGCTGTTTGTCGGGTTGGAGGCAGGTGACTAGTGGGGTGCCTCAGGGATCTGTGTTGGGTCCTTTGTTGTTTGTCATGTACATCAATGATCTGGATGAAGGGGTGGTAAATTGGATTAGTAAGTATGCAGATGATACCAAGATAGGGGGTGTTGTGGATAATGAAGAGGATTTCCAAAGTCTACAGAGTGATTTAGGCCATTTGGAAAAATGGGCTGAAAGATGGCAGATGGAGATTAATGCTGATAAATGTGAGGTGTTACACCTTGGCAGGACAAATCAAAATAGGACGTACATGATAAATGGTAGGGAATTGAAGAATACAGTTGAACAGAGGGATCTGGGAATAACCATGCATAGTTCCTTGAAGGTGGAATCTCATATAGATAGGGTGGTAAAGAAAGCTTTTGGTATGCTAGCCTTTATAAATCAGAGCATTGAGTATAGAAGCTGGGATGTAATGTTAAAATTGTACAAGGCATTGGTGAGACCAAATCTGGAGTATGCTGTACAATTTTGGTCGCCCAATTATAGGAAGGATGTCAACAAAATAGAGAGAGTACAGAGGAGATTTACTAGAATGTTGCCTGGGTTTCAACAACTAAGTTACAGAGATAGGTTGAATAAGTTAGGTCTTTATTCTCTGGAGCGCAGAAGGTTAAGGGGGGACTTGATAGAGGTCTTTAAAATGATGAGAGGGATAGACAGAGTTGATGTGATCAAGCTTTTCCCTTTGAGAATAGGGAAGATTCAAACAAGAGGACATGACTTCAGAATTAAGGGACAGAAGTTTAGGGGTAACATGAGTGGGAACTTCTTTACTCAGAGTCGTAGCGGTGTGGAATGAGCTTCCAGTGGAAGTGGTGGAGGCAGGTTCGTTGGTATCATTTAAAAATAAATTGGATAGGCATATGGATGAGAAGGGAATGGAGGGTTATGGTATGAGTGCAGGCAGGTGGGACTAAGGGAAAAAAGTTGTTCGGCACGGACGTGTAGGGCCGAGATGGCCTGTTTCCGTGCTGTAATTGTTATATGTTTATATGGTATTCACTGGAGTTTAGAAGGATGAGGGGGCTCTTATAGAAACATATAAAATTATAAAGGGACTGGACAAGCTAGTTGCAGGAAAAATGTTCCCAATGTGGGGCAAGTCAAGAACCAGGGGCCACAGTCTTAGAATAAAGGGGAGGTCATTTAAGACTGAGGTGACAAAAAACTTTTTCACCCAGAGAGTTGTGAATTTATGGAATTCCCTACCACAGAGGGCAGTGGAGGCCAAGCCACTGGATGGATTTAAGAGAGAGTTAGATAGAGCTCTAGGGGCTAGTGGAGTCAAGGGATATGGGGAGAAGGCAGGCACGGGTTATTGATAGGGGCCGATCAGCCATGATCACAATGAATGGCGGTGCTGGCTCGAAGGGCCGAATGGCCTCCTCCTGCACCTATTTTCTATGTTTCTATAAGTTAAAGGACTGAGGACCCTGGCAAAAACGGAGGAGTGAAATATAAAGCTAAATGGTGGAATAGGGGTAGAAGGAGGGAGGGATTGGGGAAGGATGGAGGATTAAAAGGGAAAAGTGGGACTAGGAGATATGAGGTGAGTATATGAAGGAAGGAAAATTAGCAGGGTGACTGGCAGGATGGGAGATGGGAAAATGGAAGTTTCTCCAATTTCGTGTAATAACCCTCCTCTCTTTCCCTAAGGTACCCCCCGAGACCCAGGTGTGCACACATTTCTCCCACCATCACCCAAGGGTGTGTCTAGTCACCCTGCCTTGCTTTAATATTGTTTAAATTTAGTTTGTCCTTTACCTTAACAACAGATAGAGTTATAATGTGGAAATTTAAACCCTGGTTACAAAAGGAGTTTACTGAATGACTAATCTGTCTGAAGCTGCTAAATGGTGTAAACTTTCCATGCTCCTTTCTTCATTCTTAATCTACACAGGACTTTGTTATTAAATTTCCAATTTTGAGGTCATTAAGAGAGGCATGAGAGGAGACCGCAGAGGGCTTGATGAAGATGTTTGTAACTTCTCCAGTTGTAGACAAAGTCTCAAAGGACTGGAGAGTAGCCAATGTTGTTCCTTTGCTTAAGAATGGAAGTAGAAATAATCCAAGGATTATCGGATGGTGTGACACATCAATGGGAGGTGTGATGTATATGTAATATAAATGCCAGTGCCCCTTTAATATAAATGCCTGTGCCTCGTGATTGAGGTCAGGTGACCTTCGAGAAGTTTCCGTGAGTGATTCAGATTAAACCTTACTTACAAGATGTCGGACGTGTTTTCTTTGTGCTAATCACATCAGGGCTTTACGTGGTCTCAAGCATTACATGGTGTCAAAATAAAAAAAAACTAAAGAAAAGAATGGCAGGACTCAAGCCTTCGGGGCCACACTCAATGCAAGGAAACTTGGCCAAGAATTATAAGGAATGGATAAGGGCATTCCAGCTGTATGCGGCGGCAACAGAACTAACAATTAAACCAGATAAGATTCGCTGTGCAACATTCCTTCACGTAGCCGGGCTGGCAGCTCAGGAAATTTATGGGACCTTTGAGTTTGCCCAGTAGGAAACTGACAAAATACAACCGCTGAAGAATAAGTTTCAGACACACTCGTAATTAATTAATACACGTAAACAGCGGCGAGGGGAGACCTTCTCCAGCTACCTGACTGCAGTGAAGTCTTTAGCTAATGATTGCGAGTTTGGCATTATCCATGACTCATTGCTGCGAGACAGAATTGTCTGCGGCATCACCAGCCAGCCAGGAAAAATCTACTACAATGCGATGATTTAACACTGGAAAAATGCAGTGACATGTGACTGATAGCTGAAGCAGCAGCCGAACAGATGAAGCAGATTGCCCCAACTGCCATCGACACCGAAGAGACTGTTGATTACGTGAAACGAGATAGCGCCAGTCGGCCATGGAGCCGAGGCAGGGATTTGCGACCCAGACAACCACAGACAGAAATCCGTGATTCTGGTAAGGATACCGTCTGCCGGTCATGCACCCACAGGCATAAAGGCAACTACTGCCTGTTCAGTACATGAGATGTTATACCTGCAGAGAGCTTGTACATCTTTCCAGATCCCCCGACTGCCAGGTAAATAGAGCGTCCAACAGCCGCCCACGTTCCTGACAATATGACCGGCTAATCTGACAAAAGTCCAGGGACTGGAGCCGTGACGTCCGTGACGTCGAGTTCCAGATGAACACCTCACCGCTGCCTGAGCCAGTGAACGACGATGTTGATGTCTTCTACATTGACGCCGCGACTGACGCTGTGATTGAGTCGACGCATGAATGGGGACAGATGTGCAGCATCAACAATGTGAACATTGAGTTCAAACTTGACTCTGGAGCTCAAGTGGACATCCTGCTAGAGCACTTGTTCAGAAAGACTGGTCTTGACTTACTGAAGACAAACGTGACACTGAGGTCATATTCTGGACATACAATGAAGCCCGTGGGGCAGGCAAAAGGGAACGTCAAAGTAGGTAAGAAAGAACACAGGGTTGTCTTTCAAATAGTGAGGGGGAATGTGAAACCCATATTTGGGAAACTAACGTGTGAAAAGTTAGGGCTTCTTGTGCGAAAAGAGGCGGTTGAAGGCATGAGTGTGAGCCCATCATACATTGCAAGGATCATTGAGGAAAATCGCGAGATTTTACAAGGGCTGGGAAGGATAAAAAGACAACATAGTGCTGCAAGAGAACGTGCAACCTAAGCAAAACTCGCCCCGCACTATCCTCTATAAGATCAGGGATAAGGTCAAAGCCGAATTAGAGCGAATGGAAAGCTTGGGAGTCATAAAGCCCGTGAGCGAACTGATGGATTGGGTGAATTCAATGACTGTGGTTAACAAGCCTAATGGCGAAGTCCGCATATGCCTTGACCCATGTGACCTCAATGCGGCCATTCGTAGGGAGCATTTTCCGATGCCGACGTTCGAGAACATTGCAGCACGCATGCCAAATGCAGAATGGTTCTCGATATTTGAAGCTACAAGTGGGTACTGGCAGTTCCCACTGAGCGATGACAGCTCTCGTCTGACCACAATTAATACTCCCTTTGGGAGATACCGATACCTCGTGCTTCCATTTGGAATCTCATCCGCAAGTGAGATTTGGCAGCGGGCGATGCAGGAAGAGTTTGGTGATTTAGATGGGGTGGAGATAGTTGTTGACGACTTTCTCGTTTGGGGTGTGAAAGCAGTACAACATAATGCAAGGGTGAAAGCCCTACTCGAACGGGTGAAAGAATCCGGCCTAAAGCTCAATCCCCGAAAGTCGGTAATGCGCTCAAATGAGATTGAATATGTGGGACACGTCATCTCGCAAGCAGGTGTGTCACCAAGCCCATCTCATGTCAGCAGCATGCTACAAATGCCATACCTGACAAACAAGTCTGAAGTGCAAACGTTCTTGGGGATGGTGACATACATGGCCAAGTTTATTCCGAACCTCTCGGAGATCAACGCCCCATTTAGACAGCTAACAGAAAAGGGAATAGCGTGGAATTTTGAGCAGAAGCACAGACATGCAGTAGACAAGCTGAAATGTCTTCTCACTTCGCCACCCATACTCAAACTGTACAATGTGAATGCGCACCGATGCTTCCAACAGCGGATTTGGAGCGGTCCTGATGCAAGACGAGAGACCTGTTGCCTACGGCCGAGCGCAACTATGCATCAATAGAGAAGGAGCTGTGCTCCATACTGTACACATGCAGAAAGTTTCATGATTTCATTGTGGGTCAGTGCATAGTAATTCTTACTGACCACAGGCCATTAGTAGGCTTGCTCGCCAAGCCGCTACCCAAAGCCCCAGACTCCGGCACGGTGGAAGCCGGGACGTGAAATATTTCTGCGCCCCGATGCCCTGAGCCAGCTGCCCAATGCAAATACGCCTGCAGAAGAGTACACCGCACTGCCGAACGTGATACATACTGTAGAAGCCATCCTGCACATGTCAGATGAGCGCCTTGCGCAGTTCAAAGCTGAAACAAAAAAAGATCGAACCTATTGTGCGAGTATATGAGAAAGGGTTGGCCTAGTAACAGGCGTGATCTGCCCTCGGACTTGATTCCGTTTCATACATACCATGACGAGCTGGTTGAAGTTGATGGACTAGTCTTGAGGGAAAACCGAATCGTAGTCCCCCAAAGCATGCGGAGGCAGATGCTGAACGCACTACATGAATCACATCTGAGAGTAATGAAAGTTAAACAACGAGCCCACAATTTATTTGCGTGGCCAGGAATGAATGCACAGATTGAGGACACAGTTGGAAATTGCTCGATATGCCAGGCGACCAGGAAAGCACAAGCAAGCGAGCCGCTCCAACCACACTTCATCCCCAGCAGACCTTGGTCTCAGGTCGGCGCTGACATCTTCCATCTGGATGGAGTTGACCATTTGCTTGTAGTAGATTACTCCAAGTACCCAGAAATAGCGCAACTGACAGACATGACGTCACATTCAGTGATATGTGAGATGACGGGCATGTTTTCCCGGAATGGCATTCCTGACTTGGTGACGACAGACAACGCGAGACAATTTGTCTGTGCTGAATTTCGTAGGTTCCAGGATGACTGGGAATTTGCCCATGTCACCTCAAGTCCCATATATCCACAGAGCAACGGGCAGATAGAGCGCTGTGTGCAAACTATAAAACGTATTATGAGGAAAGCCAAACGCAGCGGCCGTGACCCGATGTATGCCATCCTCGAATACCGCAACACCCCCCTTGACGGGCCAGGCAGCTATGCCCCCTCACAGTTAATGAACAGTAGACTGTTAAGAAGCAAATTGCCATTGCCTCTATCACTCTTGCTGCCTCATCATGTCCCTCCCATGGGACCACAACTGGCCGTCCGGCAAGAAAAACAGGCAACATACTTCAATAAGAAGGCAAGCGCCGAGCCGCTGCCATGCCTGGAACAACAACAACAGGTGTTGTTTCATGTCAAACCAACCGAGTGGCAACGTGGCCATATTGCAAGAGAAAACCTGTCCCCTCGGAGCAACGTCATCTCTACACCGAGCGGTACTGAGTTCCACAGAAACAGGAAGGACATATGACCTGCGCATGAAGCACCTGAGCCAAGCCCTGGCAACACGCAGCAGACAAGTGCGAACACTCTCCCACAAGGAGGAACCCCTCTCCCAGAAGGAGCTAGTCTCCCAGACTCAAGAGAACTATCACAGGCTGCATCACAAGGTTCTGTGGTGGGGGAATCGGCTCAAAGCGTGCCAAGCCACACTCGCACACAACAGAAATACGACACAGAACGAGTTGGAAATACGACTTGCATGAGAAGTGGGCGATTGTCAAAACCCCCAACTCGACTTGTTATGTAAAATTGTTGGGCAATTATTTTATAGTTTTGTAGTATGAAGAGCACTGTGTTATTTGTGGTACTTTATCCACATTAAATTGATTAAAGGTTCAAGTTATTAGTTTTGACCAACGATGAAGGGGGACATGCAAGGTAATTTAAGGGAAGGGGGAGAATTGTAATTAAAGTAAAGAGGGAGATGTGATGTATATGTAATATAAATGCCAGTGCCCCTTTAATATAAATGCCTGTACCTCGTGATTGAGGTCAGGCGACCTTCGAGAAGTTCCCGTGAGTGATTCAGATTAAATCTTACTTACAAGATGTCGGACGTATTTTCTTTGTGCTAGTCACAACAGGGCCTTGCGTGGTCTCACACTTTACAGGAGGGAAGCTACTGGAGAGGATTCTTCAGGATAGGATTTACTCCCATTGGAAGGGAATGGGTTAATTGGGAACAATCAACATGGGTTTGTATGCAGTAGGTCTTGTCTTAGTAACTTGATTGAGTTTTTTGAGGAGATGGCAAAGGTGATCGATGAGGTGGGATGGTGGATGTTGTCTACACAGAAGGGTGATAGATTTTAGTGAGGCATTTGATAAAGTTCATAACACCATAAGACATTGGAGCAGAACTAGGCCACTTGGCCCATCGAGTCTATGCTACCATTCAATCATAGCTGGTCTATTTTTCCCTCTCAACACCATTCTCCTGCCTTCTCCCTGTAGCCTTTGGTGCCCTTACTAATCAAAACCCTATCAATCTCTGCGTAATAAATACCAAATGTGTTGGGCCACAGCCTTCTGTGGTAATGAATTGCATAGATTCACCACCCATGGCTAAAATAATTTCTCCTCACTTCCATTTTATAAAGTTAAGTTCTTTTATTCGGAGGCTGTGCCCTCTGATTCTAGACTCTCCCATTACTGAAAACACCCTTCACACATCCATTCATTATCCGGTCGGTTTCAATTAGATCCTTCTTCCCCCTCATCCTTCTAAACTTGAGCCGGTACAGGCCAAGAGCCCTCTCCAATGCCAGCACATCCATCCTCAAATATGGGGCCTAAAACTGCTCACAATATTCCAAATGTGGCCTTACCAGAGCCTTATAAAGCCTCAGCATTACATCCTTGCTTTTATATTCTAATTCTCTCAAACTGACTCAACCTATAAATCACCCTCCTGCACCAGCATTCCCAGTCCCTTTGGACCTCTGATTTCTGAATCTTCTCCCCATTTAGAAAGTAAGCAACACTTTTATTCTTTCCACCAAAGTGCATGGCTGTACACTTTGTTAACACTCTATCCCTTTCACCACTTCTGTGCCCACTCTCCCAACCTGTCCACGTTCTTCTGCAGACTCCCTGCTTCCTCAACACTATCTGCCCCCCCACCTATCTTTGTATCATCCGCAAACTTGGCCACAAAGGGATCAATTCCACCATTCAGATCAGTAACAAAAAACATGAAGAGTAGCAAACTGACTCCTGCGGAACACCACTTGTCACCGGCAGCCAACCAGGAAAGGCCGCCTTTATTCCCACCCTTTGACTTCTGCCATTCAGCAAACCTTCTATCCATGTTGGCATCTGGCCTCTAATACCATGGGGTCCTATCTCGTTAAGCAGCCTCAGGTATGGCACCTTATCAAAGGTATCGAGTCCATCATATTGGTCTGATTGGAAGATTAAAAAGCACCATATTCACAGTGACTTGGTCACATTGATTCAGAACTAGTGTACTCATAGTAGACAGAGGGTGTGGTTGAGGGGCATTATTCTGGCTGGTGGTTTGTGACGAGTGGAGTTTCAAAGTTCTGTGCTGGGATCTGTGTTGTTGATATATAAATGACATGAACATTGGTTGGTTAGCAAGTTAGCAGACAACACTAAGATTGCTGGAACTGTAGACAATGAGGAAGGCTGTCAAAGCATGATATACATTAGCATCAGAAATGGACAAAGAAATGGCAGATGGAATTTAATCCAAGCATGTGTAAGGTGTTGCAATTTTGGAGATTGAAGGTATTTGGTTGATGGTAAAACCGTTAATGGCATGCATGTGCAGAGGGATCATGCGGTCCAAGTCCATAGCTTCCTGAAAGCGGCAACACAAGTAGATAGAATGGTAAAGAAAGACTATGGTATGCATGCCTTCACTGGTCGGGCCAAATATAAATTATTTTCTCTGGAATGTCGCGTTGAGAGGAGGCCTGATAAAAGTATGTAAAAATAATGGGAGACATAGGTTGGGTAAATAGTCAGAACCTTTTTCACATTTGGAAATATCAAAGGCTAGAGGTCAAAGCTTTGAGGCCGGAGGAGCAGTTTCAAGGAGATGTGGAGGGCATGATTCTTATGCAGAAGGCGGTGGGTCTCTGGAATGTGAAGCCAGTGGTGCTGTTGGAGGCAGATACAATAGTGGTGTTTTCAAAGCTTTTAGATAGGTATATGGATGTGCCAGGAATGGAGGAATTTGGATGATATGCTGGCAGATGTTAACAGCTTATCTTGGCATTATGTTCAGTATAGACATTATGGGCCATAGGGTCTGTTCCTGTGCTGTACCTTTCTATAATCTTAGTCTATACAAAATACTGATAACTCAGTGGAACTCAATTTTTCACTCTTTTCCAACATAGATAACTATTTTAATCCCTGCGCTCTATAACTTTGTAGCCAGGATGCTATCAAATGTATCTAATGTCCACCCATCACTGTAGTTTCTGACATCTGCAATACAAATTACCCACATTAGAGTTCCTTGAACAGAGATGAGGTAATGATAAAATAAGGATGGACACAAAATGCTGGAGTAACTCAGCGGGACAGGCAGCATCTCTGGAGAGAAGGAATGGGTGAGGTTTCGGGTCGAGACCCTTCAGACTGAGCAGATAAAATAAACTGCATACTGATTTTGATTGAGGTATAAACTAACCTTTTTTTATAAGATAACCAGAGATAACTGAATATCTTTGTGCTCTGCGATATGATCTTCCATATCCATTATTGAGGACAGCCACCCGTAGTTTGAGATTGTGTCTGAAAGAATGTACCTCTGACAGAATGGTGCTCCCTCAGCATTTCGAGTGCTGCTATTTGAGTAATTTGGTCAAGTTTCATCAGGGAAGGTTATTTTCAGGAACACCAACTCATAATATTTTATCATGTGTATTGCTACTTAATAGATCATGGCAACCCTGTGATAGATGATCAAATGTAAGACTTAATAAACCTATTAATTTCTTACCATTTTAATTTCTTACCATTTTAGAGAATCATATTGTATCACAAGAAGGACTACAGCTATTCAGAGAACTATTTAGCAGATCTGTAAGTTTACTTGTTTTGGTATCACAGCATTAATCTTTACCTTAAAATAAATTGTTCAAAATCTATCTCTGCTCTTTGCCTGAAGTATTCTAAAGCTGAAGTTTCAAGTTTGTCTTTGGTTTATTTTCACAGTTAATTATTACTGAAAATAAGAAATTGAACCATCTGCCCATAACTCCCTACGTTTCACTGGAATTTAGAAGGATGAGAGGCAATCTTATGGAAACGTATAAAATTATAAAAGGACTGGACAAGCAATGTTGGGGGAGTCCAGAACCAGGGGCCACAGTCTAAGAATAAAGGGGAGGCCATTTAAAACTGAGATGAGAAAAAACTTTTTCATCCAGAGTTGCGAATTTGGGGAATTATCTGCCACAGAAGGCAGTAGAGGCCAATTCACTAGATGAATTTAAAAGATAGTTAGATAGAGCTGTAGGTGCTAGCGGAATCAAGGGATATGGGGAGAAGGCAGGCACGGGATACTGATTGAGGATGATCCATCATGATCACAATGAATGGTGGTGCAGGCTCGAAGGGCCAAATGGCCTCCTCCTGCACCTATTTTAATATGATCATGGCTGATCATCCAACTCAGTATCCTGTACCTGCCTTCTCTCCATACCCCCTGATCCCTTTAACCACAAGGGCCACATCTAACTCCCTCTTAAATATAGCCAATGAACTGACCTCAACTACTACTGTAACTTTTGGTTGATGTTTCGGGCGTTTAGGCAGACCCCTAATGAGCATATTAAAAGTACCGGGGTCACGTTCTGATGACGTCACTTACGCGACTGCTGAATGTCTGCCGGTGAATATTTTTAGATCTGTCTGTTTTAAATTTTCAGTGGGTTTTTGGCGTTGGACGGTGCAGAGGTGAATAGCGCGCTCCCTAAGCCACCATAGCGCCACCGGAAGTGATGGTTATTTTATCCCCACAATCTCAGTTCTAATGCAGGGTCCCGTACAAAATGTTAACCATCTCTTTGCCTCCACAGAAGCCACTTGACAATTGTATGGAGTTGTGGATGCAGCTCAGTCCATCAAGCAGAGCATTCCCCACCCACCCCCATTTTCCCCTCCCATGTCAACTCAATCTGCACCACGCTACCTCAGGAAAACTAGCAACACAGTGAAGAATCATTTTCACCGCAGTGATTCCCTCTTCTCCACTCTCCCAATGGGCAGAAGATGCAATAGCTTGTAAATGCAATCCACCAGATTCAGGAACACCCTCTTCCTACTGTTATCAGACTATAAGGGTTTCATCCTGATCTTCCAACCTACCTCATCACAGACCTTGCACTTTTTCTCTATAACAGTAATGCTATAATGCTGTTACTATAATCTGCACTCTGGTATTTTTCTATTTGCACTACCTGTTGTACAAAGGTGGTATATTTAAATGCACGTAGCAAAAGAAACAAAGTGGATGAGTTTGTTGCATGGTTAGAAATTGGTAGGTATGATGTTGGAATTACAGAGACGTGGCTGGGAGCTGAGTATTCAAGTTTATACGTTCTATCATACAGGCGGACAGAGGGGGTGGGGTAGCTCTAATGGTAAAGAATGAAATTTGGTCCTGAGTAAGGATTAACAGGATCAGAAGATGTAGAGTCATTGTGGATAGAGTTAAGAAATTGTAAGTGTAAAAATACCTTAATGGGAGTTATTTACAGGCCCCCAAATAGTAGCCAGGATATGGGGTGAAAGTTACATCAGAAGATACAGTTGGCATGTAAAAAAGACAATGCCGCAGTAGTCATGGGGTCAGATTGGTATTGGACCGCAAGAAAGGGGATGTGCAGAATGCCTCTGAGATGGATTCTTAAAGCAGATTGTAGTGGAGCCGACCAGGAAAAAGGCAATTCTGGATTTAATGTTGTGTAATGAACCGGATTTGATAAAGGAACTCAAGGTAAATGAACCACTAGGAGGTAGCGACCACAATATCTATATTACTAAAAGTCTGATCTTGACATCTTTTGGCCCACTGTGCTGCAATTTCTGAGAGAACGCCTTCACCTATGGCCGTCATTTTTGGCCACCTCGCTCAGAGCCCCCCCTCCGCCTTCCGGGACCGGAGGATTCTTCCCATCTATGAAAGATCTGAGAGATATTAATTTTTTTTTTTAATCGCCATTCTCTCTGCTGCCCCCGCTTGCGGCAGGGGGGAGTAACTATAAAACCCGGAAGTGTAGTCCCTCACTCAGTCTCTGCCAGACGCAGGAAGCGAGAGGGTCACGGTTCTCTGAGCTGCAAATAACACTGAACGCACGTCTACTCCACGGTGAGTCCCCTCGATGCGGCTGTAAAGTGGCTGCTGTCCAATTGTTTGCCTCGCCTTTTTATAAAGTTTGTGTTCACAAAATGAATTCTGGTTGTCGGGTGGCTGCAGCCAAATTGTTTGCCTTGGCTTGGCTTTTAAAATCGTTGCAACAGTTGGCTGCCAGCCCAAGAATCCATTCGGCCCACAATGTCTATACTAGCCCTCTGGAAACCAGTACCTTCAGCCCGCAACACCCATACTAGCGCAACAGAACCCCCGCCCCCCCCACTGGTGACCAATATTGGAATTGGTGGAGAGGTCGAATATTGCGCTGGTGACCAGCCCTCCCATGTGATGCTGGGACCCAACGGGTCCCACTTAGTCTAGTGATAAGATATAACCTGCAATTTGAGAGGGTGAAAGTGAAATCGGATATGTCGGTGTTGCAGCTGAGCAAAGGGGATTACAGAGGCATGAGGGAGGAGCTGGCTAAAGTTGACTGGAAAGGAACCCTAGCAGGGATGATGGTGGTACAGCAAAGGCAGGAATTTCTGGGAATAATTCAGAAGATGTAGGATCGTTGCATTCCAAAGAGGAAGAAAGATTCTAGGGGGGAAATAAGGTTACCGTGGCTGACAAGGAAAGTCAAGGACAGTATAAAACTAAAAGAGAAGGCATATAACATTGCAAAGATTTGTGGGAAGCCAGGGGATTGGGATGCTTTTAAAGACCAACAGAAGGTAACTAAAAAGGCATTACGGGGAGAAAAGATGAAATACGAAGGTAAGCTAGCTAATAGTATAAAAGATGATAGAAAGAGTTTCTTCGGTTATATAAAGAGTAAAAAAGAGGTAAGAATGGACCGCTGGATGCAGAAGAAGTGATAATG
Organism: Amblyraja radiata; assembly: GCF_010909765.2. Lineage (NCBI taxonomy): Eukaryota > Metazoa > Chordata > Chondrichthyes > Rajiformes > Rajidae > Amblyraja > Amblyraja radiata. The sequence continues at coordinate 53,636,728 of NC_045963.1, forward strand.
GGAAATAAAGAAATGGCAGAGGAGTTGGATAACTTTTTTTGCATCAGTCTTCACATTGTCTTCACAAGAGAGTCAGAGGATGGAAGTTAGTTGAGGGGGTATGACTAAGGAGAAGGTGCTTGGGAAACTGAAAGAGCTGAAGGTGGATACGTCACCTGGACCAATGCACTGCGCCCTAGGGTTCTGAAAGAGGTGGCTTTAGAGATTGTGGGGGCATAAATAATGATATTTCAAAAATCACTAGCGTCAGGAGTGGTTCCAGACGATTGGAAAATTGCCAATATTACCCCACTGCACACAAAGGGAGCAAAGCAGAATAGTGGGAACTATAGTCTGACTTCAGTGGTTGGTAAGATTTAGAGTCCATTATTAGGGATGAGGTTACAGCGTACTTAGAAGTTCCTAATAAAATAGTCTGAAGTCCACATGGTTTTGTGAAGGGGAGATCTTGCCTAACGAATCTGCTGGAACTTTTTGAAGAAGTAAATAGGGCAGACAAAGGAGGGTCAATCGATGTTTACCTTGATTTTCAGAAAGCTTTTGATAAGGTGCCACATATGAGACTGCTAAGGAATATGAGAGCCCATGGTATCAAAGGGTTGATACTAGCATGGATATCAGGTTAGCTGGATGGCAGAGGCAAAGAGTGGCAGTAAAAGGGTTTTTTTTGGTTGGCTGCCAGTGACTAGCAGAGTTCCGCTGGGGTTGGTGCTTGGGCCGCTACTCTTTGCGTTGTATATTAATGATTTGGATGAGGGGATTCAAGGCTTTGTGTCCAAGTTTGTGGATACCAAAATAGGTGGAAGGGCAGGTCGAGTAGAGAAAGCATGGACTCTGCAGAAGGACTTGGATAATTTGGGAGGGTGGGTAGAGAAGTGGCAGATGGAATATAGTGTAGCAAAGTGTGGAGTCATTTTTGGGAGGAGGAATAAAGGTACAGACTATTTTCTAAATGGGGAGAGTATCCAGAAATCGGAGATGCGAAGGGACTTGGGTGTGCTAGTTATAGGATTCCCAAAAAGTTAATCTGCAAGTCGAATCGGTAGTAAAGAAAACAAACGCAATGCTCGCATTTATTTCAAGAGGTTCAAGAAGGAACTGCAGATGCTGGAAAATCGACGGAAGTCAAAAATGCTGGAGAAACTCAGCAGGTGAGGCAGCATCTATGGAACGAAGGAAATAGGCAATGTTTCGGGTCGAAACCCTTCTTCAGACTCATGTGAGGGCGGGGGGAGGGGGGGGTGGGAAGAAGAAAGGAAGATGTGGAGCCAGTGGGCTGAGGGAGGGCTAGCGCCCTTTATTTCAAGTGGGCTAGAATACAAAAACAGGGCTTGTACTGTATCCTCTTCTGGTGGCGCTGCGAGTCGGCTGCCTTACCTGCAGCGGGTTCGTTGTTTCGACTTTTTAGGTTTTTTTTAGTGTGTCAAAAGTACGTTTTAGTGTTTCTCTGTATGTCTTCTGTGGGGGGGGGAGGGGGAATAGGGGGAAACCGTTTTCAGGCACCTACCTCGGCGGAGATGTGACTTTCTTCTTTGTCGCTTCTTTGCCCACCTCCTCGCGGCCTTCCCAGAGTCGGGCCCAGAGCTTCAGCGGCAGCGCAGTGGGGACTTTGACATCACCAACTCCCTTGCCAGGGGTCGCCGGAGAAGCGCTCCGACCGCTGGCCGCGGGCCTACAACATCTTGGAGCCTCGGTCTGTGGAGCTTCTGGCGGCAGGCATGGAGCAGACTTTCCATTGTTCAGCGTGCGATCCCTCGCTGGGGATAGCCGGTGAAGAGTTCCAACCACCAGCCTGCGGCCCACAACATCTGGAAGCCGCGGTCTCCGGTAAGGAGGTGGCCGATTTGGAAGCTTCGGGTTGCGGGGTGTGCTCGACCTGTCCCGACGTCGGCATTCCGACCGTCCCGTCCCGAGGGCTTGAATATCGGGCCGTCCGTGGCGGAAACTACGGAAGGTCAGGGCCCCGACCACGGGTGAACAAGGGAGGAGGATGAGCAGGACTGTCTGAACTGTATTACTTTCCACCACAGTGAAGAATGTTGTGGTGCATGTCTGTTGAATTATGTTGTGTATTGTGTCCTTTTTTAATTGTAACTGCATAGTAAATTACATTTCACTGCACCTTATGGTGCATATGACAAATAAATTTGAACTTGAGCTATTGCTGAGGCTCTAAAAGGAGCTGGTCTGGCCGCATTTGGATTATTATGAGCAATTTTGAGGAAGGATGTGCTGTCCCTGGAGAGGTCCAGAGGAGGTTTACAAGAATGATCCCAGGAATGAATGGGTTAACATATGATGAGTGTTGGATGGCACTGGGCCTGAATTGCTGGACTTTAGAAGAATGAGGGGGTCTTTATTACAACGCACAGAATAGTGAAAGGTTGGATAGAGAGGAGGGGAGAGGATCTTTCCACTGGTGGAAGAGTGTAGGACTATAGATTAGATTTGATAGCCTTTATTGTCATTCAGACCGAAGTCTGAACGAAATTGCAGCAGTCATACATACAATACAATACAATACAATAAAAAACAACAATAAACACATATTAACATCCACATATTAACATCCACCACAGTGAGTCCACCCAGCATCTCCTCACTGTGATGGAGGCAAAAGTCTTAGGGCTGCAGTCTCTTCCCTCCTCTTCTCCATCTGCGCTGAGGCGATACCCCACCGGGCGATGTTAAAAACTGTCCCGCGGCTCAATCACCGCGCCCCGGGGTGGTCGAAGCTGCCGCCCACCAGTCCTGCTGACGCAGCCGCTGGCCCGCGGCCGAACCCCGGACTCAGGCCACCACCGCCAGAACACCTTTGGGCGCCGTACCTCCCTCGGGCTGGGCCGCCCCGACATGGGCGCCGTACCTCCCTCGGGCTGGACCACCCCGACATGGGCACCGTACCTCCCTCGGGCTGGTCCGCCCCGACATGGGCGCCGTACCTCCCTCGGGCTGGGCCGCCCCGACTTGGGTGCCGCTCCTCCCTCGGGCTGGGAACGCCGTACCTCCCCGAGCTCGGCCACTCCGACGGGAGCACCGTTCCTTCCTCGGGCCAGGCCGCCCTCCCGGGTGCGTCACAGCCCCTCACGGAAGCACTGTTCCAACCCCGAGCTGGGCCGCCCTCACGGGAGCGAGCTCAGGGTGAGTCCTGGCGGGCTCTGCCTCCTGAGCCTCGAGGTCGCCAGCTCCGCCATTAGGCCTCAGCGCAGACGGAGGCAGAGAAGGGGAATACGACAAAAAAGTTGCATTCCCCCGCAGAGAGACAGCAAGCCCCGTTTCAACCCCCCCCCCCCAAACACAAACTAAAAACCAAAACTAGACTAACCAAAACGAAATAAACACAAAAAAACACAAAACAAACAGGACTGCCGGTGAGCTGCTGCAGCCAGAGCCGCGCCACCCCTCCGATAGGTAATTGCCTCCGAATTAAAGGACGCAGCTTGAGGAAGGAGATGAGGAGGAATTTATTTAGTCAGAGGGCGGTGAATCTGTTGAATTTTTTGCCACAGAATGCTGTGGAGGCCAAGTCGATGGCTTTTTTTTAAGACAGAGATAGATAGATTCTTGATTAGTACGGGTGTCAAAGTTATGGGTTGAAGACAGGAGAATGGGATTAGGAAGGAGAGAAAGATCAGCCATGATTGAATGGCGGAGTAGACTCGATGGGCCGAATGGCCTAATTCTGCACCTATCATTTATGTCCTTATGACTTACCCCTTCCCCCATCTCCCCCTTCCCCATCACCATCAGAGCAAGACAATATTCAAATGTACCATCCACTCGCCTTTACTAAGCAGCATAAATTAGGAAGTTAACTCATTTTTATTAAGATTTGAGGTCTTAACAATAATAAATTGGGAAGTGACCCTCTAGGTGTGGTGAGATAAGAAACAATGAGTCCCCTCTGAGACATCTCCAACTGTTTATAGGGCATCAGTGGCAGGCAGAAGATAAGGTCATCCACATGGTAATATAACCATATAACCATATTACAATTACAGCACGGAAACAGGCCATCTCGGCCCTACAAGTCCGTGCCGAACAATTATTTTCCCTTAGTCCCACCTGCCTGCACTCATACCATAACCCTCCATTCCCTTCTCATCCATATGCCTATCCAATTTATTTTTAAATGATACCAACGAACCTGCCTCCACCACTTCCACTGGAAGCTCATTCCACACCGCTACCACTCTCTGAGTAAAGAAGTTCCCTCTCATGTTACCCCTAAACTTCTGTCCCTTAATTCTGAAGTCATGTCCTCTTGTTTGAATCTTCCCTATTCTCAAAGGGAAAAGCTTGTCCACATCAACTCTGTCTATCCCTCTCATCATTTAATAAGATTTAACTAAAGGCCTCAGTGAAGACAGAGTGACGAGGCCTGCTAATGAATACAACATAAAGAATGTAGCGGCAGATTTTTCATATCTTTCAGGTAATTAGCACCCTAGCCGCTAATTGGATGAGAATGGATAAGGGGAATATCTTCGGTACACATGCAAGCTGCCGCAGAGACCTTCAGAGCTTCTCCATTCATAAAGCTTCAACACACAGTCTTTTGATGAATATTTTCTTTATTGTTGATAGAAAACAGTAAGATACATCCAAGGTTTTTCCGACTTGTTACGGCAATCTTCTTCGAACTCCAGCTTATTACTTTAGATATTAGAAAGCTTCTCGTGTCTCCGTAACAATGACATGCAATGACATGGTCGAAGGATTAACCTTCTCCATCGTCTCTCCAAACTAATCTAAAAACTAAACTTCTGCGCAAGCAGTTAAGCTGCAAACACGCCCAAAAACACGTCATAAATCCCACCCACATTATAACGGGCAGTTTAAAATTTAAAGGCACATGCCATCCACAATGACATGCAAATCAGGCCAAATGGCCACTACATAGTCCTTATATGACTAGTCAGGAGCAGTCAATTCCATGTTGTTCTGTACCTGATTAGTTCAATACCAATAACCTGGATGCAAATTAATTAGTTAATTATTAAGTACAGAGTAATGATGCTATGACAATGGATAGTCCAGTTATAATGGAACACAAATGGCCAAAAGGTGTTGGGTCTGGATGTTAATATTGGCCAAAATAGAGATATATAAAATGGAGGACCTTTGCATCTGCAAGATCTGCTGGGCGCCTGTCTGTGAAAAGCTGCAGGCTGTGGATTGGCGCCAGCTAGTCTGGACACTAGATTGATATGCAGGATAAGGAAAGATCCAGATGTCCTCTCTATTGTTAAAATGTATGAGGACTTTACAGAGAAACCCAAAGGTGTCGCAGATGCATTAGCATGATTGGCTGGCTGCAGAATTATTGTAAATACTGTTAATGATGTTGCAAGGTGTTTGTGTTACTGTTTGATGATTGGCTGAAGTGTGAAGCCTTGTTTGAATTGTTTATACACCTCAGCTGAATGTTGCATGACTTGATTGATTAACTTCCTTGCAGAAGCTTCTGTAAACACATTGTAATGGGGTAATTCGTAATTGGGTTGGGAAACGGTCAATAACACTTTAATGTAATTTATATCTGTGACTCAGGGTATCACCCCCATGTAGATCTGCCCTACAGGGTTTGATGACCTATAAAATGAACTTACAAAATTCTTAAGGGGTTGGTCAGGCTAGATGCAGGAAGATTGTTCCCGATGTTGGGGAAGTCCAGAACAAGGGGTCACAGTTTAAGGATAAGGGGAAAATCTTTTAGGACCGAGATGAGAAAAACATTTTTCACACAGAGGGTGGTGAATCTCTGGAATTCTCTGCCAGTTCATTGGCTATATTTAAGAGGGAGTTAGATGTGGCCCTCGTGGCTAAAAGTATCAGGGGTTATGGAGAGAAGGCAGGTACAGGATACTGAGTTGGATGATCAGCCATGATCATATTGAATGGCGGTGCAGACTTGAAGGGCCGAATGGCCTACTCCTGCACCTATTTTCTATGTTTCTAAAAGGTAAACCACACGAGGTTCGTTGACGATCTTTTGGAGGAGAGCATGGGACTGTGTAACCTTTTGGAAGTATCTGCTTGCACAAGGCTGAGGGGCTTGGACAAGCAGAGACAAGGATCGATCCCGCGGTGTGGTTAGATATCGTGTAGGGAATTCATTATTGTTTCATAAAATAAACGTTTAGTGATCCAGTGCTTGACTCTGTGTTTTACTGAACTAGACTAAGGGGGTTAGCTCTAGGAGCATAATTACATGGACAGAACTACCGATGTAGTAAAGTACTATTGGGCAATAATAGAAGGAAGCAGATTTTCACCAATAATGCCTGTGCTCAAGAACAGTAAGGTGACATGTCTCAAGGATTACTGAGTGGAGGCATTATTTTCCATTGTGATGAAGATGATAGATATTGGTACATATCAACCCCTACTTTAGCAAGAACCTGGACCTACCACAGTTTGTCTACCAAAACAGGCAGAGCCAAAAGAGATGGGGGAGATATTGAACAATTTATTTTCTTCGGTATTCACCAAGGAGAAGGATATTAAATTATGTGAGGTAAGGGAAACTGGTAGAGTAGCTATGGATACTATGAGTTTCAAAGTAAAAGAAGTACTGACACATTTGAAAAAATAAAGGTGGATAAGTCTCCAGGTCCTGACAGGATATTCCCTAGGACATTGAGGGAAGTTAGTATAGAAATAGCCGGGGCTATGTCAGAAATATTTCAAATGTCATTAGAAACGGGAATGGTCCCCGAGGATTGGCGTACTGCACATGTTGTTCCATTGTTTAAAAAGGGTTCTAAGAGTAAACCTAGCAATTATAGACCTGTTAGTTTGACTTCAGTGGTGGGCAAATTAATGGAAAAGATACTTAGAGATAATATATATAAGCATCTGGATAAACAGGGTCTGATTAGGAACAGTCAACATGGATTTGTGCCTGGAAGGTCATGTTTGACTAATCTTCTTGAATTTGTTGAAGAGGTTACTAGGGAAATTGACGAGGATAAAACAGTGGATGTTGTCTATATGGACTTTAGTAAGGCCTTTGACAAGGTTCCTCATGTCAAAGGTTAAGAAGGTTCAACTGTTGGGTATAAATGCAGGAGTAGCAAGATGGATTCAACAGTGGCTGAATGGGAGACGCCAGAGGGTAATGGTGGATGGCTGTTTGTCGGGTTGGAGGCAGGTGACTAGTGGGGTGCCTCAGGGATCGGTGTTGGGTCCTTTGTTGTTTGTCATGTACATCAATGATCTGGATGAAGGTGTGGTAAATTGGATTAGTAAGTATGCAGAAGATACCAAGATAGGGGGTGTTGTGGATAATGAAGAGGATTTCCAAAGTCTACAGAGTGATTTAGGCCATTTGGAAGAATGGGCTGAAAGATGGCAGATGGAGTTTAATGCTGATAAATGTGAGGTGCTGCACCTTGGTAGGACAAATCAAAATAGGACGTACATGGTAAATGGTAGGAAATTGAAGAATGCAGTTGAACAGAGGGATCTGGGAATAACCGTGCATAGTTCCTTGAAGGTGGAATCTCATATAGATAGGGTGGTAAAGAAAGCTTTTGGTGTGCTAGTCTTTAAAAATCAGAGCATTGAGTATAGAAGCTGGGATGTAATGTTAAAATTGTACAAGGCATTGGTGAGACCAAATCTGGAGTATGGTGTACAATTTTGGGCGCCCAATTATAGGAAGGATGTCAACAAAATAGAGAGAGTACAGAGGAGATTTACTAGAATGTTGCCTGGGTTTCAACAACTAAGTTACAGAGAAAGGTTGAATAAGTTAGGTCTTTATTCTCTGGAGCGCAGAAGGTTAAGGGGGGACTTGATAGAGGTCTTTAAAATGATGAGAGGGATAGACAGAGTTGATGTGGACAAGCTTTTCTCATTGAGAAGAGGGAAGATTCAAACAAGAGGACATGACTTCAGAATTAAGGGACAGAGGTTTAGGGGTAACATGAGGGGGAACTTCTTTACTCAGAGAGTGGTAGCGGTGTGGAATGAGCTTCCAGTGGAAGTGGTGGAGGCAGGTTCGTTGGTATCATTTAAAAATAAATTGGATAGGCATATGGATGAGAAATGAATGGAGGGTTATGGTATGAGTGCAGGCAGGTGGGACTAAGGGAAAATAATTGTTCGGCACGGACTTGTAGGGCCGAGATGGCCTGTTTGCCGTGCTGTAATTGTTATATGGTTATATGGTTAAAACAATAGACTAACGGGGATGCAATGTTGCTGGATCTCCACTCTGTACAGAACCACCTTAACAATAAAGACACATGCATCAAGCAGTTGTTCATTGACTACAGCTCGGCGTTCAACACCATCATCCCCTCCAAACTTGTTACCAAGCTGAAGGAACTGGGTTCCTGCTCATCCCGCAACACCATTGGTATGAATTGACAAGAACACTTCCATCTTGATAACCATCAGCACAAGGGCACTTCAAAGCCGTGCGCTCAGTGCCCTGCACTACTCACTCTATACCCATGACTGTGTAACCGGACACAGTTCCAATTCCATCTTTAAATTCGCTAACAACACCACCGTTATCTGACGAATTACTTGAAATGATGAGGTGGAATATAGGAGGGAGATTACTAGGGGTGCAGTGCTGCCGGAGCTCACTGGAGTGCCGCTCTGGCACCTCTGTAAAAAATAAAGACAAAATAAACAGCGGAGAATTTTAACTAGTGGCTGTGTGGTCGGGGTAACCTGGTTAAAAGAGGGGAAAGGGGAAGACCCATCACTACTGTGCAGCAGCATTGGTGGCCCAAGGGAGACAGTGTAGGACAGCGACAGCGGCAGCGATGGCCACTGGGAGGTGATGGGAACCAGCAACCACGGCAGTTTCGGTGGTCCTGGCCTGGGTTTGACGGTCGGAGAGGTGGTGGATGTTGTTGCTGCTCCTCATGGTGGCCATCTCGGCCTCGTGGTCAGGCAGGCGGTGCCGCGGTCCACTGGTGAAGCTCTGGGCCTGCGGGCGGTCGAGTCGAGGAGGGTCGGAGAAAGGACCGGTCTGGAGGCGGGCAAGCTTGTGTCCAGGTAGAAGAGGAAGCGTTTGTTGAGGGTGTGCATCTGGCGTCGAATGAAGTAGAGTTATGGCCCATTGCAGGTGTGAGTGGGTGAGTGAGTGTGTGTGAGTGTGTGTGAAGGCCCAGAGCTGCGGGAGAGTCAGGGCGAGTTGCCCCCCCTCCCGTAGGACCAAGGAAACTGATTGACTTTAGAAGAGGAAGGCCGAGGATCCACAAACATGTCTTCATGGACGGGTCGGTAGGGGATAGAGTCTTCAACTTCAAGCTCCTGGGCGTGCATATCTCTAAAGATTTGTCCTGGACCCAGCACATTGATGCAATCATAAAGAAATGCCCTCAACACCATCACCTATTTCCTGAGAAGATTGAGGAGATTTGTTATGTCAATAAATACTCTCTTGAACTTTTAAATGTGAATAGTGGAGAGTATATTACCTGGCTGCATCAGGGCCTGGTTTGGCAAATCAAAGCACTCAGGAACAAAGGAGATCACAAAAAGTGGTAGACACAGCTTGGTCCATCACAGGTATACTATTCCTCACCATCAAAGGGATACATAGGGGGCCCTGCCTCAATAAGGCATCAAGGACCCACAATCAAGGCAATAAGGCATCAAGGATCAACAACAACTCCGACCCCCGACGCATGTGGCAAGGCATCCAGGCCATCACGGACTACAGACCCTCCAACACCACCCCCACATCCAGCGACGCCTCCTTCCTTGAGGAGCTTAACCACTTCTATGGCCGCTTCGACAGGGACAATCTAGAGACAGCCATCAAGGCTGTGCTACCTGCCGATCACCAACCCCTCACACTCACCCCCTACGACGTATTCGTGGCACTGAGTAGGACTAATGCACGTAAAGCTGCTGGCCCTGACGGCATCCCCGGGCGCGTGCTCAGGGCCTGTGCTGCGCAGCTGACAGACGTCTGGACTGACATCTTCAACCTGTCACTTGCCCAAGCAGTTGTCCCCACGTGCCTTAAAACCACCTCCATCGTGCCAGTGCCAAAACACTCCACTGCGGCAAGCCTCAACGACTTCCGCCCAGTTGCACTTACCCCCATCATCACCAAGTGCTTCGAGAGGCTGGTCCTGGCACACCTCAAAAGCTGCCTACCCCCCACACTGGATCCCTATCAGTTTGCCTACCGCAAGTACAGGAGTACGGAGGATGCCATCTCAACGGCACTTCACTCCGCCCTCTCCCACCTCGACAACAGAGACACTTACATAAGAATGATGTTCATCGATTACAGCTCAGCATTCAACACCATTATACCATCAAAACTGATCACCAAACTCAGTAACCTGGGCATCGACCCCTCCCTCTGCAACTGGATACTGGACTTTCTAACCAACAGACCCCAGTCTGTTAGGTTAGACAAGCACACCTCTTCAACCCTCACCCTGAGCGTTCCACAGGGCTGTGTGCTGAGCCCCCTCCTCTACTCCCTCTTCACCTATGACTGCACACCTGTACATGGTACTAACACCATCATCAAGTATGCAGATGATACAACGGTGATTGGCCTCATCAGCAACAACGATGAGTCGGCCTACAGGGAGGAGGTCCAGCACTTAGCAGCATGGTGCGCTGACAACAACCTGGCCCTTAACTCCAAGAAGACCAAGGAGCTCATTGTAGACTTCAGGAAGTCCAGGGGCGGCACGCACACCCCCATCCACATTAACGGGACGGAGGTGGAACGTGTTTCTAGCTTCAGGTTCCTGGGAGTCAACATCTCCGATGACCTCTCTTGGACCCACAATACCTCAACTCTGATCAAGAAGGCTCACCAGCGTCTCTTCTTCCTGAGGAGACTGAAGAAGGTCCATCTGTCTCCTCAGATCCTGGTGAACTTCTACCGCTGCACCATCGAGAGCATCCTTACCAACTGCATCACAGTATGGTATGGCAACTGCTCTGTCTCCGACCGGAAGGCATTGCAGAGGGTGGTGAAAATTGCCCAACGCATCACCGGTTCCTCGCTCCCCTCCATTGAGTCTGTCCAAAGCAAGCGTTGTCTGCGGAGGGCGCTCAGCATCGCCAAGGACTGCTCTCACCCCAACCATGGACTGTTTACCCTCCTACCATCCGGGAGGCGCTACATGTTTGCCGTGCTGTAATTGTTATATGGTTATATGGTTAAAACAATAGACTAACGGGGATGCAATGTTGCTGGATCTCCACTCTGTACAGAACCACCTTAACAATAAAGACACATGCATCAAGCAGTTGTTCATTGACTACAGCTCGGCGTTCAACACCATCATCCCCTCCAAACTTGTTACCAAGCTGAAGGAACTGGGTTCCTGCTCATCCCGCAACACCATTGGTATGAATTGACAAGAACACTTCCATCTTGATAACCATCAGCACAAGGGCACTTCAAAGCCGTGCGCTCAGTGCCCTGCACTACTCACTCTATACCCATGACTGTGTAACCGGACACAGTTCCAATTCCATCTTTAAATTCGCTAACAACACCACCGTTATCTGACGAATTACTTGAAATGATGAGGTGGAATATAGGAGGGAGATTACTAGGGGTGCAGTGCTGCCGGAGCTCACTGGAGTGCCGCTCTGGCACCTCTGTAAAAAATAAAGACAAAATAAACAGCGGAGAATTTTAACTAGTGGCTGTGTGGTCGGGGTAACCTGGTTAAAAGAGGGGAAAGGGGAAGACCCATCACTACTGTGCAGCAGCATTGGTGGCCCAAGGGAGACAGTGTAGGACAGCGACAGCGGCAGCGATGGCCACTGGGAGGTGATGGGAACCAGCAACCACGGCAGTTTCGGTGGTCCTGGCCTGGGTTTGACGGTCGGAGAGGTGGTGGATGTTGTTGCTGCTCCTCATGGTGGCCATCTCGGCCTCGTGGTCAGGCAGGCGGTGCCGCGGTCCACTGGTGAAGCTCTGGGCCTGCGGGCGGTCGAGTCGAGGAGGGTCGGAGAAAGGACCGGTCTGGAGGCGGGCAAGCTTGTGTCCAGGTAGAAGAGGAAGCGTTTGTTGAGGGTGTGCATCTGGCGTCGAATGAAGTAGAGTTATGGCCCATTGCAGGTGTGAGTGGGTGAGTGAGTGTGTGTGAGTGTGTGTGAAGGCCCAGAGCTGCGGGAGAGTCAGGGCGAGTTGCCCCCCCTCCCGTAGGACCAAGGAAACTGATTGACTTTAGAAGAGGAAGGCCGAGGATCCACAAACATGTCTTCATGGACGGGTCGGTAGGGGATAGAGTCTTCAACTTCAAGCTCCTGGGCGTGCATATCTCTAAAGATTTGTCCTGGACCCAGCACATTGATGCAATCATAAAGAAATGCCCTCAACACCATCACCTATTTCCTGAGAAGATTGAGGAGATTTGTTATGTCAATAAATACTCTCTTGAACTTTTAAATGTGAATAGTGGAGAGTATATTGCCTGGCTGCATCAGGGCCTGGTTTGGCAAATCAAAGCACTCAGGAACAAAGGAGATCACAAAAAGTGGTAGACACAGCTTGGTCCATCACAGGTATACTATTCCTCACCTTCAAAGGGATACATAGGGGGCCCTGCCTCAATAAGGCATCAAGGACCCACAATCAAGGCAATAAGGCATCAAGGATCAACAACAACTCCGACCCCCGACGCATGTGGCAAGGCATCCAGGCCATCACGGACTACAGACCCTCCAACACCACCCCCACATCCAGCGACGCCTCCTTCCTTGAGGAGCTTAACCACTTCTATGGCCGCTTCGACAGGGACAATCTAGAGACAGCCATCAAGGCTGTGCTACCTGCCGATCACCAACCCCTCACACTCACCCCCTACGACGTATTCGTGGCACTGAGTAGGACTAATGCACGTAAAGCTGCTGGCCCTGACGGCATCCCCGGGCGCGTGCTCAGGGCCTGTGCTGCGCAGCTGACAGACGTCTGGACTGACATCTTCAACCTGTCACTTGCCCAAGCAGTTGTCCCCACGTGCCTTAAAACCACCTCCATCGTGCCAGTGCCAAAACACTCCACTGCGGCAAGCCTCAACGACTTCCGCCCAGTTGCACTTACCCCCATCATCACCAAGTGCTTCGAGAGGCTGGTCCTGGCACACCTCAAAAGCTGCCTACCCCCCACACTGGATCCCTATCAGTTTGCCTACCACAAGTACAGGAGTACGGAGGATGCCATCTCAACGGCACTTCACTCCGCCCTCTCCCACCTCGACAACAGAGACACTTAAATAAGAATGATGTTCATCGATTACAGCTCAGCATTCAACACCATTATACCATCAAAACTGATCACCAAACTCGGTAACCTGGGCATCGACCCCTCCCTCTGCAACTGGATACTGGACTTTCTAACCAACAGACCCCAGTCTGTTAGGTTAGACAAGCACACCTCTTCAACCCTCACCCTGAGCGTTCCACAGGGCTGTGTGCTGAGCCCCCTCCTCTACTCCCTCTTCACCTATGACTGCACACCTGTACATGGTACTAACACCATCATCAAGTATGCAGATGATACAACGGTGATTGGCCTCATCAGCAACAACGATGAGTCGGCCTACAGGGAGGAGGTCCAGCACTTAGCAGCATGGTGCGCTGACAACAACCTGGCCCTTAACTCCAAGAAGACCAAGGAGCTCATTGTAGACTTCAGGAAGTCCAGGGGCGGCACGCACACCCCCATCCACATTAACGGGACGGAGGTGGAACGTGTTTCTAGCTTCAGGTTCCTGGGAGTCAACATCTCCGATGACCTCTCTTGGACCCACAATACCTCAACTCTGATCAAGAAGGCTCACCAGCGTCTCTTCTTCCTGAGGAGACTGAAGAAGGTCCATCTGTCTCCTCAGATCCTGGTGAACTTCTACTGCTGCACCATCGAGAGCATCCTTACCAACTGCATCACAGTATGGTATGGCAACTGCTCTGTCTCCGACCGGAAGGCATTGCAGAGGGTGGTGAAAATTGCCCAACGCATCACCGGTTCCTCGCTCCCCTCCATTGAGTCTGTCCAAAGCAAGCGTTGTCTGCGGAGGGCGCTCAGCATCGCCAAGGACTGCTCTCACCCCAACCATGGACTGTTTACCCTCCTACCATCCGGGAGGCGCTACATGTTTGCCGTGCTGTAATTGTTATATGGTTATATGGTTAAAACAATAGACTAACGGGGATGCAATGTTGCTGGATCTCCACTCTGTACAGAACCACCTTAACAATAAAGACACATGCATCAAGCAGTTGTTCATTGACTACAGCTCGGCGTTCAACACCATCATCCCCTCCAAACTTGTTACCAAGCTGAAGGAACTGGGTTCCTGCTCATCCCGCAACACCATTGGTATGAATTGACAAGAACACTTCCATCTTGATAACCATCAGCACAAGGGCACTTCAAAGCCGTGCGCTCAGTGCCCTGCACTACTCACTCTATACCCATGACTGTGTAACCGGACACAGTTCCAATTCCATCTTTAAATTCGCTAACAACACTACCGTTATCTGACGAATTACTTGAAATGATGAGGTGGAATATAGGAGGGAGATTACTAGGGGTGCAGTGCTGCCGGAGCTCACTGGAGTGCCGCTCTGGCACCTCTGTAAAAAATAAAGACAAAATAAACAGCGGAGAATTTTAACTAGTGGCTGTGTGGTCGGGGTAACCTGGTTAAAAGAGGGGAAAGGGGAAGACCCATCACTACTGTGCAGCAGCATTGGTGGCCCAAGGGAGACAGTGTAGGACAGCGACAGCGGCAGCGATGGCCACTGGGAGGTGATGGGAACCAGCAACCACGGCAGTTTCGGTGGTCCTGGCCTGGGTTTGACGGTCGGAGAGGTGGTGGATGTTGTTGCTGCTCCTCATGGTGGCCATCTCGGCCTCGTGGTCAGGCAGGCGGTGCCGCGGTCCACTGGTGAAGCTCTGGGCCTGCGGGCGGTCGAGTCGAGGAGGGTCGGAGAAAGGACCGGTCTGGAGGCGGGCAAGCTTGTGTCCAGGTAGAAGAGGAAGCGTTTGTTGAGGGTGTGCATCTGGCGTCGAATGAAGTAGAGTTATGGCCCATTGCAGGTGTGAGTGGGTGAGTGAGTGTGTGTGAGTGTGTGTGAAGGCCCAGAGCTGCGGGAGAGTCAGGGCGAGTTGCCCCCCCTCCCGTAGGACCAAGGAAACTGATTGACTTTAGAAGAGGAAGGCCGAGGATCCACAAACATGTCTTCATGGACGGGTCGGTAGGGGATAGAGTCTTCAACTTCAAGCTCCTGGGCGTGCATATCTCTAAAGATTTGTCCTGGACCCAGCACATTGATGCAATCATAAAGAAATGCCCTCAACACCATCACCTATTTCCTGAGAAGATTGAGGAGATTTGTTATGTCAATAAATACTCTCTTGAACTTTTAAATGTGAATAGTGGAGAGTATATTGCCTGGCTGCATCAGGGCCTGGTTTGGCAAATCAAAGCACTCAGGAACAAAGGAGATCACAAAAAGTGGTAGACACAGCTTGGTCCATCACAGGTATACTATTCCTCACCATCAAAGGGATACATAGGGGGCCCTGCCTCAATAAGGCATCAAGGACCCACAATCAAGGCAATAAGGCATCAAGGATCAACAACAACTCCGACCCCCGACGCATGTGGCAAGGCATCCAGGCCATCACGGACTACAGACCCTCCAACACCACCCCCACATCCAGCGACGCCTCCTTCCTTGAGGAGCTTAACCACTTCTATGGCCGCTTCGACAGGGACAATCTAGAGACAGCCATCAAGGCTGTGCTACCTGCCGATCACCAACCCCTCACACTCACCCCCTACGACGTATTCGTGGCACTGAGTAGGACTAATGCACGTAAAGCTGCTGGCCCTGACGGCATCCCCGGGCGCGTGCTCAGGGCCTGTGCTGCGCAGCTGACAGACGTCTGGACTGACATCTTCAACCTGTCACTTGCCCAAGCAGTTGTCCCCACGTGCCTTAAAACCACCTCCATCGTGCCAGTGCCAAAACACTCCACTGCGGCAAGCCTCAACGACTTCCGCCCAGTTGCACTTACCCCCATCATCACCAAGTGCTTCGAGAGGCTGGTCCTGGCACACCTCAAAAGCTGCCTACCCCCCACACTGGATCCCTATCAGTTTGCCTACCGCAAGTACAGGAGTACGGAGGATGCCATCTCAACGGCACTTCACTCCGCCCTCTCCCACCTCGACAACAGAGACACTTACATAAGAATGCTGTTCATCGATTACAGCTCAGCATTCAACACCATTATACCATCAAAACTGATCACCAAACTCGGTAACCTGGGCATCGACCCCTCCCTCTGCAACTGGATACTGGACTTTCTAACCAACAGACCCCAGTCTGTTAGGTTAGACAAGCACACCTCTTCAACCCTCACCCTGAGCGTTCCACAGGGCTGTGTGCTGAGCCCCCTCCTCTACTCCCTCTTCACCTATGACTGCACACCTGTACATGGTACTAACACCATCATCAAGTATGCAGATGATACAACGGTGATTGGCCTCATCAGCAACAACGATGAGTCGGCCTACAGGGAGGAGGTCCAGCACTTAGCAGCATGGTGCGCTGACAACAACCTGGCCCTTAACTCCAAGAAGACCAAGGAGCTCATTGTAGACTTCAGGAAGTCCAGGGGCGGCAAGCACACCCCCATCCACATTAACGGGACGGAGGTGGAACGTGTTTCTAGCTTCAGGTTCCTGGGAGTCAACATCTCCGATGACCTCTCTTGGACCCACAATACCTCAACTCTGATCAAGAAGGCTCACCAGCGTCTCTTCTTCCTGAGGAGACTGAAGAAGGTCCATCTGTCTCCTCAGATCCTGGTGAACTTCTACCGCTGCACCATCGAGAGCATCCTTACCAACTGCATCACAGTATGGTATGGCAACTGCTCTGTCTCCGACCGGAAGGCATTGCAGAGGGTGGTGAAAATTGCCCAACGCATCACCGGTTCCTCGCTCCCCTCCATTGAGTCTGTCCAAAGCAAGCGTTGTCTGCGGAGGGCGCTCAGCATCGCCAAGGACTGCTCTCACCCCAACCATGGACTGTTTACCCTCCTACCATCCGGGAGGCGCTACAGGTCTCTCCGTTGCCGAACCAGCAGGTCCAGGAACAGCTTCTTCCCGGCGGCTGTCACTCTACTCAACAACGTACCTCGGTGACTGCCAATCACCCCCCCACCCCCCGGACACTTATTATCACTTATTATTATTTATTCAAATAATTTGCTATGTCGCTCTTCCAGGAGATGCTAAATGCATTTCGTTGTCTCTGTACTGTACACTGAAAGGGCTTTCTCACGGTGCGACCTGACCCAAGACCTAACAAGAGTTTGACATCTGGGAACCTCCTGCGATAACAGTACGGCATTCGTGGACCACCGAGGACCTCCGTGGCGCTATCGTGTAACTTTGTAAGGTCGGGAGAAAATTCAAACATTTTTGAATTTCTCCAAGAGTGACTTGAGCACTTTTTGGTGAGCGTTGCAACATTGTATGAAGCAGATGCCAGTGCGATACCCGTGCGATATCCGTAATGACTCTTGCGGGTACCGTGGGAACCCCTGCGAACGGTAAACCCGGAAGCTTGACAGAGGGGACATAAGGTGAGTAATAGGTATTAAAGGGGGCTTTGGGTGTGGAGGAAGGGAAGGGTGGGGGGGGGGGGGGTGCTCGGGGTGATTACAATGCTCTCTGGGGTGCGGGAAGAAGGGTCTCAAAAAGCAACTCGCCGCTTTGCTCTTAAGACAAATTGCTTCGATTTGAATCTCCCCGCAGTACAAGGAAGTAGAGGCAAGGTTGCGCCGTGTGTTGGAAGGAACTGCAGATGCTGCTTTAACCCGAAGATAGACACACAAAAAACTGGAGCACTTCATCGGGTCAAGCAGCATCTCTGGAGAGAATGAATAGGTGACGTTTCGGCTCGAGAGTTTCTGGTCTGAAGAAGGGTCTCCCAACCCGAAACGTCACCTATTCATTCTCTCCAGAGATGCTGCTTGACCCGATGAAGTGCTCCAGTTTTTTTGTGTCTATCTTCGGGTTAAAGCAGCATCTGCAGTTCCTTCCAACACACGGCGCAGCCTTGCCTCTCTTTCCTTGTACTGCGGGGAGATTCAAATCGAAGCAATTTGTCTTAAGAGCAAAGCGGCGAGTTGCTTTTCGAGACCCTTCTTCCCGCACCCCAGAGAGCATTGTAATCACCCCGAGCACCCCCCCCCCCCCCCCCACCCCCCCCACCCTTCCCTTCCTCCACACCCCAAGCCCCCTTTAATACCTATTACTCACCTTATGTCCCCTCTGTCAAGCTTCCGGGTTTATCGTTCGCAGGAGTTCCCACGATACCCGCAAGAGTCATTACGGATATCGCACGGGTATCGCACTGGCATCTGCTTCATACAATGTTGCAACGTTCACCAAAAATTGCTCAAGTCACTCTTGGAGAAATTCAAAAATGTTTGAATTTTCTCCCGACCGTACAAAGTTACACGATAGCGCCACGGAGGTCCTCGGTGGTCCACGAATGCCGTACTGTTATCGCAGGAGGTTCCCAGGTGTCAAACTCTTGTTAGGTCTTGGGTCAGGTCGCACCGTGAGAACCGGCCATTACAATGACAATTAAAATTGAATCTGAATCTGAATCTGAATCTGACCCACACTACCCTGGCTATGTTCTCAATTGATTCCTACCATCGCAAAGAAGATATAGGAGTCTGAAAACCAGGGCCTCCTGGCTCAGGAACAGTTTCTTGCCACCAACCATCAGGCTATTGAACACTACAAACACCAACTAAATTTCGAACTATGCACTGTTTTGGTTATGGCTTTTGTTTTGCTTGCACTAAAATTAGGGGGTTTTCTTCGTTGAATACTCAGTTGTATACTTAAGTTGTATACTGAATTATATACTCAGTTGTATACTTAAGTGAGCTATTGAGTATAGTGTTTACAGACCTGTTGTGCTGCTGCAAATAAGAATTCCATTGTTCTGTTTCAGTACATTTGATCCCCCTCAACCTTCTAAACTCCAGTGAATACAAGCCTAGTCTTTTCAATCTTTCCTCATATGACAGTCCCGCCATCCCAGGGATCAATCTCGTGAACCTACGCTGCACTTCCTCAATCACAAGGATGTCCTCCCTCAAATTAGGAGACTAAAACTGTACACAATACTCCAGATGTGGTCTCACCAGAGGCCTATACCACTGCAGAAGAACCTCTTTACTCCTATACTGAAATCCTCTTGTTATGAAGGCCAACATTCCATTAGCTTTCTTCACTGTCCGCTGTACCTGTACTAGATGCAGACGTCCTGTACCTTTGAGCTTTTTTGGAGCAATGCAGGAAACTGAAGATTGAGTGGACTTCTTCTTGCGTATGGCGTGCACAGCCTAAAGTTGTACGACAACTTGTTCTGTTTGATATTCTGTTTGTGCACGCCAGGTTGATTACATTCGTCAAAACCGGGTGGACCACCTGAAGGTTGCAAGCTCCCACCCTCAAGACTGAGTGGTCAAAATGGGAGAGTGATGGAAAATTAAAATGACAGCTGACAGGAAACTCAAGCTTGTCTTTGCCAACTGCAAAAGATGTTCTGCAAAGCAACCAATTAATCCACCAAACAAATTACCCTGAAATTGAATTTTCCTGGAAGGCACGTGCCGGGAGAATCCCAGCAAGTCAGGAAAAGTCCACCAGCAGGCTTGCTCGCCCATCGTAAACTCCGAAGTCTGTCCCAAGCCCTTAGCGTCAACAGGACCTGCACCGCTGAGAGCGAGGAGGGTTCCATGCCCAACTGCTGAGAGCAAGGTGGGCCATTGAGAGCGAGGAGGGCCGCCAAGGGCGAGGAGGGGGACCCGCACCGCTGAGAGCGAGAAGGTCTGCCGTAGCCACCTGGCGGAGGAGCTGCTGAGAACGAAGGGGGTACCCGACGGGGGAACACCGAGAACAAAGGGTGGACGCGGCAGGGAGCTGCTGAGAACAAAGGTGGACCTGGCAGGGCACCACCTGCTGCCAAATGCAGACTGTTTGCTGAACTTTTATAACTTTGTCAGTGCCAGGAATGTGGCTGTTCTTGTGTTGTGCCTTGGTGAGGTCAATGGTATCATTTTACCAACTTTTTATGCAAAACAAACATTTCATTGTACCTAGGTACATCTGACAATAAGGTATTGAATCATTCTGAAGGATAATTACCTGGAGGCAGAAAGTTTCAAAACATTTAAGAAATATCTAGAGGAGCATGTTACATAAACTGCCCCTGGTCAAATGCTGGAAGATAGGATTAGTATAGAATTTATACTGAAGGGTTGGCATGGACCTGGTGGGTAGAAGGGCATGTTTCTGTGCTGTATGAATCTATGAAAGATAAGTACTAGTTGCTTCATACCGCATAAATGCTGTTTTATATTGAAAGCCTGTTTGGGTCTCTGATGCTCAACGTTGAAGAGGTAAAAAAACATATGTGCCATCATCTGTGACTGCATTGGAAATGCAATGAGGGAATGATTGGTGGAGATAGATGAATGGAGCGGGGTGTCACGCTGTGAAACAACCCTTCAGAATGCAGAAAGAAGAAGGAAAAACATGTCAGGTGGTGGAACGCATTGATGGTGGAAATCGCAAAGAATGACATTGGATTAATTTGGTGGGGTGGAAAATAAAGGCCAGGGAAAGTCTATCCTTGCTCTGACCTGGAATTATAAAACAGTGTTTATTTCATTGTATTTCTAATGTTAAAATAATTTATGATAATTAATGGCCATGGCCCCTGAAGCTGGATTTCCCTAACAGATCAGTTGAAGGTTGATGAGGAGCATTCATTTTCCATTGACTTTAATTAAACTGACTTTGGAATAAATATACAGCTAGTACTAAGTTACATTGAGAGGTAGCATAAGAACTTCTTGGTATTTTGTTCTTAAAGCTTGTTTTAATCAATTGTGTGCATAATTGGTTGGTTTTTCAGCGAAGCAACAGCTGGGGTTTTATCTGTGGAATTCCAGGTCAATCAAATCGAATATACTTGTATATTTTCACCTAAGAGGGTAAGTTTTATGTAAACTTTTTATTTATTATTTGATAATGTTCCTGGTTCTAACAATTACTGTCCTGCTTTCCTTCAAATCTGCCTTCATCACTCCTGTACTTAAAAACATACAAACATCTCCATCCATTCAAACTGGCACTCCATCTCCAATCTTCATTTCTTTGAAGGCTTTTAATATGAAAAGCCTAAACTTTTGCCATCTTACTTGAATTTCCTCGGTTGAATCCCTCCACCCAGGTTTTCCTGGACTTTGCCTTTAGAATTGTTATGCCACAGTGCTGATAACTATATTCTGCACTCTGCACCTTTCCCTTGCAGTTGACCTATTGCAGTTGAATTTGGCTTAGATGTATAGCCTTTTCTTTGACTGGAAAAAGGACACTGAGGAAGTTTCCAGCCAACAGAAAATCCAGTGCCAAATAGGAATGAACTATCTGGAGTGCCAGATAGGAATGAACTTTACAGTGTGGCCCTAAATGAAAGGTTCAATTGATGTTTAAAGCCAGGCCTCATTCTTGAAAATTTGAAAGGTTTTGTAGAGTGCAGAGTAGGATTAATTGGATAGTGCTGAATACACCTGTACAGCAGATGTAATGAAGAAAATGTGTTCCTGCATTGTAAAATTCAATAATTCTGGCAAATTATAGAGGACATTCTATATAGTGGGGTGGACTGGGACAAAAGGGAAGAATTTGAAAATATGGCATTGTCGAGTTTCTGGCCAACATGATAGTGAGATGGAATTTTTTTTTCATTCACTTCCCCACTGTCCTCCTACACTGAACATGATCTGCCTCTCTTCTAATCCTTATTTAAGCTGACAGTTTCCTCACTCTTATTCTCTCCTTGAAAAAAAAAGTATGGTTTGTAGCAAAGTATAAGAGGAGGAAGAGTGCAGTGATACATTTTTAAACATTTATTACACAGGTAGCGCATGTTTCAGTTGGCTGTCCGCCTACTAAAAACATACATGTAGAAAGGTATGGTCTTTCTTTTAACTTTTTACCGTTTTGCACCCGCCTTCTGCTTCACCTTAGTAAATCATCTGAGTCAATGGCTAAGTTGCCGCCCCTGCTTGAATGTATTCCTGGAGATGCTGTAGTATGATCTCCCTTTTTTTTCTGTTCCCCATCATTGGTCACTTGCCTTCCTGTGCTGATTGGAAAACAAGAGGAAAACATTAGTGAAGATAAATGTAGGTACCTTACAGTCAGAGACAGGCAAATTTATAATGAGAAACAAGGAAATGGCAGACCAGTTAAACAAGTACTCTGGTTCTGTTTTCACTAAGGAAGACACAAACAATCTCCCAGAAATACCAGGGGACCGAGGATCTAGTGGGGGTGGGGGGGAGGGAATCCACATTACTCAGGAAATGGTGTTAGGTAAACTGTTGGGACTGAAGGCAGATAAATCCCCAGGGTATGATGGTCTGCATCCCAGAGTACTCAAGGAGGTGGCCCTAGAAAACGTGAATGCATTGGTGACCATTTTCCAATGTTCTATAGATTCTGGATCAGTTCCTGTGGACTGGAGGGTAGCTAATGTAACCCCACTTTTTAAGGAAGGAGAGAGGGAGAAAAAGAGGAATTATAAACCAGTTAGCATTATGCCACTGTCCCACTTAGGAAACCTGAACGGAAACGTCTGGAGACTTTGCGCCCCACCCAAGGTTTCCGTGCGGTTCCCGGAGGTTTTTGTCAGTCCCCCTACCTGCAACCTCCGGCAACCACCTGCAACCTCTGGGAACACAAGAGATTAATGTGCAAAATTAGAGCACATGGTATTGGGGGTAGGGTATTGACATGGATAGAGAACTGGTTGGTAGACAGGAAGTAAAGAGTAGGAATTAACTGGTCCTTTTCAGAAAGGCAGGCAGTGACTAGTGGGGTGCCGCAAGGCTCAGTGCTGGGAGCCCAGTTATTTACAATATATATTAACGATTTAGACGAGGGAATTAAATGTAACATCTCTAAGTTTGCGGAAGACACAAAACTGGGTGAGTGCGAGCTGCAAGGAGGATGCTATGGCAGAAACATGGCAGATGCAGTATAATGTGGATGAGGTTATCCACTTTGGTGGCAAGAACAGGAAGGCAGATTATTATCTGAATGGTGTCAGATTAGGAAAAAGGGAGGTGCAACGAGACCTGGGTGTCCTTCTACATCAGTCACTGAAAGTAAGCATGCAGGTACAGCAGACAGTGAAGAAAGCTAATAGCATGTTGGCCTTCATTGCGAGAGGATTTGAGTTTACGAGCAAGGAGGTCCTACTGCAGTGGTACAGGGTCCTGATGAGACCACACCTGTAGCATTGTTTGCAGTTTTGGTCTCCTAATTTGAGGAAGGACATTATTGTTATTGAGGGAGTGCAGCATAGGTTCACCACATTAATTCCCAGGATAGCGGGACTGACACACGATGAAAGAATGAGTCGACAGGGCGTGTATTCACTGGAATTTAGAAGGGTGGAGGAGATCTTATAGAAACATATAAAATGTTTAAAGGATTGGACAGGCTAGATGCAGGAAAAATGTTCCCGATGTTAGGGCAGTCCAGAACCAGGGGTCACAGTTTAAGAATAACGGGTACACCATTTAGGACTGAGATGAGGAAAAGCGTTTTCACCCAGAGAGTTGTGAATCTGTGGAATTCTCTGCCACAGAAGGCAGTGGAGGCCAATTCACACTGGATGTTTTCAAGCGAGAGTTAGATTTAGCTCTTAGGGCTAAAAGAATCAAGGGATAAGAGGAAAAAGCAGAAGCGGGGTACTGATTTTGGATGATCAGCCATGATCATATTGAATGGCGGTGCTGGCTCGAAGGGCCGAATGGCCTACTCCTGCACCTCTTTTCTATGTTTCTATGTAAACATTCATAAATTCGGTGGGCGGCGCGACTTTCGTCAGCAGCGGCCTCTGCAGTCCGTCTGCGTTTTTATTATTTTATGTCTATGTTTTTATGTAGTTTTTGTTATTTTTTGTTGGGGTATGTGTGTGGGGGGGGTCGGGGTGGTGTGGGGGGGAGGGGGTAACTTTTAAATCTCTCCCTGCACGGGAGACCCGACCTTTTCTTTGTCGGGTCTCCGTTGTCGTTGGGGCTGCAACGAGGAGCGGCCTCCAACAGGAAGACCGGGGGCTCTGGTGCCGACTACTCACCTCACCGTCGCGGAGCTGGCCGAGTCCAGAGCGGGTGGAGTTGTGGTGGACGCTGCTGCGGCCCGACCTCCGGAGATTCGGAGGCTGCAACTGCGGGTCTCGCGGACAGTGACACCGGGAGCCCGCGGGTCCCTGGAGGGAGACCGCTTTTCGGGGCTTCCGCAACGGCGACTTCTCCCGCCCGAGTTGCGGGGTTGAAGAGCACCTGGAGCGGGGCCTTACAGCACCGCCCCGCGCGGCTTGGAATGGCCGCGGGACTGCGAGCGCGCGCCGGGGGCTCTAACACCAAGACCCTGTGCGCGACCTTGCATCACCCGGCGTGGCTTTAATGGCCACGGGACAATTCGCCATCGCCAGCCGGGGGCTTTGACTTTGACTCTGACATCGGGGGGGAGAGTGCAGTGGAGAGATAAGTTTTTTTGGCCTTCCATCACAGCAATGTGATGGATGTTTATGTAAATTATGTTGTGTCTTGGGTCTATTTGTTTGTAATGTATGGCTGCAGAAACGGCATTTCGTTTGGACCTCAAGGGGTCCAAATGACAATAAATTGAATTGTATTGAATTGTATTGTATTGTATTGTAAATCGTGAGGATTTTATGCTGCTCAGAATGGGCTTCAGATATATACACCCATTGAAAATTATAACCGTTATGATGGCTCTCTGACAAATTCCAAACACAGTGCTGGGCTACATCCACCCTTGCAATGGCTCTTGAACATGATTCCAGTCTTCAACAATTCCAATATCTGTCCCCAGAAGATTATGGGTATGACCCCACCCTGATGACTCGATCTAAACCTTAAGATCCTTATCTATCTCCCTACTAACACTGCAACACTACCCCACACCCAGACCACTCTCCTGCCTCAATGATGCAGGATCATCCTGTTTTGATCTTTTGCATAATTGAACTGTGAAGCGCAGCATAGTGGCACAGTTGTAGAGTTGCTGCCTTACGGCACCAGAGACCCGGGTTCGATCCTGACAACGGGTGCGGTCTGTACAAAGTTTATACGTTCTTCCTGAGACCATGTGGGTTTTCTCCGGGTGCTCTTGTTTTCCTCCCACATTCCAAAGACATTCAGGTTTGTAGGTTAATTGGCCTCTGTAAATTTGTTCCTCGAGTGTAGTGTACGGGTGATCGTTGGTCAGCTTGGACTTGATGGGCCAAAGGGCTTGTTCCCATGTTGTATCTCTAAACTGAACAGCAGTGGGCCTTTAAAAGAAACAGCTGCTGGACTGTGCTTTTTAAACTACCAAATGATCTTTAGGCTGATAGTTTTTTAATATTTAAGTCATCAACACAGGAATTATTCTTTCAAGGTTAACATGTGTTAAATGTGTTTAGCAGTAAGTTAAGGGATGACAAGAAAAAGATGTGTGATACAGTGGATGTCAGGAGCAATTAAAGGAATGATGGTCCATGGCAAAATAAGACACCAATTGGATTACAAAAAATGAAAAATTAAGAAAATATAAGCAGAGAATGAGAAAGGAATAAAAAAGTCAAGGGAGTTTGTAGAGAGAGCAGTGATGCCTACATCTGAAATCATATAATCATGATTACATTTTGTTAATTTCACTGATATATACTCACTTTTTGTCAGATGGTCAGTTGATTCATATGAATTTTTGTGCTATGTCTTTGTTTCAATTGCCCTTTATTAAATATTTATTATCTGCCTATTTACTTCAGACCCAGTTTAAGTGAATGTGCATTCAGAAATACGACAAAGATCACAGTTCCTAGGTGAGAAGTAATATTTTGCCATGTCTACTTAATTGTGTAATGCATCAGGGAAATTATATGAATTATTTTGTGGTTTGCTTGATACAACTCCTTTTTACATTTTTATCATTATTAGGGACATAGATTGCATTAATTGATCTTATTCAATTTGTTCATCTTCTAGTTAAAATAGACGATTTTCTTTTAAACACCATATGTAAATGTAATATGGACTTTTGGTGAAGAGATTCATTCCCATCCTTTACTTACCTTCAATACTCTCATCTATCCAATAGCATCTCCTCAATTTACCTGACTCTCATCTCATTCTTTCATTTTCATCTCGGCTTCCCCATTCCACAAAACGCGCTATCCATATTTACTCTCCTTCCCCTCCTTTACTTTATTTCTCTCTGACCATTATATTTGCCTCCTCTCACCTACTCTGCCTTAATTGCATTTTTTTACCCACCTTCTAAAGTGCTTAGTTGTGATTCCTATGAGTGATGATACTTGCTGTTTAAATGTGACTGCAATACCTACAAGAAGCCTGGAGTCTCTTTCCAATGCCCAGAGGTATCTGTGTCTTTGTAATAATTACTTCAGTTAAAAATTCAGCAGATTTAAGGACTCAATTGTCTCAGAAATTATACCAGACCTTCCTGGCATATTCAGCTGTGTATCACAGGTGCCATGCTACAATATGTTGAGTTCTTGGCACTCCTTTTAGCGAGGGCATAATGCCCACACATTAGAAAAATCTTGTTTTGTTTTCAAAATGTAAAAAATATTTCTGTATATTACATCAAGCTTTCTGTGATTAGGTCTGTTTTACAAGAGCCCTCAGAAAAAAATTTGGTGAGTTCTTCAAACTTTTAGTATGTTTGTTTTCATCCAAAGCTAAAGTTAAATATTTTGCATTGTTTAACAATTATTTAAATGTTAAATATTTTTTAAAAGGATTACTTTATTTCTAGGAATTTGTTTACAACCTAAAAAAATATGGTTGTCCTATTAGAGTTTATTATAAATCATCTTTCAAGCCACCTATAGATTTGTAAGTATGCTGGCCACCAGGTAACAATATTAATTCAATTTTCCAGAACTTGAACCTCATCCTTTGGCATTTGAAATGCTCATTTAAATACTTAAATGTTTGACTCCACCATCTGTTCAGGTAGTACTAATGGATTGCAACCAACCACTGGGTTTCTCTACCTACACTATACTATATATGTCCTTCATAATTGTTTATACTTAAAACAGGTCCGTCCTTAGCATTTTCCACTCCAAGAAAGTTAACCCATCCAATCTCTCCTCGTACTGTAGCGAAGATGCTTAATTCCAGGCAATCAAACTCCTCCCTACTGCAATCAAATCCATAATCTAACATGTCTCCATAAAATATGGTTCTGTAAGCACAACTCGATCAGGTTATTGACAAATTTAGACAACAGCCATTAGGTCTTCATGAGGAAGTGTTGCAAGGTTGACTGAGCTAGAGGTGACTTTATTATGCCTGAATTTGGTGTCAATGTGATCTGTGCAAGTTTACTCTCAATTTAGTGGTTGCACCGTAGTTAGATAATTGGACTAGTCACTCAGCAGCCTGAACTACTGGTCATTATCATGGAGTCATTGAACTAAACAGCACAGAAATAGACCCTTTGACCCAATCTGTACATACCAGCTTTCTTAACCGAGCTAATCCTATTTGTTTGTGCCGTGCCCATATCCCTTCAAATCTAGTCTCAGGGTCTTTTTAATCTTGTAATTATACCTGCCTCTACCACTTCCTCTGGAAGGTCATTCCATGTACGCATCACCCCTTGTGTGAAAAACAAGAAAGAACCCCTCAAGACTCTTTAAAATATTTCCCCTCTTACCTTAAACCTTTATTTTTAGACTGCGCTACCTTGGAAAAAATATTGTGGCTTTTCACCTTAACCATACTTGAGTTCAAATCTTGCTATGAAAATCCGTTACCTTAAAATTATTTAAAATTGGAATGTGATAAATCAATCAATCCTACTAATTAGTCCCATGAAACTGCTGGATTGTTGTAAATACTCATCTGGTTCACTCAAGTCCTTCTGGGGAGAAAATCTACTTTCATTACCCAATTTGGTCTGTGTGTCTCTCAAGACCTGCAGCAAGATGTTTTTTTCTTCCACCCCTTGAAATGGTGCAGCAAGCCACTCAGTTGTATTATACCTGCTGCTATGTTAAAACAGAACAGGTATAAAAAACAGATGAACCAGCAGGCATTGCCCGAGATACTAAAGTCAGACATAGCAAAAATCCAACTCACAAGCATCTGGAGATTGGTGTCTAAATTAGGAGAACTGCCCACAGACTAGTCAAGCCACAGCCTGACATAATGGTACAATGTCCTTTATCACTTTCCTTCTGCCAGCTGACAGTTTTTAGCCCATGCCCAAAGGACCTCTCTCTGCTGGCTCTCAGCTTCTACTTCAAACACTTCACTCTTTTACCTGAGGAACAGGATACAAAAGCATAAGATGCTAAGGGGCAAGAGTTGGCCATCCAACCCCTTTAACCTGCTGCCTATTCAATGAAATCATAGCTGACATGCTTTTGGCATTGTGGAGGTTCAGATGAAGTATAAATATCAAAGTTTTGTGGTCTTTGGTTGTAATTCCAATGTAATTAAAATTGGAGGTTTGATTATCCCTACTTGTTTTAATGAAGTACAACGTGAGCTTATACCGATAAAATAATTATTTGTGAATGAGGAAATTGTTTTTTGTTTGATTATAGGTATCATGGTATGCAACTCGAAAGACCGATGAATGCCAATTTCATCATGTGGGAAGCGAATGGTAGGACAGATTTCTATTATAATACGACAATGGAGCAGGTGAGTATGATGAATACCTTAGTTAATGAAAAATCGTGCCACAAGGCTTGTCTGTACTGCACAAGACGTTAGCATGTAAAGGGTGACAGCTTAGTGTTTGTGTGAAGGGGAAATTGTCGCAGAGGTAGGATGGAATTAGTCACATAATCCCGATGGATATGTGAGAGAAGCATTGTTCCATTTGATGGAGTACAGTTGGGAATTGTGCTTTATCAAAGAAAGATGTTCCTCAAAAACAGGTGCAGAATGCTTGGAAATAAGTCACCAGTGCATTACTCAAAGATGCAATGAGCAGTGCCATGGAAGATAATGCTTTAAAGAAAAAGCATCTTGAAGAATTCAAATTATCATTTGACGAGATAAACCAGATAGTGCTTAGCTCCAAGGTATAAATATACCAATGCATAATACAATCAAACATTATTAATTTTCTCTGATATTTGATGTTTTATGGTGACCCCTTTTGATAATGAAGCCAAAGCAGGTATTGACACCCAAGAGGACTTTCAGAAACTTACATATTATTTGACCTTTCTTTAGGCTGGTTGTCTGCGTGAAGCACAGACCTGGAACGAAATGTTAAAAACTTACAATGGTAATATAAAATTCAGAGACAAAGCCTGGGGTCCAGAGGTAAGTTCTGATTTCTATACAGTTAGAGTTGCTAAAACTTGGAGGGAAGGTGAAGTTATCTAATTCGGAGGCATTAAGAATCACTGTTTAAAAATTTAAGTCTAATATTTGTTTTATGTGCCAGTTGTCCTTCATTGTTGCACATAAGATGCGAAGGTCAAATTTCATATTCATATCAAGTAAAGGGGCTGTCTCACTGCGGCGACCTAATCTGCGAGTTTAGATGGGTCTGCCCTCGACTCAAACATGCAGCATGGTCGACACGTGGTCCTAGGAGATCTTATGAGGGCAGTGGAATCCTCCTTCATGCTCGAGGGAAGTTCCCGCATACTCGCGGCCTCAGCTAGGTCGCGGAAATTTTTTCAGGCGAGTGCCCTCAAGCTTGAAGATCGAAGACACTCTTCTGAACTCGTGGATTAGGTCGCCGCAATGGGACAGCCCCTTAAGTTAGTGGCAGGCCAAAAGGAGAATTTGGGGAAAGAGGGAACAGTGGGTTGGGTAGGAGAGGAAAATAGGGATGACAGGCTGATAGGAAGCATTGGATAATGCAAGGGGGTGAGCAGAGTGTTGCAGGGTAAGAAGGCCATGCAAATCGGGCCGGGTTGGCTAAAAGTGGGTCCGGTTAGCTCAATTGGCTAGAGCGCCGTGTTAATAATGCCACGGTCACAGGGTCGATTCCAGGACAGGCCACTGCTTTCCGGACTACAGGTGCTGTCTGTGCAGGGTGGCACAGTGGTGCAGTAGTGCCAGAGACCCGGGTTTGATCCTGACTACGGGTGCAGTCTGTATGGAGCTTGTACGTTCTCCCTGTGACCAGCGTTGGTTTTCTCCGAGATCTGTGGTTTCCTCCCACACTCCAAAGACATACAGATTTGTAGGTTAATTGACGGTACAAATGTAAACTGTCCCTAGTGTGAAGGATTGTGTTAATATACGGGGATCGCCGGTCGGTACGGACTCGGTGGGCTGAAGGGCCTGTTTCTGTGCTGTATCTCTAAACTAAACCAAATAAAGGGGAAGGACCACGAGAAAACATTGGTTCTGGCTAGGGACGCTACATTGCAAAGGGGAGAGCTGGAAAGAGGAGAAAAAAGTAAAAGGAGGGACAACAAAGGGGAGGAATTAAACCATAAATTGTCTGGTGATGGCTTTTGGCTATTTTTTTCTTCATTTGAATATGGATAATTATCTGGCCTGAGAAAAAAGAATAATAGAGAATAGTAGAACACTAGTCAAACCACTATTGGTGCAGGGAGAAAATGTGGGCATTTCAGGCCTTTGCTGAAGACCAATTGCTCAGAACTAGAGAGATAGTGAAAACAAGGCATGGAGTGGCACAGGGAAAGATGGGGAGGAAAATGTAAGGGGGACAAGGATCTGGTGGAGTACAAGAGCTGTTGAAATTTGTGATCTTTAATGTGTGAAAGAAAGGACAATTGCCATTTAGTGAAATACCAAATGCAGCAAAGGATTCAAGTGGAACTGCAGACTTGGAAAGCAATGGTAAATAATTAATTGGTACTAGACTAAGTGGGACCTGTTGGGTCCCAGTCACACGGGAAGCTTGGTCCCCCAACGCAACCCATTCCCCAATGCAACGGGGGGGGGGGGGGGGGGTGGTGTGTATGTGGGTGTTTGTGAGCGGGGGGGAGTTGTGGGGGGAGAGGGGTGTGGGCTGGGGGGAGTGACGGGGAAAACACAGGGAAGAGCCATGGAGGAGAGGGGGGCATCATGGGGGAGGGGGGAAGAGCCAGCGAGGGGGGCCAGAGGGGTAGTGGCTGGAATTGGTGGTGCGGTGGGGACTCACAGCGGGTGCTGGTCGCTGGTCGTTCTCCTTCATTGGGATCAGAGTCTCCGCTTTCCGTTTGGCAACATATCCGACTCCGGGCTGGGTCTCCGACTCTGGTCTGGGCTGGGCTGGGTCTCCGACTCTGGGCTGGGCTGGGTCTCCCACGCTGTGCTGGGCTGTGTCGGCTCTCCCACGCTGGGCTGCTTGGGGCTGGCTGCTACGGGTCGCACCAAAAGTCTGGTTGGAAACCTCCGCCGGCCATCCTCAGCTCCAGTAAAGACGCGATGGCGCAGGAGTGACAGGAAAAGAGACTAATCCATGCGGCGCTGACTGGCAGAAGTGATCAATCTGTTCACGTGCGGTTTTTAAGATTTTTAAACCTCGCTAACCTTTACGATATTCAACCGATCGGAACGAAACTTGGTGCACTCGCAGCACAGGAGAACGGTGAGCAAGCTGGCGGAAAATTGTAGCGCTATCTCAAACCGTTTTTGCACAAATTGAAAGACCGCCAAACTGAAAAATAACAAGATCAGAGTCATAGTTATGTATAAATAATAGTGATGGGTCAGCAACATACATGTGCTGATACATAACATTAACCATGGATCCCAGGATGAAATAAGAGTAATAATTAGAGCTATTGGAACATTTAAACATACCCGTCATCATGGCTAGATCCAAATTTTGATGTGTTTAAAAACACTTGGATAAGTTGGAGTCATAGACCTTTGTTGAGGAAAGAAATGTGACCATGGAAGTGGATTTTACTCTCTACTTAAAAGGATAAGAAGGAATTTCTAAAAGGTCATTTGCAGGAGTTTGGCCATCCCGACTTGCCCTTGAGAAGGTGGCGGTGAGCTGCCTTATTGATCACTACAGTCGTTCTGATGAAGTCCTTCTGATGAAGTCCTTTTTTACAAGCTGATAAAAAAGAAGTTCCTGGATCTAGGCCCAGTGAAAAAGAATAACTTGTTCGCTCGTGTGTCAGACGACGTTCTGCCATCGCTTTGCCACAGCCAGTGCCACATCTGTGCCTCTGCGGAGATTGTCCACAGTGCATGCCTCTCAACCGCAAGTCAGAGGTGGGCCATTGTCTGTACCTCTTCACAGTTGCACTGGCAAGGATAACTGATAATATATTTCCAAGTCGGGATTGAATGTGACATGGAAAGGAATATAAGTGATGATGTTCCCAAGCACTGGCTGCCTTTGTTCTTCTTGATGTTACAAGTTTTGTGCTGTCTGAGTAATCTGAGTAACAGCACTGCATTTCTATTGATGGTACACACTGCAGCCACTGTGCATTGGTGGTGGAGAGGGTGAATGTTTAAGGTGGTGGATGAGATTCCCTCAAGCAAACTGCTTAATTCCAGGGCTGTCTTAACAGCATTATAGGCCGTGCACTGGGGCCCCCACACTTCCAGTTTCTCAATGCCGAATCAAATATGCTGTCATGCACTTGCGATGTTCTTCTCCGTTTTCATGTTCTACAATAACATTCTACAATACATAGATTAGCATGGGGCCCCTATGCTCATGGGGCCCCGGGCAACTGCCCATGCATTAAGTCGGCCCTGCTTAATTCTGTATGATGTTAAACTTCCTGAGTGTTATAGAAGCCACACTTATCCAAGCTAGTGGAGGGTATTCCATCATGCTTCTAATACAGTATGTGCCTTCTAATAAGTGCCTTCTAAATGCCTCCAGGGTATCTAATCTCTGACCTACTCTTGTAGCCACAATAATTATTTGGTTAATGCAGTTGAGTGTCTAGTCATTGGTGAGTCCTAGGAATATGTTGATGGGAGACCTCAGACAGGTTCGTCCTCTGCCTTCTCCACTCCAGGGACACTA
Source organism: Amblyraja radiata (assembly GCF_010909765.2). Lineage (NCBI taxonomy): Eukaryota > Metazoa > Chordata > Chondrichthyes > Rajiformes > Rajidae > Amblyraja > Amblyraja radiata. Next base: position 53,669,841 of record NC_045963.1, read on the forward strand.
ACCCAGTCTAGTGACACCCTAAGGACAACTGAATCAGACTGTTGCTTAATTAGTTTGCATGACAGCTCTCCAAAGTCCTCTGATTTTCATGTTGGCAATGCCATTAATTGTCATGGGTACGTGGTTAGACTCTTTCTTGTTAAAGATGATCATGGCCTGGCACTTATGTGGCATGAATGCTACTTGCCAGTAATGCCCAAATGTTTCCTAAATGCTGCTGCTTTTAAGCAAGAACTGAGGAGTTACAAGGGATCATGAGCAAATATCCTCACCTCAGATTTTATAATAGAAACTCCTTAAGTTAAACACAATTTGATTATTTTTTAACCAAATCTGTGGTGGCTTTCCCAGATAATTAAATCTCTGCAAACCTTTATCCACTGGTCATCCAGTGGTTACTAGAAATCTCCTTAAAAGAAAATCAAAAAAACTGTAGATACTAACGATCTGAAATAGAACAGAAAATGCTGGAAGAAATCATTTGATCAAGCAGCATCTGTAGAAACAGAAAATGAATTAATGTTTCAGGTCTACTACTAGCAACCTTGCTTTACAGTTATTCAGGTAAAGGAAATTTCCCCTTATAGAACTCATAAATCACGACACAAAAATTTGAGATAAAATGTAAAATTTACTTTCACTATAATTATGTGGAAAAAAAAGTAAATAAATAACCACAATATACTTTTTACAATGTGTGTCTCTTGATCCATTCACTGATGCTACAGCTTCATGTTACAGACTATCATGACACAGATCAGGATTATGGAACACAATCCTCAGTAAGGGGTTACCTGTCCTCTTTGTCAGAACTGATGAGAAAAAAACACTGAAAGCCAATTGATTTTGGACCTGAACCATTAACTCTGCTTCTCTTTCCACAGATGTCACCCGACCTGCTGGTTATTTCTAACTGTTTATCTTTGTACAGTATCTCCGATTTTGGATCTGTATTGATTTGTCTTTGATAAAGTTGATGCTCTTAAACTGTCAAATGATATGCTAAGGATATATTCTCTGTTGGTGATATCACGACCTTCATTTTCCTAGTAAACGTCTTGTTTTTAAAAAATCATTGTGTAACAGTAAGAGAATGGTGATTTAATTCATTTCATTTTGAATTAAGAACTATAGGTCTTGCTTTGACACTCCTGGATTGGTTAGAAATATGCATAGGCCGTATGAAATTATGAATCTTTCAAGCAATATGTTCATCACCTGGCCAACTGACCATACTGGCATTTATCTTTTCACTGTGAAAGTAGTGGATCCCAACTACAGGTTATTTCATGAATACTTTTTTGTATTAAAAATATTTGTAAGTTGAACTTTTAAGTTATGTTCAGAAAATATGAAACAAGTAGCCACACTTTTGCCTCTGAAATAAACCATTTCAATTTAAAAGTAAATTCTTCTCTTTAACACAATTATAGAATATTTTCCCTGCAGCGCATTCACCCGATGATTTTAGTGATAATTATTATTTTGAATCAATGCTAACTTTTTCCACTGCTTGTTTCATAATGGGAGTCTTGTGATGTCTACACCCTGCAGTTCACCCATAATAACACTAATAATCTAAAATATTGTTATTTGCAATCTTGAAATGGCAAGTTATTGCTCATTGCTTATTGTTCATGTTCATAAACTGACCAAGGACAAAGGCTTCCTGAAATAAAAAATAACAAAACATGCTGTTGATACTCACAGCATCTGAGAAGAGAAAGACCAAGTTTTCTAATTTCAAGTGACCCTTGCATTTTTTTTTTTTTTTTCTTTTTTTCTTTCTCTCTCTCTCTCTCTCTCTCTCTCTCTCTCTCTCTCTCTCTCGCGAGAGAGAGAGAGAGAGCGCGAGCGCTCGAGCTGCGCGCGCGCGCGCTGCGCTCGCGCGCGCGCGCGCGCTCGCTCTCTCTCTCTCTCTCTCTCTCTCTCTCTCTCTCTCTATCTATCTCTATCTCTATCTCTATCTCTATCTCTATCTATATCTCTATCTCTATCTCTATCTCTATCTCTATCTCTATCTCTATCTCTATCTCTATCTCTATCTCTCTCTCTCTCCTCCACCTTTCCTTGGTCCTTGGCTCTGATTTGTTCTGTACCATTTCATACCTCTAGTTTTGCTTTACCCTGACTCTCAGTCTGAAGAAGGGTCTCGACCCAAAACTGCACCTATTCCTGTTCTCCAGCAATGCTACCTGACGCTTTGAGTTACTCCAGTATTTTGTGTCTAACATTTCAAACTGATGACCTTTCATCAAAACCTTTTCAACTGACGGACTCCTATTTACCTATGCCCAGTTAGTAAATGGGAACAATACAGATTGGTACAGTGGTCATGTGAACCTGGAATAAACATATCTAAAACAATTGAAAGGAGTTGATGTGGAACTATAGTAGTTAAAACTTTACAGAAATAAAGTATCTACCAAGCTAATATTCAGAATAGGTGTCTTTACATGAGCATACATTCTTACTGGTTTCAGTGGTTTTGAAATCAACTTTTATTGCTGTAATTACTGGATAATTTAAGCACAAGAGTATAGCATAGAAACAGGCCCTTGAGCCCAACTTGTGTATGCCTCCCAGATACACCAGCTACGCTAGTCCTATGTGTAGATCAGTGCATGCTCCTTTAACATAGTGACCTCACCACTACTAACCACTCCCCATTATCTTCTGTATAACTGTAGCCTCCCCACGTCTCTCTCGCTCTCTAGCTCCAGTGACAGACCACGGACAGCTAGGGCACAGTGTGTGTTTTATACCAGTATCTATAATAAAACATGTAGTGAAGACATCACGTGTTTGGAAGTCATTACATGGTGTCAAGAAGTCGTACTTCACGCCTCCTGTCTATCGGGTTTTTTTTTGTTTGCTCTCCCCCAGTTCCAATTTCCCTTTTATTTGCCATGGCTAACTCGTGTCGTAAACCTGACATGCTGGTGTTTGACTCAGACATCGTGCACCATTGGGCGGTCTTTAAACGCGATTTCGAGCATTACATCGCGATCGCCCATGCCAATGCCACCCCGGAGGTGCGGGCACATCTGCTACTTAACCTGGCTCCCCGGAGGCCATGGAACATTCGGAATCGTTCGAGTACGGCGTTGGTGAGGATGCTGAGGACCCGGTATGTCTTTTGGCTAAATTCACCGCGCTCTGTGACATTCCTACTAATTGCATCATTGAGCGGTTTAAGTTTTTCACCAGACGCCAAAACCCCGGGGAGCACATCGACTCTTTCATTGCCTCGTTGCGTCACCTGGCTCGGCGTTGCCGCCTTGACACGGTGACCCCCGACCAAATGATCAGGGATGTCCTGGTTCACGGTCTACAGGACGAGAAGCTACGGGCTGAGCTCTTAAGGAAGCCCGACCTGACTTTAAACGAGGCTTTGCATTCCTCTCGCATGGCTGCTGCTGTTGCCTCTGTATCTACACCTGCTGCTCAGGACATTCACTATTCCAGTACTGCTGGGCGTAGGCGGTACGATGGCCCGCCACGCCAGCGTAGCGCTCCCGCACCCGCGAGGGACGGCCCGTGTCGTTGCCCCAACTGCAACTTCGCTAGTCATCAGTTTAATGTTTGCCCCGCGCTGGGGAAAACTTGCAATTTCTGCCGAAAGCTCAATCACTTTTCTGCAGCCTGTCGTTCCATTGGCAGGCCGGTCCCTGCTCGTAGTCAATGAGGTAAGACCGAGGAGAGCCCGCAGAGCCGACGACCACGGCTAGCCGGTAGTGGCCGGAGGGGGACCGCATCCGGACCACCTGATTCGGGAAGAGACGCGGAAGGGGACGATAGGACTTGTCGTGGGAGCGCTTCTGAATGGCCTGTTTCTGGGCAAATCGCTCCTGGACGGTGGCAGGGCTGAGGACCGCGGGCTGCAGAGATCGCTGGGAGACAGGGATCAGAGGGCGTGTGGTGCGGGACATGAGCCGCTGAGCAGGCGAGCCCAGGGCAGGGTCACGGGAAATATTGCGGAGGTTGAGGATGGCCAGGTAAAAGTCCGACCGCGAAAGTCTGCAATGCTCCAGCAACTCCTTTGCACTGCGGACGGCGCGCTCAGCAAGGCTGTTGCTCTGCAGGTACTTGGGGCTGCTGGTGATGTGGCAAAAGTTCCAGGATGCAGCGAAGGCGCTGAACTCCGCACTGGAGAACTGGCCGCCGTTGTCAGACTGCAAAGTAACTGGAGAGCCAAAGGTCGCAAAGTGGCGGCGCAGCTTCCCGATGACAGCAGCAGATGTGAGGGTGGGCAGCTGATCCACTTCGAACCAGCTGGAGTAGGAGTCCACAAGGACCAGGAAATGTTTGCCACGCCACTTAAAAATGTCAGTGGCGACCGACATCCACGGCAGGGCAGGGGCAGGCTGTTGCAGGAGCGGCAGGCGTTGCTGGTGGGGAGCGAGGCAGTTGCAGGTCGAGCAGGCAGAGACCCTGTCCCGGATGTCTTGCGCCATGCCGGGCCAATAAAACTGACTTTGGGCCTGGGACAGAGTGGCTTCGGCCCCCGGATGGCCGCTGTGGGCAGACTGGAAGTAGTGGTCCCGCAGCGCAGCAGGCACCACGACCTTGTGGCCGTTCACCACCACGACGTCGTGCAGTACTAGTTCATCCCGGACGAGGAAGTATGGCGCAGCACCATCAGGCAGGGATGAGCGACGTTCAGGCCAGCCACGGCGGATGACGTCCGCAAGCTGCTGCAGGGCAGGATCCTTGGCAGTGTGATGGATCAGGGACTGCATCTGCTGGGAAGGCACGTTAACGTTCAATATCATCAGGTCAGACGACTCGTACGGGTGTTGGGCAGTGGATGTCAGCGGTGCGCAGGACAACGTGTCGGCCACAAACATGTCCTTGCCCTTGCGGTACACAATTCGAAAGGTGAAGCGCTGGAGCTGCAGCATCATACGCTGCAGACGGGATGAGGCAACGTGTATCGGCTTATTCAGGATCGTGACCAGCGGCTGGTGGTCGGTCTCAATAGTGAAGGTGTTGCCCAGGATGTAGTCCTTGAACTTCGAGCAGGCAAACACCACGGCAAGGAGCTCCTTCTCGATCTGAGCGTAACGCTGCTCAGCAGGGGTCATGGTGCGGGAAGCGTAGGAGACAGGCAGCTGCAGCCTGTCGTAGAGCTGCAGGCCGGTCCCTGCTCCACGGAAGAGCCTAAACAACCTTGCTGAGACTGATAGCGCTCTTGGTTCCCAGCACCATTCAGACGAACTCCCTGATTCAGATAACGTCTCCTCCCATGATGAATCGTCTATTTTCTCGCTCTTGGGTGCACCTGCTTTGATAAAGGAGCATGCACTGATCTACACTATGTGCTCTATTTTGACCCATATCCCTCAAGTTGGGATCCAGCAATTTCTATTGTTTACTATCTTGAGCAAAGTCATGAACATCTGTACAAACAACATAAATTATTTTACCACAGTGAACGATTTACTCCAGAGAAACAAAACTTTACTGTCCCTATCCAATCCCTTCATAAACACAGAGAAATACATCAGAAAATACTAAATTACATCTAGGTTCCATGAAATAAATATGTAGGATGTAACTGTAGATCCTGGTTTAAACCGAGGACAGACACAAAAAGCTGCAGTAACTCAGCAGGACATGTAGCATCTCCGGAGAGAAGGAATGAGTGATGTTTCGGTTCGAGACCCTTCTTCAGACTAGTCAGGGGAAAGAGAAATGAGGGAAATAGATGATGATGTGAAGAGATAAATAACAATGAATGAAATATATGCAAAAGAGTAACGATGTTAAAAGAAACAAGCCATTGTTAGCTGTGTGTTGGGTGAAAACGAGAAGGTGATGGGACTTCGGTGGGGGAGGGATGGAGAGAGAGGGAATGCCGGGGTTACTTGAAGTTAGAGAAATGAATATTCATACCACTGGGCTGTAAGCTGCCCAAGCGAAATATGAGATGCTCCAATTTGCATTTAGCCTCACTCTGACAATGAAGGAGACCTAGGACAGAATTGTCATTGTGGTAATGGCAAGGAGAATTAAAATATTTAGCAACCGGAAGATCAGGTGGATCCAGGCAATGTATAAGAGTCCACATCCTGAACAACGGATACAGTAGATGAGGTTGCAGGGGGTGCAAGTGAACCACTGCCTAACCTGAAAGAACTGTCGGGGTCCCTGGACAGAGTCGAGGGAGGAGGTACAGAGAACATGCAGGTGCTAGTTGAATCAAGAGTTAAAAATGGCATGTCGTAAAGGTAACGCTAAGTTTGTTATGGGAGATTTCAACATGCAGGTAGACTGGGAAAGTCAAGTTGGTACTGGACCCCAAGAAAGGGAGTTTGTGGAGTGCCTCCGTGATGGATTCTTAGAGCAGCTTATATTGGAGCCTACCAGGGAGAAGGCAACTCTGGATTTAGTGTTGTGTAATGAACCGGATTTGATAAGGGAACTTGAGGTTAAGGTGCCATTAGGAGGTAGTGACCATAATATGATAAGTTTTAATCTACAATTTGAGAGGGAGATGGGTAAATCGGAGGTGTCAGTATTACAGTTGAACAAAGGGGACTATGGAGCCATGAGGGAGGAGCTGGCCAAAGTTGACTGGAAAGATACTCTGGCAGGGATGACAGTGGAACAACAATGGCAGGTATTTCTGGGAATAATACAGAAGGTGCAGGATCAGTTCATTCCGAAGAGGAATAAAGATTCCAAGGGGAGTAAGGGTCGACCGTGGCTGACAAGGGAAGTCAGGGATAGTATAAAAATAAAAGAGAAGAAGTACAACATAGCAAAAATGAGCGGGACGCTAGAGGATTGGGTAGCGTTTAAAGAGCAACAGAAGATAATTAAAAAGGCAATACAGGTAGAAAAGATGAGGTACGAAGGTAAGAAAGCCAAGAATATAAAGGAGGATAGTAAAAGCTTCTTTAGGTATGTGAAGAGGAAAAAACTTAGTTAAGACCAAAGTTGGACCCTTGAAGACTGAAAAGGGTGAATTTATTATGGGGACACGGAAATGGCAGATGAGTTGAACAGGTACTTTGGATCTGCCTTCACTAAGGAGGACACAAACAATCTTCCTGATGTACTAGCCAGAGATCTGGGGTGACAGAGGAACTGAAGGAAATCCACATTAGGCAGGAAGTGGTGTTGGATAGACTGATGGGACTGAAGGCTGATAATTCCCCAGGGCCTGATGGTCTGCATCCCAGGGTACTTAAGGAAGTGGCTCTAGAAATTGTGGATGCATTGGTGATCATTTTGCAATGTTCTATAGATTCAGGATCAGTTCCTGTGGATTGGAGGGTAGCTAATGTTATCCCACTTTTTAAGAAGGGCGGGAGAGAGAACACAGAATTATAGACCAGTTAGCCTGACATCGGTGGTGGGGAAGATGCTGGAGTCAATCATAAAAGATGAAATAGAGGCACATTTGGATAGCAGTAACAGGATCTTCTGGATTCTTTTGAGGATGGTACTAGGAAAATGGACAAGGGAGAGCCAGTGGATGCAGTGTACCTGCACTTTCAGGAAGCATTTGATAAGGTCCCACATAGGAGGTTAGTGGGCAAAATTAGGGCACATGGTATTGGGGGTAGAGTGCTGACATGGATAGAAAATTGGTTGGCAGACAGGAAACCGAGAGTAGGGATTAAAGGGTCCCTTTCAGAATGACAGCAGTGACTAGTGGGGTACTGCAAGGCTCTATGCTGGGACAGCAGCTCTTTACAATATATATTAATGATTTGGATGAAGGGATTAAAAGTAACATTAGCAAATTTACAGATGACAGAAAGCTGGGAGGCAGTGTGAACTGTGAAGAGGATGCTATGAGGATGCAGGGTGACTTGGACAGGTTGGGTGAGTGGGCAGATGCATGGCAGATGCAGTATAATGTGGATGAATGTGAGGTTATCCACTTTGGTGGCAAGAACAGAAAGGCAGATTATTATCTGAATGGTGTCAAATTAGGAAAAGGGGAAGTACAATGAGATCTGGGTGTCCTTTTTCATCAGTCACTGAAAGTAAACATGCAGATAGAGTAGGCAGTGAAGAAAGTGAATGGCATGTTGGCTTTCATAACAAGAGTTGAGTATAGGATCAAAGAGGTCCTTCTGTAGTTGTACAGGGCCCTGGCGAGACCACACCTGGAGTATTGTGTGCAGTTTTCATCCTCAAATATGAGGGATTTGAGTGCAGCATAGGTTCACAAGGTTAATACCTGGGATGGCGGGTCTGTCATATGTTGCTGGGCTTGTACTCTCTAGAATTTATAAGGATGAGATGGGATTTATTGAAACATTTAAGATTATTAAAGGGTTTGGACACGCTTGAGGCAGGAAACATGTTCCCAATACTACGGTAACAGCATGGTCAGCAAACGCGTCTATGACCGGGCGACCCTACTACGGCTGAGAGAGTGCAGTCCTTTCGGACATTTAGACCCGAGCACGTCTAACCCCTACCCTGAGCTAATACGCTACGGCGACTCGTCGCTAAGCCAACACCCGGACAACGACAGGCCCAGGCGGAGACGCGGCAGATGGGGAGGGACCGAACGACGACTCCGGCGCTTGGTTAGCAGTGGAAGGTTAACCCTCCCGGTTATACTGTTTGCTAACGTCCAGTCAATGGTAAATAAGATGGATGAGCTCCATGCTCGGATCTCCACGCAGAGGTACTTACAGGACTGCTCCATGCTGTGCTTCTGTGAAACACGGCTGGGGAAGGGACACCCGACGAGGCGATAACACCAGACGGCTACACGGCCTTCAGGGAGGACCGGAGCGCAGCGGACAGCGGCAAGACCCGCGGCGGAGGAACGGCCGTCCTCGTCAAACAAACCTGGTGTACCGACTGTAAGCTTATTTCTAAATCTTGCTCTGAGAATGTGGAGTATCTAACTGTGAAGCTACGGCCGTTTTATTTACCCAGAGAACTGCAATGTATTATTGTGAGTGTCGTGTATATTCCCCCTTCTGCCAAAGAAGAGGCTGCACTCAGGGAGCTACACAACATGATCAATGAGCATGAAAACAAATATCCTGATGCTGCTTTTATTATTCTGGGAGACTTTAATCATTGCAACCTCAAGAAAAACATTCCAAAACTGTATCAGTTTGTGACTTTCCCAACTAGAGGAAATAAGACACTGGACCACTGCTACAGTAATATCGAAAATGCTTTTACAGCTGAACCAATACCCCACTTCGGCAAGTCTGACCACCTGGCAATTCGGCTCAAGCCCACCTACACCAAGAGGCTTAAGGCACAGCCAGTCACAGTCAGAACTGTTAACACCTGGACGGACAGTGCACAGGCTAGCCTGCAGGGATGTTTAGAGGCTACAGACTGGAACATCTTTAAGGTGGCCACAGATGACATTCATGAATACACAGAGGCTGTGAGTGACTACATCAGCTGGTGCACATCTATATGTGCCCCTCCCAGAACTGTGCGTGTGTTTCCAAACCAGAAACCTTGGTTCAATGGAAACATAAAACAGAAGATCAGGAAAAGGCAGGAAGCTTTTAAGTCAGGAGATCAAAGGGAGTACAAGAAAGCCCGGTACGAGCTACAGAAGTCCATCAGAGCTGCAAAGAGGGCTTATTCCCAAAAACTTGAAAGCTTTTACCTAAGTAACAACACACGCAGTATGTGGCAGGGAATCCAAGCAGTCACAAACTACAAGAAAACAGTACCAACCACAGACCCCCAGGATGTCACCCTCCCAGACAGCCTTAATACCTTCTACACCAGGTTTGACAGACTGAACACAGACACCCCCTCAAAAGCCCCATGCAACCCCACGGACACTGTTTTTCAGGTGACACCCATACAGGTCCTGAAAGCTCTGAGGCAGGTGAACCCCCACAAGGCTGTGGGACCAGATGGCATCCCTCCTAAAGTTCTGAAGGCCTGTGCAGAACAACTCACGGGAGTGTATGTAGACATCTTCAATCTGTCTTTAAACCAAGCAGTGGTCCCCCGTATTTTTAAATATTCCACCATTGTACCAGTTCCAAAAAAAACAAACCCATCCACCCTGAATGACTTCAGGCCAGTGGCACTCACGCCAGTTGCCATGAAGTGTCTAGAGAAACTGGTTCTCACACACATCAATCACATGGTCCCGGGCACGATCGACCCCCTCCAGTTCGCCTACCGCCCCAACCGCTCAGTGAACGACGCAGTGGCCATTGCTCTACACCACATCCTGCAACACCTGGACAGCAGAGGAACATACGTCAGAACGCTGTTCCTGGATTACAGCTCGGCCTTTAACACCATTCGCCCGGGCAGGCTGACTGAGAAGCTGACAGACCTCGGCGTCCCGACTCCCACCTGCAACTGGATCTTAGATTTCCTGACTGAAAGACCACAGGTGGTGAGGATGGGAAGGAAGGTGTCTGCAGAGCTCACCGTCAGCACAGGATCACCACAAGGCTGCTGTCTCAGTCCCAAACTTTTCACCCTGTACACACACGACTGTGTCTCCACCCAGGAAAACACCATCATTATTAAGTATGCGGATGATACCACCATCCTGGGCCTCATCAAGGGGGGGGAACGAGTCGGGCTACAGGAGTCTGGTGAACGACATTCTTGCCTATGGTGAGGTAAACGACCTAAGCCTCAACACAGACAAGACAAAAGAAATAATAATGGACTTCAGAAAAAATCCACCCCCCCTGCAGCCCCTCATCATCAAGGGGACTGTGGTGGAGAGGGCTGACAGTTACAGATACCTGGGACTACAAATAACATCAGATCTGAACTGGACTTTGAACACTGCAGCCACAGTGAAAAAAGCCCAGCAGAGACTGTACTTCATCAGGCTGCTCAGAAAAGCTGGTCTGCACTGTCGCCCTCTCACCCAGGTCTACAAAGGACTGGTAGAGAGCATCCTCACCACAGGCATCACGGTGTGGTATGGAAACACCACACAGATAGAGAGGAAGGCTCTGCAAAGAGTCATAAAGACTGCTGAGAGGATCATCAGAACTGAACTCCCCTCCATGGACACAATCTACACACAGCACTGTCAAAAAAGAGCAGGGAGAATCATTAGAGACACACTACATCCAGCTCACTCCCTGCTCAAACACAAAAACTGCACATACAACCTCAGGCACAGACGAGCGGACAGTATCGCCACAAAAAGAACACGCTTTTTTAAGAGCTTCTTCCCTGCAACAGTGAGACTCTTGGCCAAAACACAACAAAATGAACTGATGTCCTGATATAGTGTTTGTGCAAGTTACAATGCTCTATGTGTCTTCTGTGTGTCTTTTTAATTTTTTTAAATTTTTTAAAATTTTTACATTTTAAATTTTAATTTTTTAACGTAACTTGACTCTCTGAATAGCCGCACAAGAGTTCCTATGTGTGTAAGCACAAATGGTAAATAAAGTTTTTGACCTTGACCAATGTTGGGGCAGTCCAGAACCGGGGGCCACTGTTTGAGAATAAAGGGTAAGCCATTTAGAACAGAGATGAGGAAACACTTTTTCACACAGAGAGTTATGGAATTCTCTGCCTCAGATGGCAGTGGAGGCTGGTTCTCTGGATACTTTCAAGACGGAGCTATATAGGGCTCTTGAAGATAGCGGAATCTGGGGATATGGGGAGAAGGCAGGAACGGGGTACTGATTGCGGATGATCAGCCATGATCACATTGAATGGCGGTGCTGGCTTGAAGAGACGAATGGACTACTCCTGCACCAATTGTCTATTGTCTAAAGGTGTTGCATCTCCTGCGGTGGCAGGGAAAGGTACCTGGGGAGTGGATGGTTTGGGTGGGAAGGGATGAGTTAACCAGGGAGTTGCGCAGGGAACGGTTTCTTCAGAACGCGGAAAGGGGTGGAAATGGGAAGGTGTAACTAGTGGTGGGATCCCTTTGGAGGTGGCGAAAATGTTGGAGGATTATGTGTTGTATGCGACTCTGTCTCTGTTGGGACTAGGGGAGGGGAGAATTCCCCTACACCCAATTCTTCCATCCACGCCCTTTCTCACTCTCCCCCTAGGCACAACAGAGACAGAGTCCCTCTAGTCCTTACCTTTCACCCCATCAGCCGTCGCATACAACACATAATCCTCGACATTTTCGCCACCTCCAACGGAATCGCACCACTAGTCACATCTTCCCATCTCCACCCAAAGCGTTACTCCAGGTTTTTGTGTCTATCTTCCATGAAATAAATCCAGCTTACATGAAATATATCTCAACTAATTGAATCAAGTGGAGATGAGGCAGCAAATAAGAAATAGGAGCATAAATTAAGACTGTATGCCTAGGTCAACAGTACATAATAGCCAGAAGTTTTTGTTTATTTGAATTTAGGATGTGGATATCACTCACAAATTGCTGTAAATCTTAAAACAGAACAAAAATGGTTATTCAGCATCTGTGGAAAATGTTTAATGTTTAATGTTTCCAATCACAGATCCTTAAACTAAAACAAAAAACGAATTTTACTTTTCTTAGCTCTGTGGAAGAACATTAAGCTGAAACATTAACATACTTTGAGCACTGATGCTGCCTGACCCATGAGCATTAACAGCCTTTTCTATCTTTAATTTCAAATCTCCAACATTTGCATGACTTATATTTTGCTTGCTGAAAAGTATGTTCTTTTCTGGTCACATTGATAAATCAAATACTCCAACTATGGTGTCACTGTCACCAGAGAGGAAAGATGGCCGATTAGGAAAAGGGGAGATGCAACGAGACCTGGGTGTCATGGTACACCAGTCATTGAAAGTAGGCATGCAGGTGCAGCAGGCAGTGAAGAAGGCGTATGGTATGTTGGCATTCATAGCAAAAGGATTTGAGTATAGGAGCAGGGAGGTTCTACTGCAGTTGTACGGGGTCTTGGTGAGACCACACCTGGAGTATTGCATACAGTTTTGGTCTCCAAATCTGAGGAAAGACATTCTTGCCATAGAGGGAGTACAGAGAAGGTTCACCAGACTGATTCCTGGGATGTCGGGACTTTCATATGAAGAAAGACTGGATAGACTTGGCTAGGACTCGCTAGAATTTAGAAGGTTGAGGGGTCACAGTTTAAGGATAAAGGGGAAATCCTTTAGGACCGAGATGAGAAAAACATTTTTCACACAGAGAGTGGTGAATCTCTGGAACTCTCTGCCACAGAAGGTAGTTGAGGCCAGTTCATTGGCTATATTTAAGAGGGAGTTAGATGTGGCTAAAGGGATCAGGGGGTATGGAGAGAAGGCAGGTACAGGATACTGAGTTGGATGATCAGCCATGATCATATTGAATGGTGGTGCAGGCTCGAAGGGCCGAATGGCTTACTCCTGCACCTATTTTCTATGTTTCTAAAATTGAGGTAGTTCTCAAAAAGGATTTTTATTTACTTTCCAGTTGCTTTTAATACGCTAAACATATATTTTCTGTTTCTGCAGTTTCTGTAAACTCACAACTCAATTTGCTGTAGAAACCTATGGAGTGTTGGTGAGGTATGGTATCAATAACAAAAGTGATAATCTACAGTAATTCTGTGCGCAATCAGTAGAAACTCAAAAGAGCATAAAATATGACACTTCTTAAAAGATTAATTTTACAGAGTTGAAATTTTTCCTTGTAATAATTATGCAATGATAAATTTGAATTTTGATGATAGCTTTGTATAATTTATGTCACTGTTTGCACTTTTGCCCATAGGAAATTTAGCAATGAAATCATGATCTAAACTTTTTTGACAATCTAGACTGAAGATGTAAAACAATCATGTAAAATATCCATTTACCATTATACCTTCTAAATTGAAATTACATTTAACCCCAAAGTTTTATTATTTTTTAAATGGGAACAACTGCTGGATATTCAGATTTGCTTTACGAAGGAAGTTTGTTACCTTCATTTGAAGAACAGCAGTTTCAGCTATTTCCCGTTATACTTTGTTGAAGGTCTTTGTTGACAAACTATCATATTTTTGAAGTTTTAACAAAGAGAATGAAATTCCTTTCTCCCCCACTTATGTATATTGAGACGTTTTTTTATATTTGCCAAACTTTTATGTTGTATTAAATCCTCAGAAATAGATTCTGCCACATACTTGAAGCACATATTTAGAAACCTCGCACTCCCAACTGCAAATTTGTGTTGATACCATTTTGCATAAAGTCATATGGAGATTGGACTGTTCGCAATTTCCCAGTCGGAGCCGGTGCTCGTGATTAGTTCAGTCCTCTGTTCTAACCAAATAAATAGGTCAATTTAATCTGTGAAAACCTCTTGTACATTATTTTACTAAGCATCATTGTTATCATAATGCAAAATTTATACAATTCAGTTACTGGATCAGTAAAACTAGATTTGTTCAGGTCACTGGTTCAGCTACGTATGGGTGATTCTTCTTTAAGTGTCTATATTTAAGTTTCTGGGAACCCGAAAATAAAACTTAAAATTTTGCATGTTTTTTTGCAACTTTGAATGTTGTTTCACATAGATGAACATCTCTACTATGGGAAAAATATGTTTGTCGCAATCTTTTAGAGAATTTAATTTATTTGTTCCTCTTCTTTTTCCAGGTTGCTCATTATATTCAGTCATATCCGTCATATTTTTATGATGAACAACACTGCAAAATCGGAAATGTCCTCGTTCTTCAGGGAACGGGGATTCCCCTCCGCCACCATAGATGAGGCTCACACCAGGGTCTCATCCATACCCCGCAACACTGCCCTCTCTCCCCATCCCCGCACACGCAACAAGGGCAGAGTCCCTCTGGTCCTCACCTTTCACCCCACCAGCCGGCAAATACAACACATAATCCTCCGCCATTTCCGCCACCTCCAACGTGACCCCACCACTCGCCACATCTTCCCATCTCCCCCCATGTCTGCCTTCCGCAAAGACCGCTCCCTCCGCAACTCCCTCGTCAATTCTTCCCTTCCCTCCCGCACCACCCCCTCCCCGGGCACTTTCCGTTGCAACCGCAAGAAATGCAACACCTGTCCCTTCACCTCCCCCTTCGACTCCATTCAAGGTCCCAAGCAGTCGTTCCAGGTGCGACAAAGGTTCACCTGTATCTCCTCCAACCTCATCTACTGCATCCGCTGCTCTAGATGTCAGCTAATTTACATCGGTGAGACCAAGCGTAGGTTGGGCGACCGTTTCGCCGAACACCTCCGCTCAGTCCGCCTTAACCTACCTGACCTCCCGGTGGCTCAGCACTTCAACTCCCCCTCCCATTCCCAATCCGACCTCTCTGTCCTGGGTCTCCTCCATTGCCAGAGTGAGCAACAGCGGAAATTGGAGGAACAGCACCTCATATTCCGTCTGGGGTCCTTGCGCCCTTATGGCATCAACATTGAATTCCCCCAATTTGGCTAGCCTGTGCTGTCCCCTCCCCTTCCTTCACCCTCTAGCTGTCTCCTCCCACCCTCCCATCCGCCCGCCCTCGGGCTCCTCCTCCTCCCTTTTTCCTTCTTTCTTTCCCCACCCCCCATCAGTCTGAAGAAGGGTTTCGGCCCGAAACGTTGCCTATTTCCTTCGCTCCATAGATGCTGCTGCACCCGCTGAGTTCCTCCAGCAATTTTGTGTAACTGCAAAATATAACTGATTTAAGAATATAAAATCAAATTTTTGTCGCAGATTTTCAAATTATAGAGTATCTTCCTCAAATAAACCACCAAAAAAACATTTTTCAGTCTAACGCATTGATTTAAAACCTTCGTAACAGTTTACTGCCGAAAAAAGTGGTGATTTTCAGCAAGAATGGTAACCGTCACATAACTTTTCACCAACTTCCTCTAAAACAATATTAACTTCAGATGAATATGCAGAAGCATACTGTTTATTTATCAATTACAATTGATAATTATAGTAATTGTTGTATTATTTTACACATTATGAGCATAAAATACTCATGTGATGGATATGACTCAGCATGGTGGAGGTGATCAAGTTTGGGAGCATCACGTGATGGAGATGATTAAAACTATCTTTAGGGCTAGGGCTAGGGTTGGAGCTGGGGCTAGGATTTGGGGCTGGGGCTGGGGTTAGGGCTGGGGCAAGGGTTGGGGCTGGAGCAAGGGTTGGGGCTAGGGCTGGGGTTGGAGTTAGGGTTGGGGCTGGGGTTGGGGCTGGGGCTGGGGCTAGAGTTACTTACCCCCAATCTCCAGCTCCATCTCCAACAGCTCCATCTCCAGCCGGACATAACACTGTCGCATCCATCGCATCTTCCCGTGCCGCGATGTCCCTCCCCACGCCCGGCCCTCTCCAGCCCTTGTTCCCCAGTGGGAGGGGGAATGACAAGGGCTGAAGAGGGCCGGGTGTGGAGAGGGACATTGGATCACGGGAAAATGCGACGGCTTTGTGTCCGGCTGGAGTTGGATGGAGAACAGAGATTAAGTTGCGGTTGTGGCTGTGACGGGAATGTTGGCCCAAGCCTTTAGCCCAGGATGGCCTCGCCGGAAGGCCATACCTGATCATATCGTTTGGACGAATGGCACATGGCACGGTTTGTACTCCAGAACAAATCAAAAAAGAACGATTTTTTTTATTTTCTAAGAGTTCAGCACCATTCGGGAATGGCGCTGAATAAAGGTACGTACCTGTTATGCAGCAAGAAACTGAGTTTTCACATGCTTCTCGTCCCACGAATTAGGAGAAAGTCACAAGGTAGGGGACTTTTGAATTCCGCAATCTTTTGAGGTTGGAAGTTCGTTATATTTATAGCCATGTGGGACGGCTCAACAAAGATGCGTGACGGTAATGACTCCAATCATCGGGACAAGAAATTTTGGAAAAAAACGGTTAGATTTATAATTTTATCAAGAATAGAGGAATTGTTTTAAGAGTGATAAATATTTTAATTATTGATTCCTACCGTTTAAAAGTATTTTCATTTCAGATAGATCCCCCATTAAATAAATATGCCGACTTGGAATTTCACTAATAACCATTGGGACATGTGGTTTTCTGGGGGGGGGGGGCATCGAACATCAGGAATTTATAAAATAAATAACACTTTATTCATTTAGGGTTTAATTTTTATTTATGAGCATTATGTTTATTAACAATATAGAAAAAGAAGAAATGGGATAGAATTACAGATTTTCCTTATATACAACATCAAAGCAGCGGGACACCAAAGTAGACACTTAATGAAGAATCACCCATATAGGTCTTAGAAAAAGGAACTCTCAGATAATCAATTTATGGCAAAATCTGTAGAATAATTGAGGGAGAATGTAATTCAACTGAACCCTGAAACTGCAACACAGATCATTACTGTAGAGCAACCATATGAAATTGTAAACACTGCATAGTGTTATTATAATATTGATGAATCCTAGCATATCATCATTTTAGAATCCTCAATACCAAATATATATCTGAGAATATATATTTCAAAAGAAAATGTTGCCTGGACATTTCAATTGTCTCTTGTGTCACAAATATCTTTGAGAATATTGCAGTTAGCTTTCTGAATAATCAATCTTTCTATAATATTACAGGAAAAACAGCAAAATAATTTTTTCTGTGGTGTGCTCCTTTATATTCATTCTACTCTGCTGCTTTGGCTACAGCTACTACAAGTATACGAACATCTTCGGAGAGATGCTGTACTTCAATAAAAGTCATTAAATATGTATGCTCAATAAAGTCAGCACAATTTTCATATTTTCTTTATATAAACAACACTCATGTGTAGTAACTAATTTGATAAAATACTTTGTGACAAAGGAATTGTTAATAATTTCCAATATAATTATTTATTAAATTAAATCTGTTGTCAGTGATTAGTTCAGTCAAGTAAATAAGTACGATTTTTAATTTGCTATTTCTTTTCTATGGGGTGGTGGAATAGATGTATTTCTGTGGAGGTGCACAGAGTCGGTCGCAGGTTGGAAATAGGCCTTATCCCTTGGCCTTCACATCTGAGATCATTCTAATTCCTTGTGCCAATCCTGCTTTCATATTAATTAACAACATCAAAATAAGGTAGGTGGTGGAAATCTAAAATACGATAGGAAAATTCTGGAAACATTCAGCAAATGGACAACATCTTTAGAGAAATAACAGAACTGCTGTTTCAGGTCAATGGCGCACCCTAATCTCTTAAAAGACCATTAATTTTAACCATTAACTCATTACCTTGGTTTCTCTCTCTCTATGTTTGCTGTTGTTCCATGTTCTGTTCTCATTTCTGATCTTTTATAGAATAATCGATTTAACTTGTTTTGAAATGTTAAAGTGGCTTCTGCTAACATCACTAATGAAGGCAGTGTACTTCAGATTTTAACCACCCTTTGGGTAAAAAGATTATTTTTTTCAATTCCCTCTATATCTTCTACAATTTAGCTTAAACCTATGTTTTCTGGTAGACATCTCTACTTAAGGGAAATATTTCTCACTAGCTATCTAATCCTGTGTGTGGATGTGACGCCGACAGACAAGAAGCCGAAGAAAATAAGTCGAAGCCAAAAAACCGAATGGAAACTAGGCCAAAACGCCAATAAACCGAAAGAGTCCGAAGATAAAATGCCTACTAACCGAAAGGATGGGACATCTAAATGCAAACTAACCGAAAGGGCAGGATGCCTAAATGCCAACGAACCGAAAAGCTGCGTCGCTTAAAAGTAAACTTACCGAATGGCCGCTCTGTCGAAACGCCACCTACCCGAAAGGCGGCGTCGCCTACAAGCCAAAGGACCGACTGCCACTCAACAGAAAAGTCCAATAACGGACATGACGTTGCCGGGGGGCGGGACTTGTCAGCGATTGGTCCAGCCCCCCGCATCCATCACATCACTGTGAAGGCATGAACATTGTCCCAAACCTCCGCTCCACCGACCTGCAGCCCTCGGAGGGTGTCCGTGGGACAGTGGGGGCTGTCCCGAGGGATGCACACCTTCATTCGCTTTCAACTTGGTGGCTTGTGCGGGAAAATGAACCCCACGCTCCCGTCTCCCCCTTATCTCTCCCCCCCCCCCAGTGATGTGATAGACACGGGGGTCTGGACCAATCGCTGACAAGTCCCGCCTCCCGACAACGTCATGTCTGTTATTGGAATTTTCTGTTGTGCGGCAGTCGGTCCTTTGGCTTGCAGGGGACGCCGCCTTTCGGGTAGGTGGCGTTTCGACAGAGCGGCCATTTGGTAAGTTTGCTTTTAGGCGACGCAGCTTTTCAGTTCATTGGTTTTTAGGCGTAATCAAAATGTTGCTCCAGACCAAACACCTTTGACCACAAGGCAGTGCTCAGCATGAAACGTTCTGCAGGACAAGGAATCTATGAATCCTGTGGGATGGTTCCCTCAGCGGACTGCCCAGATAGTCTGGCAGAATGCCGCATCACTAGAATGGCAATGTGGCGCAGAGGTAGAGTTGCTGCCTTACAGCGCTTGCAGTGCCAGAGACCCAGTTTCGATCCCAACTGCAGGTGCTGTCTGTACGGAGTTTGTACGTCCTCCCTGTGACCTGTGTGGGTTTTCCCTGAGATAGAGTCATAGATCTTCGGTCTCCTCCCACATTCCAAAGACTTACAAGTTTGTAGGTTAATTGGCTTGGTTTAAGTAAAAATTGTCCCCGGTGGGTGTTAATGTGCGGGGATCATTGGTCGGTACGGACTCGGTGGGCTGAAGGGCCTGTTTCCGCGCTGTATCTCTAAACTAAACTAAACTAAACTCACCAACAAGCACTAAGACCTTGTTTGGCTGAAGGTGAGAGGAGCCCTCCCTGTCAGATCTTTCATATGCTGTCAGTCTTACTCCTAATACATGCTGTCCTTGGGATGGCTGCTATGGAGCGGAGACAAGTTGACCACTTCTTTGATTTGGATTTGTTAAGAGGGTCTGATGAAAGATGCAAGGGTTCTTGTCTTGACTTTTCCCAAGCAGCTGGGTAACTCTGATTGGTGGATAGTTACCTGGGACACACTTAGAGACATATGTCAAGTGCTGCTGGAGGACAATCAATTTGGTGAAAGGTGCTCTGGTTTGCCTGAAACTTGTTGGTCTTCCAGCACGGCGAGAGGTCTGTAAGGGAATATTGCCGACTAGCACATAGCGGACAGCAGGAGTATGCACTGAAGCTAGGTACAGCCAGTATGAAGCCTATGTGGGGGAGGACCACAATCTAGGTCAGGGGTTGGCAACCTCAGATTCAGATTCAGATTCAGATTCAACTTTTATTGTCATTGTGCAGTGTATAGTATAGAGACAACGAAATGCAGTTAGCATCTCCCTAGAAGAGCGACATAGAATATGAACAATAAATAAACCTATTTACGTGCATACAGTCATAGTATTTTTTCCTGGTGGGAGGAGTGTCCGGGGGTGGGGGGGTGATTGGCAATCACCGAGGTACAGTGTTGAGCAGTGTAACAGCCACAGGGAAGAAGCTGTTCCTGGACCTGCTGGTCCGGCAACGGAGAGACCTGTAGCGCCTCCCGGATGGTAGGAGGGTAAACAGTCTGTGGTTGGGGTGAGAGCAGTCCTTGGCAATGCTGAGCGCCCTTTGCAGACAACGCTTGCTTTGGACAGACATGGAGGGGAGTGAGGAACCGGTGATGCGTTGGGCGGACAGAGCAGTTGCCATACCATACTGTGATACAGTTGGTAAGGATGCTCTTGATGGTGCAGCGGTAGAAGTTCACCAGAATCTGAGGAGACAGATGGACCTTCTTTAGTCTCCTCAGGAAGAAGAGATGCTGGTGAGCCTTCTTGATCAGAGTTGAGGTATTGTGGGTGCAAGAGAGGTCATCGGAGATGTTGACCCCCAGGAACCTGAAGCTGGAAACAAGTTCCACGGATGGGGGTGTGCGTACCAACATCGCGGAGCTGGGGCTGCGGGCGTCCGGCCGCGGGCGGCGCCGGTTGTAGCTCCGACCCCGGCAACTCTCCAAATCTCTCCGACCCCGGCGCTCCAAATCCAGCGCGGCCCGCGGTCCGCGGCTGGACGCCCGCAGCCCCAGCTCCGCGATGTTGTGTGTCGGCGGCCACAGCACTCTGCAGCTTACCGCACAGCGACCCGGTAAGGCATTGCCCGCTCCCCGCTGGTATCCCAGTGCTGCGACGCCGCCGACTCCCAACATCGCGGATCTGGGGCTGCGGGCGTCCGGCCGCGGGCGGCGCTGGATTTGGAGCGCCGCGCAGCCAGGGGTAGAGTTACCGGGGTCGGAGCTCCAACCGGCGCCGCCCGCGGCCGGACGCCCGCAGCCCCCAGCACCGCGATGTAGGAAGTCGGCGGCCACAGCGCTCCGGAGCTTACTGCACGGCGACCCGGTAAGGCATTGCCCGCTCCCTGCCTCTCCGACCAGGTAGGGGACTAAGAATTAAAGTTTCCCCCTTCACCCCCCCCCCCCCCCCCCCCCCCCCACCACATAAATTCCCTCCAATCTAACCGACTAACATTTAAGCAATGATTTACAATGATTCCCCGGTCTCCGGGGAGGAGGCAGCCGCTCCAGACTTTTCAAGCCACCCGCGCTACCTACCTAATCTACGCTAAAAATCTTCCATTCGGAAATCTGAAAAATTCCGAAATCCGAGAAGTGTCTGGTCCCAAGGCTTTCGGATAAAAGGTTGTGCACCTGTATATGAATGTTGGTGTTGAATGCTGAGCTGTAATCGATGAACAGCATTCTTACATAAGTGTCTCTGTTGTCGATGTGGGAGAGGGCGGAGTGAAGTGCCGTTGAGATGGCATCCTCCGTACTCCTGTTCTTGTGGTAGGCAAACTGATAGGGATCGAATGCGGCCCGTAACCCAAAATCATCTGGCCCGCAGGCATATTTCTTCCCATATTTATCCAGCCCGCCGACTTCCTTCATCTCCAGTACCTCCCGAGGCCGCGGCGCCCACGCGCAGTGACGCAAAGAGGCAATGGTGGAGTGCCGAGCAGCACCGCAGTGCTGCGCTCTAGTATCTTTGCTGAGGAGCACCAAGCTCTGGCTGTACCGCATCCTGCACAAAGCCGCAGGCACGACCTTGCACCATCTGTGTCTGGGCTTCACTGTCGGGATCGGAGATAGACAAAAAAGCTGGAGAAACTCAGCGGGTGAGGCAGCATCATGGAGCGAAGGAATAGGCGACGTCGCTGGGTCGAGACCCTTCTTCAGAAGCGGCTGACGTTGCTCCGAAGAAGAAGGGTCTCGACCCGAAACGTTGCCTATTCCTTCGCTCCATAGATGTTGCCTCACCAGCTGAGTTCCTCCAGCTTTTTTGTCTACCTTCGATTTTTCCAGCATCTGCAGTTCTTTCTTAAACACACTGTTGGGATCGGGGTTGTCAATAGGCCGGGGACGAGTGAGTATGAGTATTTGAGCCACCGCCTTCAGGACAGTGCCAAGGCAATGGTCCGTTGGTGCGCCATGTTCATGAGCGCCCGTAACCATCGTTGCCCGTAACTAGAGGACAGTGCTCTGGGTAGCGTCCTTGAAGGGGTGGGATCTATGTGAACACATGATTTTATGCCTGCCATCCGGGGGGCGGGAACCATGATAGATGTGATAGATGTAGCCCGCCATCCACTCAGACATGCGTCCCGGCCCCTATGCAGAACAAGGTTGCCGACCCCTGATCTAGATTCTTCCACTACTGAATTTCAGGGGGCTGAGTCCAGTGAGGACATCCCTCAAACAAAGGAAGGGATTTCAGCAAGATCATTAATCTGCAGGTATAGTCATATAGATGGAGAATTTTATATTGGGGGTTGCACGTAAGGGCACTGGGTCATAGGGCGTGACGCACGGAGCCACTCAATCCATCTGGAGGACATCTGTAACTTCCGGTATATGTTATTAATGCAAGAAACGTGTACATTCCTACCTGTTAAAACCCGCCAAAATGTTGAATTTTTGCGCTGTAAAAAATTGTGGAAGTCGGGGTAAGCGTGAGAGACATGTACCCAACTTCAGATTTCCAAAAGTGAAGCGAAACAAGGTTTCACACAGAGAGTGGTGAATCTCTGGAACTCTCTGCCACAGGAGGTAGTTGAGGCCAGTTCATTGACTATATTTAAGAGGGAGTTAGATGTGGCCCTTGTGGCTAAAGGGATCAGGGGGTATGGAGAGAAGGCAGGTACAGGATACTGAGTTGGATGATCAGCCATGATCATATTGAATGGCGGTGCAGGCTCAAAGGGCCGAATGGCCTACTCCTGCAGCTATTTTCTATGTTTCTATGAAATGAAGGTTAAGAGAAGTGAGAACTGAAGGGACAAAAACAGCTAAAGTGCTTGGCTGTGCAGATATCGGAATTGAAAATATTGTGAATTATCGCGTTCGCTCACTGCATTTCATCAACAGTAAGGCATTATTTGTGGTTTTTCTTGATTCCTTTGGTATCTAAAAAGTCTCAGAAGTAATAAATCTGGCTGTAAATTTTGAGGCGTTTCTTTTTGTATGTAGAAACCCACTTGAGAACCATGTGTGATTTTAAAATTTTACAAGAAAAAATAATTCCTCAGTTGATGAAATGCAGTGGACAAACAGCCAATGTTTGCCAAGCACTCTGTCTGTTGTTGTCCCTTCAGCTCTCGCTTCTATCCACCATCATTTCTCCTCACTTTTGGAATTCTGAAGTAGGCTAAATGTCTCTCACGCTTATCCCGATTTCCATAATTATTTACAGAGCAAAAATTGACCATTTCGGTGGGGTTTTAACAGGCTCGCTACGCTGGAAACAATGGTAAGTGCTTACCTGCAGTTCATTGCGTGTACTCCTCTTGGTGTAGCGTAGCAACAGTACGGGTCATGGGTCGTGACCCGACTACCGTGAAATCTCCCTATAGGAGAGTTTTAGATTAGTTTAGGTTTGAGATACAGCAGAGACGGGCACATCGGGTACGCATAGAGTACGCACCGACCAGTGATCCCCTCACATTAACACTACCCTACACACACTAGGGACAATTTTACATTTATAACCAAGCCAATTAAACTAAAGGTAGACAAAATGCTGGAGAAACCCAGCGGGTGCGGCAGCATCTATGGAGCGAAGGAAATAGGCAACGTTTTCGGCTGAAACCCTTCTTCAGACCAACAAACCTACAAACCCGTACGTCTTTGAAGTGAGGGAGGAAACCCACGCAGGTCACAGAGAGAATGTACAGACAAGTGCCCATAGTCAGAATCGAACCCGGGTTTCAGGCACTGTAAGGCAGTAACTCTTCCTCCACGCCACCGTACTGCCCACGGAAGAAAGGAATTGCAGGTGCTTGTTTGCCTTACCCACTGGAGTACTCAGTGGGTAAGGCAACATTTCTGGAGAAAATGGATAGGTGTGAGGATATGTTTCAGGTCAGGGCCCTTCTCAGACTGATTGTGGAGGGGGAATATAGCTGGAAGAGAGGAAGGGCAGGACAAAGCCTGGCAGGTAATAGGTAGTTTCAGGTGAGGGGTGGGGGAGGGGGTGGTGGTATTGATAGACAAATGGTTGGACAAAGGCCAGTGATGAACATTCAGAATGTGTAAGACATAAGGTTTCAAGAATTGCAAGTTGTGAATAGATAATAGGTGCAGGAGTAGGCCATTCGGCCCTTCGAGCCAGCACCGTCATTCAATGTGATCATGGCTGATCATCCACAATCAGTACCCCGTTCCTGTCCTCTCTCCATATTCCTAAACTCTGCTATCGCTAAGAGCTCAATCTAACTCTCTTGAAAGCATCCAGAGAACCAGCCTCCACCGCCCTCTGAGGCCGAGAATTCCACACTCACAACTCTCTGTGTGAAAAAGTTTTTCCTCATCTCCGTTCTAAATGGCTTACCACTTATTCTTAAACTATGGCCCCTGGTTCTGGACTCCCCCAACATTGGGAACATGTTTCCTGCCTCTAGCGTGTCCAAGCCCTTAATAATCTTATACGTTTCAATAAGATCCCCTTTTATCCTTCTAAATTCCAGAGTATACATAGAAACATAGAAACATAGAAAATAGGTGCAGGAGTAGGCCATTCGGCCATTCGAGCCTGCACCGCCATTCAATATGATCATGGCTGATCATCCAAGGCCAGCCACTCCAATCTATCAACATATCACTGTCCCGCCATCCTGGGAATTAACCTTGTGAACCTATGTTGCACTCCCTCAATGGCAAGAATGTTCTTTCTCAAGTTTGGAGACCAAAACTGCAGACAATAGTCCAGGTGTGGTCTCACTAGTGCCCTGTACAACTGCAGGAGGACCTATTTGCTCGTATACTCAACTCCTCTTGTTATGAAGGCCAACATGCCATTCGCTTTCTTCACTGCCCGCTGTACCTGCATGCTTACTTTCATAAAAACATAGAAAATAGGTGCAGGAGTAGGCCATTCGGCACTTCGAGCCTGCACCGCCATTCAATATAATCATGGCTGATCATCCAACTCAGTATCCTGTACCTGCCTTCTCTCCATACCCCCTGATCCCTTTAGCCACAAAAGCCACTTCTAACTCCCTCTTAAATATAGCCAATGAACTGGCCTCAACTACATTCTGTGGCAGAGAATTCCAGAGATTCACTACTCTCTGTGTAAAAAATGTTTTTTCTGATCTCCGTCCTAAAAGATTTCCCCTTTATCCTTAAACTATGACCCCTTGTTCTGGACTTCACCAACATCGGGAACAATCTTCCTGCATCTAGCCTGTCCAACCTCTTAAGAATTTTGTAAGTTTCTATAAGATCCCCCCTCAATCTTCTAAATTCTAGCGAGTACAAGCCGAGTCTATCCAGTCTTTCTTCATATGAAAGTCCTGAGATCCCAGGAATCAGTCTGGTGAACCTTCTCTGCACTCCCTCGATGGCAAGAAGTCGTTCCTCAGATTAGGGGACCAAAACTGTACGCAATACTCCAGGTGTGGTCTCACCAAGACCCTGTACAACTGCAGTAGAACCTCCCTGCTCCTATAATCAAATCCTTTTGCTATGAATGCTAACATACCATTCGCTTTCTTAACTGCCTGCTGCACCTGCATGCCTACTTTCAATGACTGGTGTACCATGACACCCAGGTCTCGTTGCATTTCCCCTTTTCCTAATCGGCCAACATTCAGATAATAGTCGACTTTCCTGTTTTTTACACCAAAGTGGATAACCTCACATGTATCCACATTATACTGCATCTGCCATGCATTTGCCCACTCACCCAGCCTATCTAAGTCACCTTGCAGCCTCCTAGCATCCTCCTCACAGCTAACACTGCCTCCCAGCTTTGTGTCATCCTCAAACTTGGAGATGTTGCATTCAATTCCCTCATTCAAATCATTAATATATATTGTAAATAGCTGGGGTCCCAGCACTGCGCCTTGCGGTACCCCACTAGTCACTGCCTGCCATTCTGAAAAGGACCCGTTTACTCCTACTCTTTGCTTCCTGTTTGCCAGCCAGTTCTCTATCCACATCAATACTGAACCCCCAATACCGTGTGCTTTAAGTTTGTATACTAATCTCTTATATGGGACCTTGTCGAAAGCCTTCTGAAAGTCCAGATATAACACATCCGCTGGTTCTCCCTTATCCACTCTACTAGTTACAATCTCGAAAAATTCTATAAGATTCGTCAGACATGATTTACCTTTCATAAATCCATGCTGACTTTGTCCAATGATTTCACCACTTTCCAAATGTGCTGCTATCCCATCTTTAATAACTAGCATTTTCCCCACTACTGATGTTAGACTAACTGGTCTGTAATTCCCCGTTTTCTCTCCCTCCCTCCCTTTTTAAAAAGTGTGGTTACATTAGCTACCCTCCAATCCTCAGGAACTACTCCAAAATCTAAAGAATTTAAAAAAATTATCACTAATGCATCCACTATTTCTGCGACTACTTCCTTAAGTACTCTGGGATGCAGCCTATCTGGCCCTGGGTATTTATCGGCCTTTAATCCATTCAATTTACCTAACACCACTTCCCGGCTAACCTGGATTTCACTTAG
The DNA here is from genome assembly GCF_010909765.2 of Amblyraja radiata. Classification (NCBI taxonomy): domain Eukaryota; kingdom Metazoa; phylum Chordata; class Chondrichthyes; order Rajiformes; family Rajidae; genus Amblyraja; species Amblyraja radiata. The sequence goes on from NC_045963.1 coordinate 53,696,711, forward strand.
TTCCTCCATCTCATTTGACCCCCGGTCCCCTGCTATTTCCGGCAAATTATTTAAGTCTTCCTTAGTGAAGAAAGAAACAAAGTAGTTATTCAATTGGTCTGCCATGTCCTTGTTCCCCATGATCAATTCATGGGGAACTGATGAACAATTCAGTGACTGATGAACAAGGACCCCCAGATCCTGTTGTACTTTTCCTTTTCCCAACTTGACACCATTTAGATAATAATCTGCCTTCCTGTCTTTGAGACCAAAGTGGATAACTTCACATTTATCCACATTAAATTGCATCTGCCATGCATCTGCCCACTCACCCAATCTGCCCAAGTCACCCTGCATCCTGATAGCATCCTCCTCACAGTTCACACTGCCACCCAGCTTTGTGTCATCTGCAAATTTGCTAATGTTACTTTTAATTCCTTCATCCAAATTATTAATATATACTGTAAATAGCTGCAGTCCCAGCACCAAGCCTTGCAGTACCCAATTAGTCACTGCATGCCATTCTGAAAGGGACCTGTTAATTCCTACCCTTTGTTTCCTGTCTGCTTAATTTTTTTTTATCCATGTCAGCACCCCACCCCCAATACCATGTGCTCTAATTCTGCCCACTAATCTCTTATGTGGGACCTTATCAAATGCTTTCTGAAAGTCCAGGTACACTACATCCACTGGCTCTCCCTTGTCCATTATCCCGGTTACATCCACAAAAAATTCCAGAAGATTAGTCAAGCATGATTTCCCCCTTCGTAAATCCATGCTGACTCGGACCGTTCCTGCCACTGCTATCCAAATGTGCCGCTATTTCATCTTTTATTATTGACTCCAGCATCTTCCCCAGCTAGGGGAAGGGATGTGGGTGGAAGGAGAGGAGATAAGTATGAGTCCAGAGGACCAGGGGAGAAAGAGGGGAATGGGGTCAGAAGGGGGGGGGGGGGGGGGGGAGATGAGGAAGGGGAGATCATAAGGTCATAAATAATAGGAGCAGAATTAGGCCATTCGGCCCATCAAGTCTACTCCTCCATTCAATCAAAGCTGATTTCTCTCCCTCCTAACCTCATTCTCCTGCCTTCTCCCCATAACCTCGAACACCCGTACTAATCACAAATCTGTGAAGACTGCTGCAAAAAAGATAATCAACTCCTCTGCAATTTCTTTATTTCCCATTATCATTTCTCCTGCATCATTTTCAAATGATCCAACATCCACTCTTGTCTCTCTCTTACTCTTCATATAACTCAAGAAACTCTTGCTATCCTCTTTTATATTATCTAGCTTACCTTTGTATTTCATCTTTTCTCCCCGTATTGCCTTTTTAGCTACTTTCTGTTGTTCTTTAAAAGCTTCCCAATCCTCTGGCTTCCCACTAATCTTTGCAATGTTATATGTCTTCTCTTTTAGTTGTATACTGTCTTTGACTTCCCTTGTCAGCCAGTCACCTCTTTCTCCCCCTAGAATCTTTCTTCATCTTTGGAATGAAAAGATCCTACATCTTCTGAATTATTCCCAGAAATTCCTGTCATTGCTGTTCCACACTCATCGGTTTCCAGTCAACTTTGGCCAGCTCCTCCCTCATGCCTCTGTAGTCCCCTTTGCTCAGCTGCAATACAGACCCATTTATATCTACAGTTGAAAGGGTCAAGAGCTTCAAATTCCTGGGCGTGCACATCTCTGAAGATCTTTCCTGGTCCGAGAACACTAATGCAATTATCAAGAAAGCTCATCAGCGCCTCTACTTCCTGAGAAGATTACGGAGAGTCGGTTTGTCAAGGAGGACTCTCTCTAACTTCTACAGGTGCACAGTAGAGAGCATGCTGAACGGTTGCATCATGGCTTGGTTCGGCAACTTGAGCGCCCTGGAGAGGAAAAGACTACAAAAGTAGTAAACACTGCCCAGTCCATCATCGGCTCTGACCTTCCTTCCATCGAGGGGATTTATCGCAGTCGCTGCTTCAAAAAGGCTGGCAGTATCATCAAAGACCCACACCATCCTGGTCACACACTCATCTCCCTGCTACCTTCAGGTAGAAGGTACAGCAGCCTGAAGACTGCAACAACCAGGTTCAGGAATAGCTACTTCCCCACAGCCATCAGGCTATTAAACCTGGCTCGGACAAAACTCTGATGATTAATAACCCATTATCTGTTATTTGCACTTTATCAGTTTATTTATTCATGTGTGTATATATTTATATTATGGTATATGGACACACTGATCTGTTTTGTAGTAAATACCTACTATGTTCTGTGTGCTGAAGCAAAGCAAGAATTTCATTGTCCTATCAGGGACACATGACAATAAACTCACTTGAACTTGAACTTGAACTTGATCCATTCGATTTCATCTTCTCCCTCTCAAATTGCAGATTAAAACATTATATTGTGGTCGCTCCCGCCTTGTGGTTCCTTTCCTTGAGTCCCCTTATCAAATCCGGTTCATTACACAACACTAAACCAGAATTACCTTTCCCCTAATTGGCTCCGCTACCAGAAGAGGATGTGAGTGACACCGGGTAGGCGGCTGCGCGTTGCGCCGATGTGAGGAGGGAAGGGTTTGGCCAAAGATCCTATAGCAGAGCAAGATGGCCTACTCTCACGTAAACGCGTAGTACGGTCATGGGCAGATTCATGGGTGATTATAGGACCTATTTTAGCAACCAGCCTCCGCCATCTTGCTCCGCCATCTTGTTCCGCCATCTTGCTTCCGGCCAAAGATCGGATCTTTGCTTCCGCATCCGCTCCTGTATATTCACTTTGGTCTTTGACTTGGGCGGGGAGAGGGGGTGCGCGGCTCGGGTAAGCGGGGAGAGGGGGTCCGGGGCAGCGGGGAGTGCGGCCCGGGGAGAAGGGGTGTGAGGCCCGGGGAGAGGGGGTGTGCGGCCCGGGTAGAGGGTGTGTGCGGCCCGGGGCAGGGGGGAGAGGGGGTGTGCGGCCCGGGGAGAGGGCGTGTGCGGCCCGGGGCAGCGGGGAGAGGGGCATAGGAGTGGGGGAGATATTGTAGTGTGGGGGGAGGCGAGGCAGTGCCGGGGGGGGGGGGGGGAGGTAGAGTTGAGGGGTGGGATAGGGCCTAGTGTGTGTGAAGTTGTGGGGAGGTTTACAATCTTTTTTATTTAATGTCCCTTGTCTAGTCTGAAATAAAGTTCATAATTTGATATAAAAATCAGAATAAATATAATTGTGTGTGTTATATGATTATATACATTTATATCACATTCATGTATGTGTGAGATTCAAAATCACAAACGCTCTTGAGACAAATTCAGGCAAAGATTTCTTCTAACAGCAGTCTGGCTTCTGCTGACACCTTATTTCTTTATAAGTTATATTTTTCAGAGTTCTAGTATAAATCAACCATCCCTATTAACCCTTTTCTCACAATCCACCATTTTTCTTTTTGCTACGCAACTTTTGATTCATACTATATCTTCCTTTTCTAGTGCTAGCAGCAGATTTTTCACCTCCCTATCCTCCTCTCGCTAGTCATACTGTGTTCTGAAGGCCATCATGATGGCGCTTTTCTTTGTCAGGGCTGTCTCTATCAATCGCTGAGCCAGCCCTCGTGCGCAGGGAATGATACAACATCCGAATAGGCACAAGTTCCCTTCACGCACAGTCCACGGGCTGATATTGTCTGGTGGGGCCTCCACAGGACCCTTAAATCGGCTTGCGTGTGTCCACCCTTTTTCTTTTGTCCACTTAGGTTGCAGCTTTTCTTCCTTCCATGATTTTACAAGATCCCAGTTCCCTGCTTTCACGGAATGGATTGGAAAGTCGAGATGGGGGACTCTGTGCCAGCAGCCCCTTGGTATTTAATTCTGTAATAGAACGAGATACTGCTAGTAAATAGTTCCTTAAGAAAACATCACTACCATGGTGGGTATTCCTTCTATCTTTCCCAAATAATTAAGACCTAACTTGTTCAACCTTTCTCTGTATCTTAGTTGCTGAAACCCAGTCAACATTCTAATTGATCTCCTCTGTACTCTCTATTTTGTTAACCTTTTTCCTATAATTATGCCGACCAAAATTATACACCATACTCCACAATTGACCTCACCAATACCTTGTACAATTTAACATTACAACCCAACTTCTATACTCAATGCTCTGATTTATAAAGGCCAACACACCAAAATCTTTCTTTACCATCCTATCTACATGAGATTCCACCTTCAGGGAACGATGCACAGTTATTCCTAGATCCCTCTGTTCAACTTCATTCCTCAATTCACAATCATTTACCATGTAAGTCTAATTTGAATTTGTCCTGCCAAGATGTATCACCTCACACTTATCAACATTAAACCCATTTGTCATGTTTCAACCCACTCTTCCAAATGACCTAAATCTCTCTGTACATTTTTAAAATCTATTTCATTTTTCACAACACCACCCATCTTAGTATCATCTACATATTTCTTAATCTATCTTACCACACCAACATCCATATTATTGATTCACATGACAAACAACAGTGGACCCAACACACATCCCCGAGGTACCCCTCTAGTCACTGACCTCCAACCTGACAAACATCCATTCACCCACCATTACTCTCCCTCATTTCCCATACAGCCACTTTTTAATCCATCTTGCTATTCCTTACTAACCTCTTCTTAACAAACCTTATTTCCTTTTTGAACCTTGTCAAAGGCCTTACTGAAGTTCACCACTTTAACCTCATCAATTTCCCTAATAACCTCTTTTTTAAGGAAGAAAATCAAGATTAGTCAAATATCACAATCACAAATCCATACTAATTCTTCCTAATCCTACCCTATTCATCCAAATCCCAATAATATTGCCTTTAGTATCCTTTCCATTATTTCCCACCACTGATGTCAAACAACGTTCTTGTTAATACTCTACTCTTCTTTGTCCTCCTGTTCACTTACCTCAGGGCTATTATCTATTCGTACCTGTGGGACAGCCCTCATGTAATTATTGAAATTGTACTAGGTATCTCAACCTTCTAAACGAACATCGGTCGGTGATTTGGAAAACTCATACATACACCTTGTCTTCAGGCTTAAAGGGTCCTTCCTCCTGGTCCATCTCCGACAGCTTTTACTTTACCTGTTCATAAATAGACTTGTATATCATAATTAACTGTTTCATATACTTTTTAAATTCTATCTTTAACTGTTCCAAACTCAGTCCCAGTAGGGACTTCTCCATTGTGCCACCTGCTGGTTAGTTTGCATGCAACATTTCTTCAGTGCCAATGGCAGAGCATTACACAAATCTTATTTATATTAACCTTCAATGTTCCATTTATTATTTTCATCAAATGAAAACAATCCGTTGTCAAAGCTGATTTCTGTAGGTCTACCAAACCTCTTAATTACCTTATTCATCATAAACGACACTCTAGTGTTTATACCTAAATTGATTCAGACTTACCCTAGACATATCTTCCAGAATCAAATACACAGGACAAGATGTTAAGAAGTCCCTTGTGCCAATAGGTGGGGAGCATTTCACGACATTCGTTGATTGTTGAGAGTGGTAGACGCTCAACATCTGTGGGGGGGGGGGCGGGGGGGGGGGGGGGGGGGGTGGGGGAGTGGATACGTATATCTTGGCCTGGGTAACCTTTAGGACAGTTGGGCACAGGACACATCATCAGTAGTGTACCCTTGCATCACTGGGTGTTTCGGCCTTTTATCACTATACACCCTCCACAAGGGCGGCCCGCTGCAGGATGATCAGCCCTCAGCGCGTGTCCCGTGTCAAACCGTCCCAAAGATTCACCCTGAAATACTTGGGGCCCAGCATGGATCTTTCCGCTTGAGCCAAATCCACCGGCTGCTTCTTTCAGCCGCCTCTGAGAGTGATCTTATGGTCTTCCGCAGAGCCTGACCGTGGATTCCAAGCTCCTTCAGCAGTCTGATGGTAGATGACGCAACAAATCCTCTGCATCCCACTTCAACTGGATAGACTTTGGTGTTCCAGCCACGCTGCGTTGCCTCTGCTGCAAGCTCTGCGTAATGCAGCTTCTTACGCTCATAGGCCTCCTCAACAGAGTTCTCCCATGGAACTGTGAGCTCTATGATGTAAGCAGTCTTCTGTGAAGGGGACCAGAACACCAAGTCTGGCCTGAGGTTGGTGGAAGCAATTTCAGGTGGAAAAACTAGTTGTCGGCCAATGTCCGCCAGCATCCTCCAGTCGCGGGCCCTGCATAGGTTTCCTTCTTCTGATCTGGTGGAAGGATGTTTAGATGTTTTCTGTCCTTCTCGGACAAAGGTTGTTGCCCTTAGGGGGAGGGGGTTGCTTGCTCTCGGAGGCAAGGAGTTGGTCGCACACCGCCTGTTCTCAAGGGCTGATGCCAGGCTTTTTAGTACCTGATTATGCCGCCACGTGTATCTCCCTTGCGTGAGGCTGGTCTTGCAGCCTACCATGATGTGTTTGAGGGTCGCTGGAGTTGGGCAGAGGGCACAGGTTGGATCCTCGCCGTACCACTGATGGAGGTTCTTTGGTGATGGAAGCACGTCATAAGTCGCTCTGATGATGAAGCTGATCTTGCTTGCTTCCATTTCCCATAGTTCTTTCCAGCTGATCTTCCTCCGCTCCACACCTTCCCACTGCATCCATTGCCCCTGTTTGGCAAGAGAGACCGCCTTTGCACTTCTTGCGGCCTCCTCTTGCTGCCGCACCTCCTCGACCACCAATGTCCTCCGCTCTGATGTTGTGGCCTTTCGCCAAGTTGGTTTACTTGTCGTAAGGCCAAAGCCTCCTCTTCCCTGCTGGACTTGCCCCACGATGTCTTTGTATCTCAGGGCTGATGAAGCTTGCTGTAATGCATCAGATGGCGTCCACTTCCGGCCAGTTACTAGGGGCGGCGCAACAGCACTGATGGTCTTGTCTCTAGAGTCCCTCAGTGTCATCTGAAGTCTTACTTTAGAACACTTGTATTCCTCTGTTAGACTAGTGAGAGGTAGTTCCAGGACCCCTTTGCCATATAGGCCGATGTTAGTTAGACATCGTGGGACCCCGAGCCATTTCTTCGCGTATGAAGTTATGGTTCGCTCCATCTTCTCCACAGTTGTTATTGGGGCTTCATAAATGGTCAGTGGCCACATTGTCCGAGGAAGGAGTCCAAACTGTAGGCACCAGAGCTTCAGTTTCCCAGGCAGTAGGGTCTGATTGATGTTCTCCAGGCCATTGACAATTTCTTGCCTTAGTTGTTCCACCTGCTCTTTATCCTTGAGACTTGCATTGTACCATCTGCCCAGGCTTTTAACTGGCTGTTCAGACACTGTTGGTATAGGGTCGTCACCGATACAGAACCTTGTGTCTCTAAGCACCCCCTTGACTATGGAGATGCTTCGAGATTTACATGGTTTGATCTTCATTCGGGCCCACTTGATGTTCTCCTGCAGCTTTCCAAGTAGCCGCTTGGTGCATGCTGCAGTAGTGGTTAGTGTGGTCATGTCGTCCATGTATGCCCTGATGGGTGGCAGACGGAGCCCAGCCCTGGTTCGTTCACCGCCCACCACCCATTTTGAGGCCCTGATGATGACTTCCATGGCCATTGTAAAGGCCAAGGGTGAGACTGTGCAGCCTGCCATGATGCCTACTTCCAAGCGCTGCCATGTTGTACTGAAGTCAGCTGTTGTGAAGCACAGCTGCAGGTCTTGGAAATAGCTCTTGACCAGTGTGGTGATGAGCTCTGGTACATGGAAAAAGGCAAAAGATTCCCAAAGGAGTTCATGGGGAACTGAACCAAATGCATTGGCCAGATCGAGGAAGATCACATGTAGGTCTCTCTTCTCCTTCTTAGCTGCTTGGATCTGGTGCCAGATCATGCTTGTATGCTCCAAGCAGCCCGAAAATCCTGGAATTCCTGCTTTCTGTACAGATGTATCAATGTACTTGTTTGTTACCAGATAGGTGGACAGCCTTTGTGATACAATGCTGAAAAAGATTTTTCCCTCAACGTTGAGGAGACATATTGGCCGGAATTGGCTGATGTCTGACGCATCCTTTTCTTTAGGTATTAGCACGCCGCCGGCCCTTCGCCACGCCTTAGGTATTGTTTGCTTCTTCCACACCACCCTCATGAGCTTCCATAGAAAGCGTAACACATCCGGTGCGTTCTTGTAGAGCTTGTATGGTACTCCATTTGGCCCCGGAGCTGATGCTGCTCTTGCTCGCCGGACAGTGTTCTCTACCTCTTTCCATCTTGGAGGGCTGGTGTCCAGGTTGAATTCAGGTGGTTGAATAGGCGGGATGTCATGTGGGATGACTAACTGCTCATGCCTTTTCGTGTCTTGGTGGGCCTTTTCCAGGTGTTCCTCCAATTCCCGTTTTGATGTTTTCAAAGTTCCACTTTTTTCCTTTGCGAAGAGGTCTTTGATGAACTTGAAAGGGTCTTTGTAGAACCGTGTTCTTGTGTGTTCTTTCTTCCTGCGAAGTTTCCTCAAGTTCTCTGCTTTTCGCAAGGTTGCCAATCGGCTCTTGATGTCCTCTTGGAGTAGCATGAGACCTTCTCTCTCTGCCTCAGTTGCTTTTTTCCATTGCTTTTTCAACTGTCTCCTCTCTCTGATTAGCCTCTCGATCTCCTGCTGCCTCCTAGACTTGATTGGTGTTGGTAATTTCTTTCCACCTCTCCCTTTACTCACCCCAAACCGTTCTTCTCCATAGCTGTAGATTGTGTTGCCCATCCTTTCAAGCTTTTCCACTGCTGTGCCCGCTTGTTGCTCCAAGATATGTATAAGGTCACTGTTGACCGTCTCCCACTCTTTCTTTTCAACAGCTTTGGGCCATTTCACTCCAGGTTTGTGCCCTTTGATCTTTCCCTCCAATGGAGGTCTTTGTCGTTGTTGCGTGGGCTCCTCCACCGGCATTTCTGTGCTTGTATCACCCTCTTCAGTGACATGGGTGCTGATGCTCTGCGAACTTTGGTTTGAGTCCTGTCGCTGTGCTTCACTCGACTGATTTGACTGGTTGCTTCGTAAGAAGTACTGGTCAATGCGAGGCCCATGTCTCTGCTCTCTCAAGCACTTTTTCCTCCCTTGGTGGATCTTCAAGCCCTTCACTGATGTAATTTTCTCCCAACCACAAATGCACACCTGAAGTTTGTGTCCCGCAGCTGTTGTGGATGTCTCATGTGCCATGCTCTCCTTGTCAGTAGTCGTTTCCGTTCCTTGGTCTGTAACCGTGTTATCAATCGGTGAGCCATCTTCCGCCCCCGCTCTCGCAGGCTCTAGGGGTATTCTCTTTAATTTACTTTTAGTAGCATTTAGCGGGTGTCTCCAACTAACTGAAACAGCGTTGGGGACTGCTATCATGGGTAGCTAGCCCATGACGGCCCCAGTGGGGTCTGTTCCCTCCTGTCAGCTGTCTCTCCAAGCTGTCACGTGGACTTTCCCATGTTGTCAGCTGTCCTTTCACAGCAGTCACTGGACGAGTCCAGATTATCAGAATCAAATACACAGGACAAGATGTTAAGAAGTCCCTTGTGCCAATAGGTGGGGAGCATTTCACGACATTCGTTGATTGTTGAGAGTGGTAGACGCTCAACATCTGTGGGGGGGGGGGCGGGGGGGGGGGGGGGTGGGGGAGTGGATACGTATATCTTGGCCTGGGTAACCTTTAGGACAGTTGGGCACAGGACACATCATCAGTAGTTGCTGAAACCCAGTCAACATTCTAATTGATCTCCTCTGTACTCTCTATTTTGTTAACCTTTTTCCTATAATTATGCCGACCAAAATTATACACCATACTCCACAATTGACCTCACCAATACCTTGTACAATTTAACATTACAACCCAACTTCTATACTCAATGCTCTGATTTATAAAGGCCAACACACCAAAATCTTTCTTTACCATCCTATCTACATGAGATTCCACCTTCAGGGAACGATGCACAGTTATTCCTAGATCCCTCTGTTCAACTTCATTCCTCAATTCACAATCATTTACCATGTAAGTCTAATTTGAATTTGTCCTGCCAAGATGTATCACCTCACACTTATCAACATTAAACCCATTTGTCATGTTTCAACCCACTTCCAAATGACCTAAATCTCTCTGTACATTTTTAAAATCTATTTCATTTTTCACAACACCACCCATCTTAGTATCATCTACATATTTCTTAATCTATCTTACCACACCAACATCCATATTATTGATTCACATGACAAACAACAGTGGACCCAACACACATCCCCGAGGTACCCCTCTAGTCACTGACCTCCAACCTGACAAACATCCATTCACCCACCATTACTCTCCCTCATTTCCCATACAGCCACTTTTTAATCCATCTTGCTATTCCTTACTAACCTTTCTTAACAAACCTTATTTCCTTTTTGAACCTTGTCAAAGGCCTTACTGAAGTTCACCACTTTAACCTCATCAATTTCCCTAATAACCTCTTTTTTAAGGAAGAAAATCAAGATTAGTCAAATATCACAATCACAAATCCATACTAATTCTTCCTAATCCTACCCTATTCATCCAAATCCCAATAATATTGCCTTTAGTATCCTTTCCATTATTTCCCACCACTGATGTCAAACAACGTTCTTGTTAATACTCTACTCTTCTTTGTCCTCCTGTTCACTTACCTCAGGGCTATTATCTATTCGTACCTGTGGGACAGCCCTCATGTAATTATTGAAATTGTACTAGGTATCTCAACCTTCTAAACGAACATCGGTCGGTGATTTGGAAAACTCATACATACACCTTGTCTTCAGGCTTAAAGGGTCCTTCCTCCTGGTCCATCTCCGACAGCTTTTACTTTACCTGTTCATAAATAGACTTGTATATCATAATTAACTGTTTCATATACTTTTTAAATTCTATCTTTAACTGTTCCAAACTCAGTCCCAGTAGGGACTTCTCCATTGTGCCACCTGCTGGTTAGTTTGCATGCAACATTTCTTCAGTGCCAATGGCAGAGCATTACACAAATCTTATTTATATTAACCTTCAATGTTCCATTTATTATTTTCATCAAATGAAAACAATCCGTTGTCAAAGCTGATTTCTGTAGGTCTACCAAACCTCTTAATTACCTTATTCATCATAAACGACACTCTAGTGTTTATACCTAAATTGATTCAGACTTACCCTAGACATATCTTCCAGATGCTGTTCCAGCTGCTTTGTCTGCATTTTAATTTAACTTCTTTGACATGCACTTTTTCCGTTTCACCATACAATTTCAACATATTTTCCAATCTAGTCTGAACTATATCCTGCCTTTCCCAAGGTCATCATCCGCTGTCTTATATTCTGAAGTATTTCTCTCTCTCTCTCTCTTCACTTGTGGAACAAACCAACAAATTGTCCACATCATCAAATACTGTCTAAGGGTATACCTTCCAAACCCTACAATACAATACAATACAATACAATACCTTTTATTTATGAATTGTCCACATCATCAAATACTGTCTAAGGGTATACCTTCCAAACCCTACAATACAATACAATACAATACAATACAATACAATACCTTTTATTTATGATTCGAACCTCACATGAGGTTCAATCGAAATTTGGTTTCTGCAGCCCTACAAGAAAAGAACCAAGACACACACCAACACAATTTACACAAACATCCATCACAGTGAGTCTCCTCCTCATTTTGATGGAAGGCAAAGTCTTGTCTCTCCCCTGCTCTCCATTCCTCTCCCGAAGTCGAGGTCAAAGCCTCATCCTAGCCTTTCTTGACATCCTCCTTTAAAACATCTCTCTCTTGGGGACCCCAGTCCTGTCAGGGCTTATCTCCAGATTAATTTCACTCCTAATGGGACTTTTCGAGGAAAAGTTCCCCAAGACATGTATTATTGGCATGTAATGCTCTGGCCCCGCTTGGTTCCGTCATGGGACTCACTTGTGTCAGTTCATCACTTATTTCAGTCTTTTCAACCAGGTCCTTTGTTCATTGACGTCGACTGCATAGACCAACTGTTTGCTGAATCGGGGGTTGGAAATAAATGACAATCCCACCACCTCCTTAAATTCTGCTTGACTTTAAGAAGAATGACTTCCACCACAATAGTTCATAATGTAATGTTCACTGGTTGCCTTCTATTTCTTGTTCATTTTCAACTCTCCACCTTTTCAGCTGGCTTTCCAGATAGGCTACATTATTTGCCTTTCCTTGTGTATTTCCCCTTTGTTCCTTGGGGTTCACCTTAAGTGGGTAATGACGGCATCCAACCAGAAGATGGCACTGTGGCCGGTAGTCAGGCTGCAGTGACGGCATCCAACCAGAAGATGGCACTGTGGCCGGTAGTCAGGCTGCAGTGACGGCAGCTGACCTGACGGTGGCGCTGTTGCCGGTAAGTTTGTGAGCGGCGGCCATGTTTGTTGTCTTTTGCCGGCCGGCTGTAACAGTTTACATCATCCATCTTTATCTGCCAATTAGCGGTTCCTACCACTTTTACCAATGGTGCCTTCAAATCTTTCATGGCCAATAATCGTCCCACGTTCTCCTCTTCCAAAGCCCTAATCCATTTCCTTCCCCATCAGGGACATAGGGTGAGGTATTTTTATTTATTATTTATTTATTTATTTATTATTAATTTTTTTAGCCCTCTCAGTTTATGGGTACCCCAAGGGATAATCTGTGTCATCCTGTCGTCTCCTACTTCTGTTTCTCTGTCTCTCTCTTTCTGTGTCTCTGTCTTTCCTCTCTCTGTGTCTGGCTCTCTCTCTCTCTCTGTGTCTGGCTCTCTCTCTCTCTCTGTCTGGCTCTCTCTCTCTGTGTTTCGGTGTCTGTATCTCTCTCGCTGTGTTTCTGTGTCTGTATCTCTCTCTCAGTGTTTCTGTGTCTGTATCCATCTCTCTCTGTGTTTCTGTGTCTATCTCTGTGTTTCTGTGTCTATCTCTCTGTTTCTGTGTCTGTATCTCTGTGTTTCGGTGTCCGTATCTCTCTCTCTCTGTGTTTCTGTGTCTGTATCTCTCTGTGTGTTTCGGTGTCTGTATCTCTCTCTCTGTGTTTCGGTTTCTGTATCTCTCTGTGTTTCTCAACTTGAATGTCTACCATAAAACAACAAACCATAAAAGCTGGTCATGTTTCATCAATTAATGTTCCATTTATTTCAATCCATATTCACCATTATTTTAAATGTCCAATTCCTAGCACTAGTAACAATTTTCCAAATTAACTTTACTGACAAGAAATCTAAAAGAACATCAAGAAACGATTAAAAGAAAATCAAAAGCTGATTTTTACAACTTCCCTTTTTCAGGTTACGAGGATACAAAGAGTTAATTTTACAGCTTGTACGTAATTCCCCACGGCTTGCAGTATTTTTAACTACAGTGGAAATTCTCGCCTGTGTTCAATTTTACAACTTGCTCATTCCAACCTTTCATCTTACAACCATTCGTTCCAAACCGGTTTTTACATACAAATCACATTCGTTCCGTTTTTACTTCAAATAGATTAATCATTTTATATTTTCTCCCTGTCCTGCACTCTTGTCCCCGGCCTTTGCCGTCTTCTTATCTGCTACATTCGGGAATAACTCCCTCAACATCCTGTCACTCTCTGTTCCTTATTTGCTGTTTTTCTACTGCCTGCAACATAAACTTTACTACTTGTTTTTCCCTTCTGTGAAAAGGAATTGATCTAACTGTTCTTGTCAGACCTAAAGGATCTTCAAGGAGGCTATTTAACAAACCCCCTTCCCCCTCAGGGTCCTCTCCTAGGTACCTCCCTCAGGGGTCTAATTTCTACCGATCTTCTTATCTTCCCCTTCCGATCTTTTGACTCCCCATCCTGGTGGCCGGGTGATCTTCGTCCACCCCGGCCCCTGTCTTCTCTCTTCCCTGGGTATTTTGGCCCCCTGTGGCTCTGCATTGGGCAGGTGGCCGGGTGATCTTCGTCCACCCCGGCCCCTGTCTTCTCTCTTCCCTGGGTATTTTAGCCCCCAGCGGCTCTGCATTTGCCCCAACGGATTATTGGGCAGAATGCGGGGATTTGGCTTACAGCCTTTCCCCTCCCTTTTTCTTAACACCGTGTTTAATTACCTTATTTATCATAATCATATTCTTAATACCGTGTTCATCTATTCTTAATACCGTGTTCATCATATTCATAATACCGTGTTCATCATATTCTTAATACCGTGTTCATCATACCTGCCTTGCCCGTACAAGGTCTTATATTCTTAATACCGTGTTCATCATTCTCAATCGCCCAGGAAGTACTTAATAGTCATTTTCCTACTTGGGTTCCATGCATTGGAATTGCTCGATTGATTTTTCGCGATTTCCAACTACTCCCACTTCTTTGCCGAGTCTCTGTTTGGTCCGGTTACTACTGCTCAAACAGCTGACGGCAAGCAAGGAGTCTGAGACCGCTGAACTCAGCAGGGTGCACCTTCCCTTCGTCCGTCTACTCCCGACAGCTGTCCAGAGTATTTGATCACGGAAACCGAGCCCACATGTTGTGAGATTCAAAATCACAAACGCTCTTGAGACAAATTCAGGCAAAGAAGTGTTTTTATTAATTTCATATTCTGCAGAATAGGTACCTCTCCGCTGATGTCCCCTAGAGGCACACCGAAGATGGAGATGCTTTCTATCTTTATACATTTCATTCACACTATTGTCACACCCTCATCTCTCCCCATTGAGCTTCTTCCAATCAGAACACTAAGGTTTATATTCCCACGAGATCGTCTCAGAATGTCTCGGAAACGTCTCCTGACGTCAAAGACTCCTAAGGCTTCTGCTGAAGTTTCTATCTGTTTGCTACTTTTTATCTAGAATTTCTCTCTGTTCTGTATATTGTTACTTTCTTCTACCAGCAGTCTGGCTTCTGCAGACACCTTATTTATTTCTAAGTTATATTTTTCAGAGTTCTAGTATAAATCAACCATCCATATTAACCCTTTTCTCACATATGTGTGTTTATAAACATTTTATTCTTTAACAAGAATTAACAGAAGTATGAACTAACAGAATTATGAATCTAACCCTATATCACGCACAAAAAGTGTTCCCCCACAATGTTAATTACCCTGCGTGTCGGGTCAGGTCGGGTAGGTTCCGGTTACTACAAAATCAACTCAAACACTGCTTGTGAGCCATTTAAAAAGAAATGTTTTAAAAAACATTAAAAATGACGATTACCAGAGTCAAATTTTATTCTTGACAAGAATTAACAGAAGTATGAACTGACAGAATTGTGAGATATATTGTTTGTGCTCACAATCACTACTCAGAGACTAAATCGTGGAAACAAGAAATGCTTTATTTGCGAGTCTGCAGAATCGGGTGCCTCTCCAAGTTGAGACACCCCGAGCAAAGGAAAAACGTCTATTTTTATACAATTCAGTATACAGCCTTTATTGATCGGACGCCTCCCCTTCTGACCCCTTCCAATCAGGGTACCGAGGTTCACAATCTTCCAACCCTCTCCTCCGTGCGTCATCAATCATTCCCTCTCCTCCCACATCATACATCGCATGTACATTTAAATTAGGTTCTTTGTCATGAGGGGCGTAAAGTTAATATTCATTTAACTTATTAAGCATGCGCAATATCTGTGCCCTAACCTAATTAATTGCCTTTGACCTAAAGAATAGCTTCTGTGTTGTCAGCTACATTCCTTACCTCATCTTGTTATTCTACAATGTTATCAACAGCTCTGAAGGTCTGACTGTTTGTTCGAATCACAAGGTTGGTGTTTCTAGTTACTCAGCCCATCACAAGGTCGGTGACTACAACCGTTCGGCCCCTCACAATGGTGGTGGTTTAATCATCTTATCCCTCACAGAATTATGAATCTAACCCTATACACAGGTGGTGACCTGTTTTTCCGGAGCTCCCGCAACTACAGCTGCGTTCGCTGGACTGGAGGGCGGCAGCTTCGACCGCCCCGGGACGCGGAGTGTGAACCGGCCTGTTTGCGGAGCACGGATTCAGCCGCGGGACTTACTTACCATCACCCGGCGGGGTCACAGCAAGGAGGGAAGAGACAATGTCTTTGGGACTTTAAACTGTGTTGAGTGTTTGTTATTTATTCTATGTTATGACTGCAGGCTAAACCATTTCGTTGCACTGAAAAGTGCAATGACAATAAATTGAAATTAAAAAAAAATCCAAAAAAAATCACACACACAAACTGTTGCCCCGCATCGTTGCGAGTCGGATGGGGTCATACTTAGGCTCCGGTTACTAAAATGGGCGGGGAAAAATACCCAGGATCCCCTCCGTAGCGTACTACACGTCAGCCCATTGCATTTCGCAGGAGTGGCCTATCTTGCTCCGCTATAGGAGCTTTGGTGCCACTTTGATTTGGATAAAGACCAACTGGAGAGTAAAATGCTGCGCTCGTATGGGTATACGAGGAGCCTGGAGGAGTACCAGTACTCGGGACCAACGCAACACCGTTTCTCGCCCTACACCTTCAACGGAGGGTGAGTGCTGATCGCCAAAGATCCTATAGCGAGCTTTGCCGATCACGCTGGGCCCTAGGCCGCTGTGGGCGGAGAGAAGGAGCAGCGGAGCGGGAGGGAGGGAGGGAGATGCGAGAGGAAGGAGAGTGGGGATCAAAGATCTTATAGCGCTATAAGATCTTTGGTGGGGATGGGATGAGGACCGGAAGGGTGAAACGGGCAACTGCTCATGATCAGGATCCGAGCTCGATGTCGGTCTCGTTCCCCAGCTGCCCGACAAGTCTGGAGTTACTGTGTAGGAAAGAACTGCAGATGTTGGTTTAAAGTGAAGATAGACACAAAATGCTGGAGTAACTCAGCGGGACATGCAGCGTCTCTTGAGAGAAGAAATGGGTGACCTTTCTTCAGACTGATGTTAGGGTAGTCACTACCGATTTAATAAAACCCGTTAAAGTAATAAAAAAAAAAAAAAAAAGTAAAACCCATGTCGAATCGCAGAGTGCCGTGGTTTTCGGGCCTTGGGTTCTTTTTTTCCACCAGGACCCGACGATCAGTTTCGGATTCGCGCATTTGAAACCATTCTGCGCATCTCTGCGCCCACGATTTTAAGGAGTTTCCATGCAATTCGCTATGTAGACATCGAAAATGTTTTTTTTTTAATATTTATAAATTGGAATTAGTCATTCTATCAGTTGAGTCTCTGCTGAACGATCCTCAACCCAATTACTCCACTCCAGTAAAATGTAAACGTGAAGAACTGCAGATGCTAGTTTGCAAAAACAGCACAAAAAGCTGGAGTAACACAGCGGGTCGAACAGCAACTCTGGAAGACAAAGATAGATTTGTATGTTTATCTGGTAAACCAGCATCTGCATTTCCTTGTTTCTACATTTTACTGCTCCACTACAAAATCTCACGATATGCCTACTTTAAAGTAATTCTCTCTGAAATACTTAGCCATGTCTTCCAGAGATGCTCTGACCTGATTTACTCCAGCATTTTGTGTGTGTGTTTTTTTTTTTTTAACTTCACTCCAGTTTGTGGATATTAGCAATATGTTTGGCTTTGCTGACCATATGAGTGTAAATTGATTTTTTAAACTCATTGGTTCCATCATTTAGTCCCATTCATGTCATCCTGTGCTTTGTGATTCAGTCATTTTGTAATATTAGAGTATGTTATAAAATCTAGAATATAAACATAGAAAATAGGTGCAGGAGTAGGCCATTCAGCCCTTCGAGCCTGCACCGCCATTCAATATGATCATGGCTGATCATCCAACTCAGTATCCTGTACCTGCCTTCTCTCCATACCCCCTGATCCCTTTAGCCACAAGGGCCACATCTAACTCCCTCTTAAATATAGCCAATGAACTGGCCTCCTGTTACCTTCTGTGGCAGAGAATTCCACAGATTCACCACTCTCTGTGTGAAAAATGTTTTCCTCATCTCGGTCCTAAAAGATTTTCCCCTTATCCTTAAACTGTGACCCCTTGTTCTGGACTTCCCCAACATCGGGAACAATCTTCCTGCATCTAGCCTGTCCAACCCCTTAAGAATTTTGTAAGTTTCTATAAGATCCCCCCTCAATCTTCTAAATTCTAGCGAGTACAAACCAAGTCTATCCAGTCTTTCTTCATATGAAAGTCCTGACATCCCAGGAATCAGTCTGGTGAATCTTCTCTGTACTCCCTTTACGGCAAGAATGTCTTTCCTCAGATTAGGAGACCAGAACTGTACGCAATATTCCAGAATCTGAGGGTTTTGTCCTTTTTGTTCTTAAATTCTGTTCATTCAAATAGTAATAAAGTTTGTCTTGATGATGTTATTTAATGCTAGACTCCATGATTGGTTTCTTAACTGGGTTTTAAGAGAACACTTTAGGTTTGAGAAATTGCATTGCCTCTGGTTGCAGCCTGTAATTAATTCGGTTCTACAATATGCCTTGTGTATTGTGAATTCATGATGCAGGATACTAGTTGAGTACTATAGCTGCACTGAGGTTCTAATTGAACTCGGGTTCATTTGGACAGACCAATCTAAAGTTACACCTTTGTTTGGAATGATAATCTTGACATTTGTGTCTGTTTATCCTTCACCCCCCCCCCCCCCCCCCCCCCCCCCACTGCTTTTTTTCCATCATTTCAGAACTGTGCTGGCTTTAGCTGGGGAAGATTTTTCGATTGTAGCTTCAGATACACGACTGAGCGAGGGTTATTCCATTCACAGCCGTGACTCGCCCAAGTGCTACAAATTGTGAGTTTAAAAACATGTATGTTAACTGGTATTTTACAGTGAACACTATTTTGTTTTTCTTAAGCACATCTGTTTCTCAATCAATGGCTTTAGAGTATTTTTCAAATTGTGATAATGGGTTTATTTCAACATTATTGTGTAGTTAAAAAGTAAGCTGATGGACTCGGCAGATCAGGCAGCATATGTGGAGGGAAATGGACCAATGACATTTCAGTTCAGGGCTTTTCTGCATGATCTTGAAGATGTCTCCTGACCTGAAATACCAAGAGCCAATTGTCCACCACAAATGCAGTCTTTCCCACGGAGTTTCCCCCCCCCCCACCCCCCATCAATTTCACAATATTCCAACATCTGCATCATTGTGTAACTCATCTATTAACTGTTCTTATAAGTAAATAGAAACATAGAAATTAGGTGCAGGAGTAGGCCATTCGGCCCTTCGAGCCTGCACCGCCATTCAATATGATCATGGCTGATCATCCAACTCAGTATCCCGTACCTGCCTTCTCTCCATACCCTCTGATCCCCTTAGCCACAAGGGCCACATCTAACTCCCTCTTAAATATAGCCAATGAACTGGCCTCGACTACCCTCTGTGGCAGAGAGTTCCAGAGATTCACCACTCTCTGTGTGAAAAAAGTTCTTCTCATCTCGGTTTTAAAGGATTTCCCCCTTATCCTTAAGCTGTGACCCCTTGTCCTGGACTTCCCCAACATCGGGAGCAATCTTCCTGCATCTAGCCTGTCCAACCCCTTAAGAATTTTGTAAGTTTCTATAAGATCCCCTCTCAATCTCCTAAATTCTAGAGAGTATAAACCAAGTCTATCCAGTCTTTCTTCATAAGACAGTCCTGACATCCCAGGAATCAGCCTGGTGAACCTTCTCTGCACTCCCTCTATGGCAATAATGTCCTTCCTCAGATTTGGAGACCAAAACTGTACGCAATACTCCAGGTGTGGTCTCACCAAGACCCTGTACAACTGCAGTAGAACCTCCCTGCTCCTATACTCAAATCCTTTTGCTATGAAAGCTAACATACCATTCGCTTTCTTCACTGCCTGCTGCACCTGCATGCCCACTTTCAATGACTGGTGTACCATGACACCCAGGTCTCGCTGCATCTCCCCTTTTCCTAGTCGGCCACCATTTAGATAATAGTCTGCTTTCCTGTTTTTGCCACCAAAATGGATAACCTCACATTTATCCACATTATACTGCATCTGCCAAACATTTGCCCACTCACCCAGCCTATCCAAGTCACCTTGCAGTCTCCTAGCATCCTCCTCACAACTAACACTGCCCCCTAGCTTAGTGTCATCCGCAAACCTGGAGATATTGCCTTCAATTCCCTCATCCAGATCATTAATATATATTGTAAATAGCTGGGGTCCCAGCACTGAGCCTTGCGGTACCCCACTAGTCACTGCCTGCCATTGTGAAAAGGACCCGTTTACTCCTACTCTTTGCTTCCTGTTTGCCAGCCAGTTCTCTATCCACGTCAATACTGAACCCCCAATGCCGTGTGCTTTAAGTTTGTATACTAATCTCTTATGTGGGACCTTGTCGAAAGCCTTCTGGAAGTCCAGATACACCACATCCATTGGTTCTCCCCTATCTACGCTACTAGTTACATCCTCGAAAAATTCTATAAGATTCGTCAGACATGATTTACCTTTTGTAAATCCATGCTGAATTTGTCCAATGATTTCACCACTTTCCAAATGTGCTGCTATCCCATCTTTAATAACTGACTAGCAGTTTCCCCACTACCGATGTTAGACTAACTGGTCTGTAATTCCCCGTTTTCTCTCTCCCTCCCTTCTTAAAAAGTGGGGTTACGTTTGCTACCCGCCAATCCTCAGGAACTACTCCAGAATCTAAAGAGTTTTGAAAGATTATTACTAATGCATCCACTATTTCTGGAGCTACTTCCTTAAGTACTCTGGGATGCAGCCTATCTGGCCCTGGGGATTTATCGGCCTTTAATCCATTCAATTTACCCAAGACCACTTCCCGGCTAACCTGGATTTCACTCAATTCCTCCAACTCCTTTGACCTGCGGTCCCCTGCTATTTCCGGCAGATTATTTATGTCTTCCTTAGTGAAGACGGAACCAAAGTAGTTATTCAATTGGTCTGCCATATCCTTGTTCCCCATGATCAACTCACCTGTTTCTGACTGCAAGGGATCTACATTTGTTTTAACTAATCTCTTTCTTTTCACATATCTATAAAAACCTTTGCAGTCAGTTTTTATGTTCCCTGCCAGTTTTCTTTCATAATCTATTTTTCCTTTCCTAATTAAGCCCTTTGTTCTCCTCTGCTGGTCTCTGAATTTCTCCCAGTCCTCCGGTATGCTGCTTTTTATGGCTAATTTGTACGCATCATCCTTCGCTTTGATACTATCCCTGATTTCCCTTGTTATCCACGGATGCACTACCTTCCCTGATTTATTCTTTTGCCAAACTGGGATGAACAATTTTTGTAGTTCATCCATGCAGTCTTTAAATGTCTTCCATTGCATATCCACCGTCAACCCTTTTAGAATTAATTGCCAGTCAGTTTTGGCCAATTCACGTCTCATACCCTCAAAGTTACCTTTCTTTAAGTTCAGAACCATTGTTTCTGAATTAACAATGTCACTCTCCATCCTAATGAAGAACTCAACCATATTATGGTCACTCTTGCCCAAGGGGGCACGTACAACAAGACTGCTAACTAACCCTTCCTCATTACCCAATGCCCAGTCTAAAATAGCCTGCTCTCTCGTTGGTTCCTCTACATGTTGATTTAGATAACTATCCCGCATACATTCCAAGAAGTCCTCTTCCTCAGCACCCCTGCCAATTTGATTCACCCAATCTATATGTAGATTGAAGTCACCCATTATAACGGTTTTGCCTTTGTCGCACGCATTTCTAATTTCCTGTTTGATACCATCTCCAACTTCACTACTACTGTTAGGTGGCCTGTACACAACACCCACCAGCGTTTTCTGCCCCTTAGTGTTTCGCAGCTCTACCCATACCGATTCCACATCCTCCAAACTAATGTCCTTCCTTTCCATTGCGTTAATCTCCTCTCTAATCAGCAACGCTACCCCACCTCCTTTTCCTTTCTCTCTATCCCTCCTGAATATTGAATATCCCTGGATGTTCAGCTCCCAGCCTTGGTCACCCTGGAGCCATGTCTCCGTGATCCCAACTATATCATAGTCATTAATAGCTATCTGCACATTCAACATCCATCTTATTACGAATGCTAAATGAACACATGTACTCAATTACTGCACTCATCACCCTGCCCCCCAGGTAGCATTAGCTGATCAAAGGCAGTAAGAGCCAGGTTCAGCCATCTTGTATGTTCCATTAGTTGGATGACCACATTACGGCCTCTTTTAAGAAGAAAAAGAAAGCATATGTATGGTCACAAGGGAAAATAGAATTAGGCCATTCAGCTCATCAGGTCCACTCTGCCATTCAATCATGGCTGATCTATCTCTCCCTCCTAACCCCATTCTCCTGCCTTCTCCCCATAACCTCTGACACCTGTACTAATCAAGAATCTTTATCAGTCTGAAGAAGGGTCTCGACCCGAAACGTCACCCATTCCTTCTCTCAGATGCCTGTCCCGCTGAGTTACTCCAGCTTTGTGTGTCTATCGTCGGTTTAAAGCAGCAGCTTCAGTTCCTTCTTGCACAAGAATCTAACTATGTCTGCCTTAAATATATCCACTGATTGGCCTCCACAGCCTTCTGTGGCAAATAATTCCACATTTTCACCACCCTTTGACCAAATACATTTCTCTTCAGCTCCTTCCTAAAAGAACCTCCTTTAATTCTGAGGCTATGACCTCTAGTCCTAGACTCTCCCACTAATTGAAACATCCTCTCCACATCTCCTCTATCCGAGCCTTTCACTATTCTGTATGTTCCACACCCTAAAGACGTGCAGGTTCGTAGGTTAATTGGTTTCTATAAAATTGTCAATTGTGTGTAAGACTCGTAAGGCAGAAGCGCCTGTTTCCATGTTATATCGCTTAAATTATTGAGCTGACAGAAGAGGCTATAGAAGTGGATATAATTAAGACCTTTTAAAAACATTTGGAAAAATATGAACACGGAGGGCTAAGAGCGCTATGTACTTATTACACTATTCTCTAAATTTCAGAGAGTACAGGCCCAGTGCTGACAAACGCTCATCATAGGTTAACCTACTCATTCCTGGGATAGTTCTTTTAAACCTCCTCTGGACCCTCTCCAGAGCCAGCACATCCTTCAGATATTGTGCCCAAAATTGCTCATTGTGGCGGTCCCTGTGGGTTAGGCCACTTCTTGGGTCACCCCCCTCGGCTCTTGAAGGACAGGGACGATTGTCTGGCCCGGGATTTCCCGGGGGCTGCTCGCAGGCATTCTGTGTGTTTGACATGATTCATTAAACGACCTTAAGCAACTGCTTATCAGGAGGTTTGGCCTTGGTGAGTCTGAGCGGGCAGCTCGGATTCTCTGACTGGACGGCCTAGGTGGCCGTCGGCCCTCTTGGAGGACGTGCTCGCCCTTATGGGTGGCCACGAACCTTGTTTTTTATTTAAATATGCTTACCTGCAGCAGCTCCCACCCAACATCCGCCTGCAGCTCGCCACCGATACCTTTGCCGACACGCAGGCGCTGGCTGAGCACGCCGACCAGCTGTGGATGTCCCGTCAGCGGGACCTGGAAGCACTGGCCGTCCTTTTCGCGACATCGGGAGGTGCGGAGCAGGTCGGAGCCGCTATTGACCGCGTCTCTGCTGCTCCCGGACGGCCCCCGCAGCGAAATCAGGCCATCAGGCATTTCAGCGCAGGCACGTCTCTGCGGCATGGCCCGTCGGCAGTTACATCTGATGGCAGCAGAGGTCGCCTTGTTTCAGCCCAGCCAACTTCACCTGCAGTTCCACCAAACGGCAGCAGAGGGAGTTGGTGCTATTATCACTGCCGCTGGGGAGCTGCAGTCAGGCAATGTCGCCCCCCCTGTGCGTTCCTAGGAAACGCAGGAGCCGGTCGTCAGTGATTCCTTCGGCGGCCGGCCATTTTCATCGCGTCTTCGCCTGGGATCGCTGCACCGGGGGTCGATTTCTATGCGGTGCGGAAGTGAGTGTTCTGCCTCCCTCCATTGCTGACATCCGTGTGGGCAAACGCGGCCCCCTCCTCAGTGCGGCGAACGGGAGCGCTATTCGCACCTACGGAGTTCGCACCATCTCCCTCAACTTGGGCCACAGCTGCTTTTCGTGGAAGTTCGTCATCGCCGGTGTTTCCCAGCTGCTGCTGGACGCCGACTTCCTTCGAGTCCATTCACTCCATCACGCTGAAGCCGGTCTTCCTCCGCGTTGGTGATCCCTGATGGTCCCCTGTCGTCCGTGGATGCGACTTTCGAGCGTATCCTGGCGGATTTTCCGGACATCCTCGAACCCCACTTCCGCTCCTCCGCCCCCAAGCACGGGGTGGAGCACCATATTCTGACTACTGGCCCGCCTGTAAATGCCCGGGCGCCTCGTCTCGTGCCG
Source organism: Amblyraja radiata (assembly GCF_010909765.2). Lineage (NCBI taxonomy): Eukaryota > Metazoa > Chordata > Chondrichthyes > Rajiformes > Rajidae > Amblyraja > Amblyraja radiata. The sequence continues at coordinate 53,720,884 of NC_045963.1, forward strand.
GACAAGCTCCGTCTAGCGCGGGAGGAGTTCCACCTAATGGCAGCGATGGGCATCGTGCGCCCCTCTGATAGCCCATGAGCGTCACTGCTCCCCATGGACCCCAAGCGGGAGGGGGCTTGCGCCCGTGTGGGGATTACCGTCGCCTGAATGATGCGACCGTCGCCGACAGGTACCCGGTCCCGCACATTCGGGACTTCAATGCCCATCTGGCCAGAGCTTCGGTGTTCTCCAAGGTGGACCTCGTGCGATGGTACAACCAGATTCCGGTTCACCCCGATGATATCCTGAAGACAGCAATAATTACTCTGTTTGGACTGTTTGAATTTTTGTGGATGCTGTTTGGGTTAAAGAATGCCGCAAAGGCGTTCCAGCGACTTATACACTGTTTGTGCCGTGGCCTGGACTTTGTATTCGTGTACTTTGATGACGTACTCGTGGCCAGCCGCTCGCGGTAGGAGCACTGCATCCACCTCCGTCGGCTTTGTCAGCGCCTCAGTGACTGGGTTGGCTATCAACTTGTCTAAGTGCCATTTTGGGGTGTCGGCCATCGACTTCCTTGGCCACCACGTAACAAGAAGGGGTGGTGCCGCTGCCAGCCAGGGTGGATGCTGTCCGCCGGTTCCCCCGTCCGACCACAGTTAAGAACCTCCAGGAATTCGTGGGGATGGTTGTGTTTTATCACTGTTTCTTGCCAGCGGCGGCTGCAATCATGCGCCCGCTTTTCCACCTGATCGCTGGTTTTTGCAAGGAGGTTGAGTGGTCCGAAGAATCAGCAGTAACGGTGTTCGAGAGTGCTAAGGAGGCCCTGACTGGGGCCACGATGCTCATCCATCCACAAGAGGATGCCCCGACCGCCCTGATGGTGGACGCTTCTGAGGAGGCAGTTGGGGCAGTGTTGGAGCAGTTAGTTGACGGAGTGGTGTTTGAGGTGCTCCGCGGACTCTCTCATCCCTCCATCCGGGCGACAACGGCCCTTGTAGCCTCCCGCTTCATGTGGCACGGGAAGTTGGACATTGGGCTCCCACGTGCATCCTGTGCCAAATAGCCAAGGTGTGGCGACACGCTCGTATGCCGTTGCAGGAGTTCGCCATCCAGTTGGCAGCGGTTCGACCACGTTCACGTGGACATTGTGGGGCCGCTGCCGTCGTCCCGGGGCATGACCTACCTCTTCACCGTAGTGGACCGCTTCACGCGGTGGCCTGAAGCCATTCCACTGGCTGATTCCTCAACGGCTGCTTGTGCTCCGGCCTTGGTGGTTCACTGGATCGCCTAGTTCGGGATGCTGCTGGACATAACATCCGACCGGGGGCCTCAGTTCACGTCGGAACTGGGGTCGGCTATGGCATGCCTCCTGGGAGTTCGTCTCCAGCACACGACGGCGTATCATCCGCAGGCGAACAGACTGGTGCAGCGGTTTCACCGCCAACTCAAGGATGCCCTGAAGGCACGGCTCAATGATCAGGATTTGGTGGACACTCTGCCGTGGGTTTTGCTAGGGATCCGCACTGCACCCAAGGGGGACTTGGCCTCCTCCTCCGCCGAGTTGGTATATGGGTCTCCGTTGACGGTGCCCGGGGAGTTCATCCCGCTGGCACGGGGCCAGATGGAGCAGCATTTGGCAGACGGTGGGCAAGCTGGCACCTGTGCTCACGTCTCGTCATGGGTCCTTCCGTCCGCACTCTGGAGGACTGCCAGTTCGTCTTCCTGCGCAGGGATACTCATCGGACACCCCTCCAGCGGCCGTTCGAGGGTCCTCTCCGGGTCCTGGAGCATGGCTTGTCCACTTTGGTCCTGGACATGGGGGTGGGGGGGGTCGGCGTGAGACTTTCGGTTGCGCGGCTGAAGCCGGAGCATATTGACATTGATCGGCCGGTGCTGGTAGTGCGGCCCCGCAAGCGAGGGCGCCTTCCGTCTAGGGTACCTCCTCCAGTGGCTACTCCATCCCCTACATTTGTTGGTCGGTTGCCCGTTCCTGTGCCGGGCATGGTGCGCACCCGGGCTGGACGTCTGGCCTTTTACTGACCTCATCCAGGCCGCTATTTCAAATGCAGCCTTACCAGCACCTTATAGACCCTCAGCATTACATCCCTGTATTTGTATACAAGCCCTCTTGAAATAAATGCTAGAGGTAAGGTTTAGGAAGATGAAATCACTGGGGGTCTTTGAGGAATATAAAGCAGGAGAGAACTTGCAATTCCTGGGTCAAATGGACATTGAATGCCCTGGGTAAGTATGATTGAAGAGAATCTCAAGGCATATTTAAAAACAAGGGTATCTAGTGAGAGAGCAAGATATCTCGAGGATCGGGGAGGGGATTTATGCTTTGAGTCAGAGGGTGTAGGTGAGTTACCAGATGAGTACTTTAAATTAGCATTCACCAAGGTTAAGGACATGGGGGGGGGGGGGGTAGAGAAGTTAATGTGAGGGAACTGAAGTGGCTGGACAACCAGTTGCCTCACAACGCCGGAGACCGGTTTAATCCTGGCTTAAACTATTGAGTTGCCAGTAAAGGTTACAGAAGTGGGTATAATTATGATTTTTTTATTAATTACAGTAATGGCAATTTCAATCCTTTCTATTGTCATTGCTACACAGGCAGGGAGGAGTGACCAAATTTATACAGTCGATAACAAAACAAATCTTCCATTCGTTATCTCCAGTTTTAATTGGTTCTTTAATGAAGTTGTAAAAACAAAGTGAACATACCAGATCCTCTTTATTTATTATACAAATTGTTGCTTTCCGTTCTTACTATCTGAACTGGTAAATAACTGTATTCTTTCTCTCCCTTTCCGTCTCCAGTTGACCTGACCATTCCCTGTGGTTTGCTAATCTCATCCGATGTATGTCACGCCCATCTATGTATCAAAAGCCCACCCCCAAGCATACAAAAAATTATGCAAGAAATATCTGAACAAAATAATAAAATATGCTAACAGTAACGAGCCTAAGCAAGGATGTCTCCTACAAAACCATTTGGAAACATCTTCCCATCTCCCCCCATGTCTGCCTTCCGCAAAGACCGCTCCCTCCGCAACTCCCTCGTCAATTCTTCCCTTCCCTCCCGCACCACCCCCTCCCCGGGCACTTTCCGTTGCAACCGCAAGAAATGCAACACCTGTCCCTTCACCTCCCCCCTCGACTCCATTCAAGGTCCCAAGCAGTCGTTCCAGGTGCGACAAAGGTTCACCTGTATCTCCTCCAACCTCATCTACTGCATCCGCTGCTCTAGATGTCAGCTGATTTACATCGGTGAGACCAAACGTAGGTTGGGCGATCGTTTCGCCGAACACCTCCGCTCAGTCTGCAATAACCTACCTGACCTCCCGGTGGCTCAGCACTTCAACTCTCCCTCCCATTCCCAATCCGACCTCTCTGTCCTGGGTCTCCTCCATTGCCAGAGTGAGCAACAGCGGAAATTGGAGGAACAGCACCTCGTATTCCGTCTGGGGACCTTGCGTCCTTATGGCATTAACATTGAATTCTCCCAATTTGGCTAGCCCGTGCTGTCTCCTCCCCTTCCTTAACCCTCTAGCTGTCTCCTCCCACCCTCCCATCCGCCCGCCCTCGGGCTCCTCCTCCTCCTCCCCTTTTCCTTCTTTCTTTCCCCACCCCCCATCAGTCTGAAGAAGGGTTTCGGCCCGAAACGTCGCCTATTTCCTTCGCTCCATAGATGCTGCTGCACCCGCTGAGTTTCCCCAGCAATTTTGTGTACCTTGGAAAAATATGAACACAGACGGTTAAGAGTGCTATGTACTTATTGCATGCAAATGGGATTGGCACAATATGTCAACTTGTTCAGCATCAATAAGGTGCGCCAAAGAGCCTGTTTCTGGGCTGTACAGCTCTATGACCTGAGTCTCCAGGGCCTGATGAGATCTATTCAAGCTTATTGAGAGAGGCAAGAGGAGATTGCTGGAGTCTAGACAGCTATCAGTGCATCCTTGCATAACACCGATGAGGTCCCTGAGGACTGGAGCGTAACAAATGTTGTTTCTTTGTTTAAGGTCACAAACGGGGATGATCCAGGAAATTCGACTGGTGAGCCTCATGTCAGTTGTAGTGAAGCTATTGAGAGGATTATCATGATTAGAATTAACTGGTATTTGCAAGAGAATGGTATAATTAGGCAGTCAAAAGTGCTGGAGAAACTCTGCGGGTGCAGCAGCATCTATGGAGCGAAGGAAATAGGCAACGTTTCGGGGCCGAAACCCTTCAGACTGATGGAATGGGGGGGGGGGGGGAGAGAAGAAACGAAAGAGAAGGAGGAGCCCGAGGGCTGAGGGAGAGCCGGGAAGGAGAGGAGACCGCAAGGGCTAACGGAATTGGGAGAATTCAATGTTTATGCCACTAGGATGCAGACTGCCGAAGCGGAATATGAGGTGCTGTTCCTCCAATTTCTGGTGGTACTCACTCTGGCCATGGAGGAGGCCCAGGACAGAGGTCGGATACGGAATGGGAAGGGGAGTTGAAGTGCTGAGCCACCGGGGGGTCAGGTTGGTTAATGCGGACCAAGCGGAGGTGTTCGGCGAAACTATCACCAAGCCTACGCTTGGTCTCCCCGATGTAGATCAGCTGACATCTAGAGCAGCGGATGCAATGCTTGAGGTTGGAAGAGATGCAGGTGAACCTCTCGCACCTGGAACGACTGCTTGGGTCCTTGAATGGAGTCGAGGGGGGAGGTAAAGCGACAAGTAGGTCATCTCTTGTAATCTTGATTGTGTTATTCAACAAGGTGATTGATGGTAGGACAGTGTTTGTTGTCTATATGGGACAAGATCGTAAGGCATTCGACAAGAACAGGGGTGGGGAACCTGCGGCCTTCTAAGCCACTAAGTGCGGCCTTTTGAATGAATCCAAATTTTGTAGAACATATCCTTTTATTTTTATTTATGTTTTTGTTTGTTTTATTATTTTTATTTTTATTTTTAAATGAACGTAGTTAAAATACCAAAGAGTAAAAGAAGATTCAACAAAATAATCCTGGCCACAATTAAAATATTAGTAAGTTATGGGGGATATTTTAACACCTGTTATGCTCATGATTTAGTTCTAATGTGACTCTAGAATGTACGTTAACTTTTACGTGCATGGAAAAATGCTTTCTTGCTTTTCAACCACTTATTGCTGCGAATCTACATTCTCCTATCTCCTAACCCAAATCAAGATGCCCTTAAGGTCACAAATGATGGATACCCGTCTTGAAGATCAGCTGAAACTGCGTACCTCCATGTTGCAACCAAATATTCAAATGCTTTCCCACAAAAAGCAGTCACAACAAAGTCATTTTTTTTCATTTTCTAAGTTTCCATGTACTAAATTTTGCAAAATAATGTGCATTCTGACGTATATCTAATTGAAGTTTCTTGGATGCAGCCTTATTAGATTACAGCTAACTTAATGCGGCATTCCAACATGACAAGGTTCCCCACCCCTGGACAAGATCCTTCATAGAAAGCTGATCCAAAAGATTAGGATGCATGGGATTCACAATGTCTTGGTAGCTTGGGTTCTGAAGTAAGATAGAGGGTATTGGTGAAAAGATTTTCTGGCTGGAGGTCTGTGATCAGTGGTGTTCTGTGGGGACCTCTATTCGACATATGTGTATGGCTGGTTAGTAATCTTGCAGACAACAGAAAATTGGTGGAATTGTGGACAGTAATGGCAGCTGTTAACATGTACCACAGGATATAGATCCGTTACAGCTATGAGTGGCGCGATGACAGACTCGGTGAGACAGTGTGAGGTGTTGCACCATGGGAGATCAAATGTAAGGGGAAAGTATACAGTTAATGGTAGGGCCCTTGCACTGAAGTACATTCTGGGAGACGTATTGTATGATGCCTTCATCAGTTGGGGCATTAAATATAAGAAGGAAGTCATGTTTACAAAACTTGGTTAGCTGCATTTGAATTGTTATGTGTAATTCTGGTAGTGCCATTACAGGAATGATATGGAGGCTGTCCATGTCTTTTTTTGCAGTCAGAATCATTTTTCCCCTCAGAGTGGAATTGACAGGGCATATCTTTAAGGTGAGAGGGGCATATCTTTAAGGTGAGAGGGGACAAGTTCAAAGAGATGTGCAGGGCAAGTGTTTTACATTGTTGGGTGCCTGGAACACGCTGCTAAGTGTGGAATAGAAACGGATGCAATTGTGGCATTTAAAGAGATTTTAGCTCGGCACTGAAGCAGTTTATGGATGGATATGGAGTATTTGCAGGCAGAAGAGATTAGTTTAATTTGGCATGATGTTGGTTTGAATCTTTGGACCAGAGTAATAGTTCTGTCACTGTCATTGGTTCAACTCAATCGTTATGCTATGAAGATAATCCATGGGCTGGAATTGTGCTCTGCACTCTCGGGTAATGAGAAGGTAAGAACCGTACAGGACAGGGCCTTCGGCCAACAATAAGTTGAACATAAGTCACAATGTTTGAATTGGTTTCTTGCCTCTTCGGGCCTGTGCAAAACAGTTTGTTCTTTGTAAGCCTGTGGATCTAATGTTGAAGTATATTCAGGAGCTAAAACATGATGGAGACTGTTTGGGCCCATTAAGTCTACTTCACCATTCAATCATGGCTGATCTATCGCTCCCTCATAATCCCATTCTCCTGTCTTCTCCCCATAACCTCTAACACGTATTAATTGACAGTTAATTGTATATAACTATAAAATTGTCCCCAGTGTGTGTAGGGTAGTGTTACTTTGCACGGATCGCTGGTGGTTGTGGCAGCGACGGGCCAAAGGGCCTGTTTCTGCACTGTATCTAAATTGATGTACTAAGCACTCCCTGAATTTGTTCTCTGTTCAATTAATTGCATGAGAATGGCATAATTATCACTAATTCTGATATAATTTGTGATTAGGACAGATCACACAGTGATTGGATGTACTGGATTTCATGGAGATTGTCTTACACTGACAAAAATCATTGATGCAAGATTAAAGGTATTTGCAGTCATAAAATTAAACGCTGTTTATTCGTGAGACTGTCTTAGGTTGGATGTAAGAAATCATCACAGTATACTTTTAACTGATGTATATTTCCTTGGTATAAACGTAGAGATGAAAATTTATAAATCAAGGATAGATCATCTCCCATTTTAGCCTCTCAGTTGCAATGACAAGTATGCCCTTATTGGGTGTAACATGCTTAACTACATTTGCTGATCTATATTTGAATCAAGACCTCTGAAGTGTATTATCTCTGGAAAAGTGTCCTTCAAACACCTCAACCTACCTGGTCACTCAAGTTGTCAAAATAGTAGTAGCTGTGCTGTAAACGCAAAGATCTTTGAAACTGGATTGATTCCTACAACATTTAAAGATGGGACTGGAAATCTACCATATAATTTCTGTTTTCAGCCCCAAAGTTTTTGTATATTGGAGTTGGAGTATTTACTGTTTCTATGTTCTTGATTTTCAGATGTATAAACATTCAAATAATAAGACAATGACAAGTGGAGCAATAGCAGCAATGCTTTCCACCATTCTGTACTCTCGAAGGTTTTTTCCTTACTATGTTTACAATATCATCGGTGGCCTTGATGAAGAAGGTGAGCTTTCAACAGTAGTTGTACTGTAACGTCCATTTACTTTCTCGTCATCCAGGCATTTCACATGGTAACATGGTGCCCTGCTCCAATGCAGTACATACTTTGGCTGTGCATTAATTTCTTAAGCCCTCAACTACTTGTTCTCCTGAGTATCTTCCTCCTTTTGGACACTTAACAACTACTTAACAACTACTTAAGTAGCTTAACAACTACTCTAATCCTCAGTAAGTGAAAAATCAAAAATTGCAGACAGAATAAATCTGAAGGGAATACAGAAAATACTTGAAATACTTGGGTCAGGAAGCATCTGTGGAAAGAGAAGTGCTAATGTTTCTGGGTTTGGACCTTTCCTTTGTACTGGGAAAGAGAGAAACATGTTAGTTGTGGGTAGCAGAGAATGAGGGGAAGAATGAGTAGAACGAAGGGAATATCTCTGAAAGGGTGAGACCAGGTGGCAGTTAAGTTTGGTTAAGCCTCTTTGTTTGTGCAATGTATTGCTTACTGGTGAGGCTGTGGCACATTGCCAGTAGGCCAGACTTTACATAAAGGACAGAGGAAAACCTGAGCAAAATGGTGATGTGCAGAAATGGCCAATCCAGATACAGGCAGAAAGAATGAGTTGCTGTTAGTTGGAGTATTTGATGTTGAGTCCAGCTATTTGAGCAGGCTATGAGGGTGGGGTAGTGAATTAATGTGACGGTCAATTGGATGGTGTGCATATCCCCATGACCTCAAGAAGAGTAAAGGTTGGGCACTAAATATTGGCTTTGCCAACAGTGGTCAGATCTCATCAGGGAATGTAACTGCAGCTGACATAAGCATTTGACTGGCAAGAGGTTCGTCAGTGGCTGGGCCCTTTGTTTACTGTTTTAGTTCATAGTCGATAACATTAACTTATTTATTTAGATTACTGACATTTCAGCAAAGTTTACGATCTAAGGAAAATGGTAGCTGAACAAGCCACAAAATGCAGTGTGTAATAGACAAGAGGTGCAGGAGTAGGCCTTTCGAGCCAGCATCGCCATTCAATGTGATCATGGTTGATCATCCCCAATCAGTGCCCCGTTCCTGCCTTCTCCCCATATCCCCTGACTGCTTTCTTTAAGAGCCCTATCTAGTTCTCTCTTGAAAGTATCTAGAGAACCGGCTTCCACTGCCCTCTGAGGCAGAGAATTCCACAGACTCACAACTCTCTGTGTGAATGGCTTACCCCATATTCTTAAACTGTGGCCCCTGGTTCTGGACTCCCTGAACATCGGGAACATGTTTCCTGCCTCTAGTGTGTCCTTTAATAATCTTATATGTTTCAATAAGATTCCCTCTCATCCTTCTAAATTCCAGAGTATACAAGCCCATCTGGTCCATTCTCTCAGCATATGACAGTCCTGCCATCTTGGAATTAACTTTGTAAACCTATGCTGCACTCCCTCAATATGAACAGAAAGGGTGAAGTTTCTGGTATAAACCTATAATGTATATGTCCAACCTCTGTTGTGTTATTTGAACTGCCAGCTTTGCCTCACTGGGTCATGCTAGCCATTTGGTACTGACAATACAATCCAGGCTTCAGACCTCGGAACATTTCACTGCTATGTTGCTTTTTGTGTGCATTAAATTGAGGCCTTATTTGTTGCCTCCCATAAGAACCCAGCAGTCAGTAGACATGGATGAATTTATTTGGATATTACTTTGAGAACACTGTTTATGGACTTGAAACTAGAATTCAATTTGAACTTTTCATTTGAATTGGAATGTTTTAGGAAGCCAGGTCAAGTAACAATTTGATCAAATATAAAAGCACTTGCCAGTGCACTGAAAATAAAGGTAAAAATGGATCGATTAAAGCAGATGGTAATCATGTGTTGCATTCTTTTAATGCAGGGAAGGGTGCGGTTTACAGCTTTGATCCTGTGGGATCCTATCAGCGAGATGCTTACAAAGCTGGCGGCTCGGCCAGTGCCATGCTGCAGCCGCTTCTAGACAACCAGGTAATACCTTTTCACTCGTTGTCTCACAACATTCGTAAAGAATAGAATGGGAGTGTGTCTGGGATGTGTGAGCCAGTCTGCAGTCTTGATGAATGGAATAGTGATTTGTCAATCTATAATGAAAGGGCATGAAAATAGAAAGATTAAACGAGAACTTACCGTTTGAAGTTTGATCTTTATTTTATGAAAAGTTGTAGTGAGAGACTACGTGAAGAACTCGCCAGCCTGTATGTGCATCAACTTCAGAGCCACTGTATGAAACCACAGTCCACTTGAACCAGATTCAAGCTATAGAAAGATTAATAACCCTTGACATACCGAATGAAATTTATGAAATTCAGGGTTGGGAGAGGAGAGCACGTTGTCTCTCACTCCAACCTCTCATAAAATAAAGATCAAGCCTCAAACGGTAAGTTCTCGTTTAATCTTTCTATTTTAGTTCGAAGTCTTGTGATGAGACTACGTGAAGCCTTTGAAGCTGTGGTTTCATGCAGTAAACCAATCTGTATGTGAACACACTACACGGATAAACCATAAATGGTAGAAAAGACATTGGCCATTAACACATTATGCTAACTTTACATACATGTACATTGCCCTTAACATTACCACAGTCCCATTAGCCTTGGAGTTATAAACAAACAGCTCATGTAACACTGTCCAGAATTCTATCTGTAATCGTCCAGATCTGTTAAGCGGTTTATTATAAACTTTCGAAAGTGCATTCATCTGACCCTCCTGCTGTTGCAAGAATGTAATCAAGAGGACCATCCATTCTATTGGCTGCCGACGTGCCAGCAGCCCTGGTAGAGTGTGACTTGAAAATATTTTGTGTTCACTCCCGCTTTCAACAGCGTATATTCTATCCATCTTGAAATAATTTGCACCAACACTCTCTTGTGAGACTTTTTTATAGCTATGAGGAAAGCTTTTCCTTCATCTCTTAGTAACCTCACTGTACTTTTTCACATAATTAACACCCACAATCTCCGATCTGGTGGGTATGTTGTCACCTCCAACTTGTACCCAACCGTGCCTGCTCTGCTTTATGAATTTGTTCCCATAAAATGCTACCCCCTTGTGAGATATGACTGAGTTATCCAGACGGAGATTGTGTAAAGACTGAGCTCTTCGTGCTGAAATAAGTGGCATAAGCATGACTAACTTATGAGTAGCTGCTCCAACGTTAGGGATGCAGCTGGTGCCAATTTGCGTAAAAAATAGAATGCTGATTATGCATTCCACCCTACTTTATATCTAGGCTTTAGAGGGTTCGTATTAAAGACACCTTCCATAAACATCAGTGGGTGAGAGCCAATCGTTTGTTGTCCCACTCCGAGCACTAGATACAATGATAAGGCACTGCACTGCACTGCACAATAACTTAGTCGCTTCTCATAAAACCAAACTGACAGAAACCCCCAAACCTCTTCTGCTTTAAAGTAGCTCACATGTGTCTCTTCACAAAACTTTCCCCCTGTTTTATGTAGGTAGCATACTGCTTTCGTGTGCCATCTTGCCAAGCTGCAGTGATCACATCAACTGTCCTGCTGGATAGTCCTATAAGCCCGAAGGGTCTCTTCAAATCCAGCAAATTAATACATCAATACAATCATGCAGTGGACGCGGTGCACGAGTGATAGGTTGAACTAACCACTGTTCGTGTCTGTGAGCAAATATAGGAGCTTCTTTCAGCAGACCTTTTTACAATGGAAACCATGGTTGAGTAGGCCAATTTGGCACTACTATAATTCATGTTGCATCGTCTTGAATTATCTTTTGGAGGCAGAATGAGGAATTTCTTGTCCTGGTGTCTGCTTTAATTTTGTACCTACATGGCAGATGTACATAGAAACATAGAAAATAGGTGCAGGAGTAGGCCATTCGGCCCTTCGAGCCTGCACCGCAACGCAATATGATCATGGCTGATCATCCAACTCAGTATCCTGTACCTGCCTTCTCTCCATACCCCCTGATCCCTTTAGCCACAAGGGCCACATCTAACTCCCTCTTAAATATAGCCAATGAACTGACCTCAACTACCTTCTGTGGCAGAGAATTCCAGAGATTCACCACTCTCTGTGTGAAAAATGTTTTTCTCATCTCGGTCCTAAAAAATTTCCCCCTTATCCTTAAACTATGACCCCTTGTTCTGGACTTCCCCAACATCGGGAACAATCTTCCTGCATCTAGCCTGTCCAACCCCTTAAGAATTTTGTAAGTTTCTATAAGATCCCCCCTCAATCTTCTAAATTCTAGCGAGTACAAGCCGGGTCTATCCAGTCTTTCTTCATATGAAATTCCTGACATCCCTGGAATCAGTCTGGTGACCTTCTCTGTACCCCCTCTATGGCAAGAATGTCTTTCCTCAGATTAGGAGACCAAAACTGTATGCAATACTCCAGGTGTGGTCTCACCAAGACCCTGTACAACTGCAGTAGAACCTCCCTGCTCCTATACTCAAATCCTTTTGCTATGAATGCTGACATTCTTCACTGCCTGCTGCACCTGCATGCCTACTTTCAATGACTGGTGTACCTTGACACCGAGGTCTCATTGCATCTCCCCTTTTCCTAATCGGCCACCATTCAGATAATAGTCTACTTTCCTGTTTTTGCCACCAAAGTGGATAATCTCACATTTATCCACATTATACTGCATCTGCCATGCATTTGCCCACTCACCCAGCCTATCCAAGTCACCTTGCAGCCTCCTAACATCCTCCTCACAGCTAACACAGCCCCCCAGCTTCGTGTCATCCGCAAACTTGGAGATGTTGCATTCAACGGGTACAGCTGACACCCATATTTTCCTCTTGTATACCACGCCCAAATAGACTTTGCTAGTGCATCACATATTGAGACTTGCAGCTCCCATATGGTTAACATGCGCTGCTGCTGTTGCATTGTCCCGATGTAGTCTAATTTGCATATCATGGTCATTCCCACTATACATTCTCAATGTCTGGAATGCTGTTCGCATTTCCAAATAGTTGATGCCATATTTTATGGCCATGTCTCAAGTCTTCCTCATTCCACCTACCACCACAACTAGCATAGGTGTCAGTCACACCCCAGCCGTGTGTACCTTGTGTGTGCTCAATCCCCCACTGGTATTCGGATATCGACTGTCGTCAGCCTCATACATCTATCAAAATGTCCCATATTCAATTTTAGGGCAAGAACCTTCTCACGATCCAGGCCTCTATAATGCATGGCCCCATAGCTGGGAAGGCAGCTACCAGCTTGCCTATCACCCTCGCAGCCTGTCATATTGTAGACTTCTTATTCTTAAGTAAACCTATGCATGCATCTCCAAAATTCTGTTTCTTATCTGTAGGTAGGGTCACAGACTATCTGAAGAGTTTATGACAAAGCTTGGATATGCGATAGTTATTGCTTTCCTGGATGAATAACAAATCCTAGATCTTCTAGGAGTGTCTAGGTTGCTAAAACAGCTACCTTTGTGTCATATATCATCTTTCCCATGATGAGCGTGGCAACTATTTCCTGTCACTCTCATGTATTGGTACCGGAAAGAATGCATCTTTGAGATAGATTGAGACCATAAAGCAATCCTCAATCAGCAGTTTTACTGAATGAAAAATCCATTCTAAAAGGGTTATATTCCAAGCCCATGTTCAGACTAGCCAAATCAAGAATGATTCGGTATACTCCATCTTCCTTAGACTTTGTGAAGATGTTGGAAATATATTCATCTTGTTCATGAGCAATCTCCTCAATCGTATCCTTTTTTGTAATTTCACTGCCTCTACTTGGATAGCTATATATTCCTCTTTAGACCAATTGCAAAGGAATTTGGGCGTTTCTTGCCGTGGAGGAAACCGATCAGGCAGAAAGTCAGATTTATAACCATTTATGGCTAGTTAAATGAAAGGGCCAATGGTTATCTTTTCCCACTTACTTTTGAAAAGCCACAGTATACCTCCAACTTCCGTACATTTCATGCAGCTGTAGGAATAATACTCACCTACCTCAACAGGATTAGGTGGTTGATTGACAGCATCTGCTGACACTAATTTTTGTTCTGTCCCTTCCCTCTGGCTCTGACATCGTGGCCTGAGACTGAGTGTGTGGCACACGCTGTATCCATGGTGAGCGCTGTGAACCTGCGCCTAAAAATGGCCTCAGCCTCTGTCTTAGTTGTGTAGGCCTGGTGCTCAAACCAGCCTCTACAGCGGTTTCAGCCACAAACTTGGTGGGGATGATATCCTATCACAGCAGCTGAAGGCGTCTTGCTGCACTTCAGAACGTTGTGTTCCATCCACCGACCTCGCAAACACCGAAATCCCTCTTGTGAGAGCTCTTCGAACTCTCTGAGGTTTTAAATCTTAAGATTTCATTTACTAATCAGAATGTCAGAGATAGTCAGAGAACATCACGAGTCTGGCAGCTATCATGTTTAACATACTTTCCAGCATTGTCCAGCATGTTCTCCTCCTTCAGCTGGTATGAAGTCAAGTATATAATGCTACTTGCCAGTTCTGCTTCTACTGGTTCACCTATCCCCGAAGGAATGGCAAATTTTGATCTTGAGTGCTGGCAGCTCTTTTTTTAGTCGTGAGCTGAAAGGTATTATCCATTTGTTGAGGGAATCCTCAAACTCCCAGCCTCGAAGCGGGAGATATCCTCAGATATCTAAATTGAACTGCCTGTATCAGTGCAGTACACCTGCCCATCACCAACATCTCACTCGGTTATCCCTACTCTTGTGAGTCGACTGTTAACATCAGCCTTAGATGTTCAGGCAGTGCCTCCCTGGCCAGTATTGTCCTTTTGGACAGCCAATTCCGACTTGGTCTTCCCCGTGGCCGGGGTCGTCAATCTGCTCCTTTTCGAAGCTTTCGCGGAGGTTGCTGTGCAAGTCACCCTGCCAGCGTCTCCAAGCCCAGGGTCGCCAAGCTGCTCCTTTTTGGAGCTTTCGCGGAGGTTGCTGTGCAAGTCACCCTGCCAGCGTCTCCAAGCCCGTGGTCGTCAATCTGCTCCTTTTCAAAGCTTTGGCGGAGGTTGCTGTGCAGGCCACCCTGCCAGCGTCTCCGAGCCCGGGGTCGTTAAGCTGCTCCTTTTGGAGCATTTGCGGAGGTTGTTGTGCAGATCCTACCTGCCCGTGTCTCCGAGCCTGGGTTGACAAGCTGCTCCTTTTTGGGGCTTTCGTGGAGGTTACTTGTGCAGGCCGCGCTTGTTCACGTCTCCGAGCCATGTTCGACAATTTGCTCCCTTTCTGAGCTTTTAGCGTAGGTTGCTGTGCAGGTCGCGTCTGCCAGCTACTCCGAGACCAGGGTGAGCCACCTGCTCCCATTCGGAACTTTAGCAGTGGTTGCTGTGCAGGCCGTACCTGTCAGCATCTCCAAGCCCACTGTTAGCATTTCTGAGCTCGATAGCAACCTCTTTCGTTGCCATCATTCCCTGCTGAATTTCCAGCGGCACATCTCTTCTTGTTTCTTGGTTTGGCCATTTTTGGAAATCAAACCCGCGTTGAAACAAGCAGCACCGTTCCTGCAAAAAAAACGTTACCTTCACAGTTAAATCTCTGATGGAGCATTTCCGAATGCATCCGTATCTTGCGCAATGTGACAACGTATTAATGCACTGGCGGGTTCTTCACGTAGTCTCGTCACGAGACTTCAAAATAAAACAATTTTCCTTTTTTTTTAAATTATTTTATTTTTTTTTAAACTTTTGCATGTACTATTGTTAATGAATTTAAAACTACTGGTTAAACATGATGAATGGTTGGTAGTAGCACTAATTTTCTGCATTTTCTTTACCAGATTGGTTTCAAGAACATGGAGTCAGTAGAACATCTTCCCCTCACGCTAGAAAAAGCAACACAGCTAATTAAAGATGTTTTCATCTCTGCAGCTGAGAGAGACGTTTATACTGGTGACTGTCTAAAGATCTGCTTCATTACAAAAGACGGAATCAGAGAGGAGTCGCTGCCTCTTCGGAAGGATTAACACCAACAGCCCTGGCCATTCAGGATAGCATAGCTGATTTTAGTCATTCATGCCAATAATGCTTCTGAATGTACCTGCATCTCATCATCCAGGCATTTCATTTCTATTCCTATTCCATTTCTGTCCTAATCGCAAATTAATAAAAGGAATTAGTGATAATTATACCATTCTGATGCACTTAATTGAACAATCACCGAGAACAAATCCAGGGAGAGATTAGTGCATTAGTTGACTAGAAGTTTAGAAACGGTCTCCATTATGTTTTACAGTTGAATAAACTTCAATATTAGAGCCACAGGATAGCTACTTGGCCCAACATTTAATGGTGACAAGTGGAAGGAGGACTTTATGAAGAAAGAACTGTTTTGCACAGGTCCAAGGAGACAAGAAAACAATTCAAACATTGACTTATGTTTGATATAAATATAGTTGGGTGAAGGCCCTGTTCCTGTGCTGTCCTGTTCTTACCTTCTCATTGCCTGAGAGTACAGAACTCAGTTCTAGCCCATGGATTATCTTGAAAGCGTAATGATAGAGAGTTGAATCCGTGACAACTATTGCTCTGCTCTCAAGGATGAAACCAAATTATCTTAACACCATGTCGGAGACCATAGAACAGTACGGAACAGGATCTTTAGCCCACATCTGAATTCAAGATCATGCCAAATTAAATACATTTCTTCTGCCTGCACATACTCCATATGCCTCCATAAACTGCATCAGTGCCTAGCTAAAACTCCTTTAAATGCCACAATTGCACCTGCTTCTATTTCACACTTAGCAGTGTGTTCCAGGCACCCAACCGTGTAAAATACTTGCCCTCCATATCTCTTTGAACTTGTCCCTGCTCACATTGAAGATATGCCCTGTCATTTCCACTGTGAGCAAAAAAGATTCTGGCTTTATCCTATCAATGCTTGCAATTTTATAAAGTATCATATCTTCCCTCATCCTACAGCACTCCAAGTTGGAAAACAATCTAAGTTGATATCCTCTAATTCATGCTTCATTCTGGTAAACCACTTTTGCGCCCTCTCCAAAGCCTCCACATCCTTCATGTAATAGTGCTACCAGAATTGCACATTATAGTTCTTGGTTCTTGGTTTCTTGGTCCTCCAAAATATTCCAAATGGAATTTAAACTGGAGGTGGTGAAGGGAGGGCTTAAGCCAGAAAGGATTATTGGGAAGAAAGAGCTACTTTAAATTTAGTTGCATCTGGTTGGGTAACTATAGTTGGGTGGAGATTATTCCATGCTTTAATTGTGCGGGGGAAGAACGAATTGCTGTATACATCTGTCTTTGGAGCTGGGATCACAAATTGGATCGAATGCCCTTGTCTGCTCCTAATTGGTTTGGGTTTGGTGTAGGTCTTGTAATCTATGTCGAGCTGACCATTTAACATTTTGTAAAAACAGGTCAAACGGCGAGCTTCACGTCTGTCTTGGAGAGGGTTCCACCCCAGAGAATTCAGAAGTTTGGTGACACTCGCTTCTCTCTCATAGGTGTTAGTAACAAATCGAGCTGCCTGTCTTTGGACACGTTCGATGGAAGAAATGTTTTTATTTGTGTATGGGTCCCATGCTGCAACTGCGTAGTCCAAATGAGATCTAACGAGGGTGAAGTATAGCTTCTCCTTGACAGGTTGAACAATGATGAAAGTTGCGCCTCAGAAAGTTTAGGACACCTGTTGCTTTCACCGTTGCATGATGAGTCTGACCATTCCAACGCAGATCATTCTGCAATTTGATGCCAAGATACTTGGTTTGTTTGGATTCTTCAAGGGTGGCACCAAGTATATTGTAAGATGTTTCGCCTGGATTCCTCTTTCTGGTGACACGCATAGTTTCACATTTGGAAGGGTTGAACTGCATGCCCCATTGTTGTGACCACTCAACCATAGTAACAAGATCCTTTTGGAGAGCATCTTCATCATCAGCTGACTTAATTGGACGATACAGCAAACCATCATCAGCGAAAAGTCTGGTCGTACTTGCGACTTTTTCATGGATGTCATTTATGTAAAGCAAAAACACAGGCCAAGTACTGTGCCCTGTGGTGTACCACTCAACACTGGATGCCATTTGGAGCTCTTTCTGTTCACACACACACACGCTGAAGACGTTTCAAATGTGGCTTACCAAAGTTTTGTACTCTTATATTCAATCCCCCAACCGATGAAGGCATCATACAATATGTGTCCTTTATCATTCTATCTACATGTATTGCAACTTTCAGGAAGCTATGGACCCTAAAATCCCTTGTACTTCAGTGCAAGGGCCTTGCCATTAACTATAATTTCGCCTTGCATTTGACCTCCCATGGTGCAATACCGCACACTTTCCCACTGTCATCTCTCTACTCATAGTGAGAGATCAATATCCTGTGGTACATGTTAACAGCTACCTTTTCTGTCCACAATTCCACCAATTTTCTGTTGTCTACAAGATTACTAACCAACAGCTACATTTGTCTAAAGGAGGTCTCTACAGAACACCACTGGACACAGACCTCCAGCCAAAACAACATATTTTCACCAATACCCTCTAACTTCAGAATCCAAGCTACCAAGACATTGTGAATCTCATGCATCCTAATCTTTTGGATCAGCCTACTATGAAGGGTCTTGTCAAATGCCTTACTAATTTCCATGTACACAACAAACACTGCCCTTGCTCAATCACCTTGAAAAACTCGATTGTAACATATGACCTACCCTGGACAAAACCATGTTGACTGCCTAAGTATACCATTCTCTTGCAAATACAAGTTAATCCTTAACCATGAGAATCCTCGCAATAGCTTCCCTACCATTGATAAGAGGCTCACCAGTCTAATTTCCTGGATTATCCCCATTTGTTGCCTTAAACAACAAAACAACATTTGTTTCTGGAAACTGGCTACTTTCTAGTCATCTGGGACCTTGACTATTATGCAAGGATACAATGATCACTTGTCTTAACCCCTGCAATTTCCTCTCTTGCCTCAATAAACTGGATAAGATCTCATCAGGTACACAAAATTGCTGGGGAAACTCAGCGGGTGCAGCAGCATCTATGGAGCGAAGGAAATAGGCGACGTTTCGGGCCGAAACCCTTCTTCAGACTGATGGGGGGTGGGGGGGGGGGGAAGAAAGAAGGAAAAGAGGAGGAGGAGGAGGAGGAGGAGGAGGAGCCCGAGGGCGGGCGGATGGGAGGGTGGGAGGAGACAGCTAGAGGGTTAAGGAAATGGAGGAGACAGCAAGGGCTAGCCAAATTGGGAGAATTCAATGTTAATGCCATAAGGACGTAAGGTCCCCAGACGGAATATGAGGTGCTGTTCCTCCAATTTCCGCTGTTGCTCACTCTGGCAATGGAGGAGACCCAGGACAGAGAGGTCGGATTGGGAATGGGAGGGGGAGTTGAAGTGCTAGGTTATTGCGGACTGAGCGGAGGTGTTCGGCAAAACGATCGCCCAACCTACGCTTGGTCTCACCGATGTAAATCAGCTGACATCTAGAGCAGCGGATGCAGTAGATGAGGTTGGAGGAGATACAGGTGAACCTTTGTCGCACCTGGAACGACTGCTTGGGACCTTGAATGGAGTCGAGGGGGGAGGTGAAGGGACAGGTGTTGCATATCTTGCGGTTGCAACGGAAAGTGCCCGGGGAGGGGGTGGTGCGGGAGGGAAGGGAAGAATTGACGAGGGAGTTGCGGAGGGAGCGGTCTTTGCGGAAGGCAGACATGGGGGGAGATGGGAAGATGTGGCGAGTGGTGGGGTCACGTTGGAGGTGGCGGAAATGGCGGAGGATTATGTGTTGTATTTGCCGGCTGGTGGGGTGAAAGGTGAGGACCAGAGGGACTCTGCCCTTGTTGCGTGTGCGGGGATGGGGAGAGAGCAGTGTTACGGGGTATGGATGAGACCCTGGTGTGAGCCTCATCTATGGTGGCGGAGGGGAATCCCCGTTCCCTGAAGAACGAGGACATTTCCGATGCCCTGGTATGAAATGTCTCATCCTGGGAACAGATGCGGCGTAGGCGGAGGAATTGGGAGTAGGGGATGGAGTCTTTACAGGGGGCAGGGTGGGAAGACGTGTAGTCCAGATAGCCATGTGAGTCAGTGGGTTTGTAATGTATGTCGGTCAGGAGTCTGTCCCCTGCGATGGAGATGGTGAGGTCAAGGAATGGTAGGGAAGTGTCGGAAATCGTCCAGGTGTATTGGAGTGCCGGATGGAAGTTGGTGGTGAAGTGGATGAAGTCAGTCAGTTGTGTGTAGGTGCAGGAGGTGGCACCAAAGCAGTCGTCAATGTAACGGAGGTAGAGGTCGGGGATGGGGCCCTGGTACGTCTCGAACAAGGATTGTTCAACGTACCCGACAAAGAGGCAGGCGTAGCTGGGGCCCATGCGTGTGCCCATAGCTACGCCTTGTGTTTGGAGGAAATGGGAGGAGTCAAATGTAAAGTTGTTGAGGGTGAGGACCAACTCCGCTAAGCGGAGGAGAGTGTCAGTGGCTGGGTATAGGTTGCTCCTCTGGTCGAGGATGAACCGGAGGGCTCCGAGGCCATCCTGGTGGGGGATGGAGGTGTAGAGTGACCGGACATCCATGGTGAAGATGAGGGGGTGAGGGCCCAGAGAGTGGAATGCGTGGAGGCGGCGGAGAGTGTCTGAGGTGTCTAGAACATAGGTGGGGAGGGATTTGACCAAGGGGGATAGGATGGAGTCAAGGTATGTGGAGATGAGTTCGGTGGGGCACGAACACGCAGAGATCTCATCAGGCTCTGGAGACTCAGGTCACAGAGCTGTACAGCCCAGAAACAGGCTCTTTGGCCCACCTTATTGTTGCTGCACGTTGGCATATTGGGCAAGCCCCATTTGCCTGCAATAAGTACATAGCATATTAACCCACCCTGTCCATATTTTTCCAAATGTTTGTAAAAGGTCATTTTAACTGTGTCTAAAGCCTCTTCTGGCAGCTTAATAGTTTAAGAGATACAGCATGAAAACAGGTTCTTCGGTCTTATGAGCCTTACACACCATGCACCATTTTACAAAAGCCAATTAACCTATGAACCTGCATTTCGTTGGGATGTGGGAGGAAACCGGAGCACCTGGCGAAAACCTACGTGGTCACAGGGAGAACGAAGAAGCACCATACAGACAGCAACCGTAGCCAGGATTAAATTTGAGTCCCCGGTGTTGTGAGGTAAATGGTCATCCAGCCACAATTCCCGTTTCCTCACTCAGTAGATGCTGCTGGACGCACATCCAGCAGGTGTAATCCTCAGGTACAGTCCCTCTGGTTTATCCACCTTAATGCTCTTCGAAAGGACAACACAGCCTTCTTGATCTCAAAGTCCCCAAGCATATTAGCATACTCCACACTTACCTCCCTGGGCCCCATGTCCTCCTTGGTGAATGCTAATTTAAAGTACTCTTCTAGTACCTCACCTATACCCTCTGACTCAAAGCTCAAAGCCCTTCATATTCCTCAAAGTCCCCAAATTGTTTAGTCTTCCTAAACCTTACATATGCTTCCTTTTTCCTCGGACAAGAGGCCGTAAATGAGGTCATCCACTAATGGAACATACGAGATGGCTGAACCTGGCTCTAACTAAAGCTACCTGCGGGAGGGGGAAGAAAGAGTGCAGTATTTGAGTACATGCGTTGATTTATCTATAAGAACAGTTAATAGATGAGTACTCACCTATTTAACACAGAAACATGGAGACAATGATGCAGATGTTGTAATCTTGAGAAATTGTTAGGGGAAATCCGTGGGTAAGGCTTCATCTGTAATGGGAACTTGGCTCTTGGTATTTCAGGTCAGGATATATCTTCAAATAAACCCATTATCACAGTTTGAAAAACACTCTAAAGCCATTGATTGAGAAACGTGTGTTTATGAAAAACAAAATAGTGTTCACTGTGAAATACAGTTAACATACACATTTTTAAACTCACAATTTGTAGCACTTGGGCGATTCACGGCTGTGAATGGAATAACCCTCGCTCAGTCGTGTATCTGAAGCTACAATAATATTAATGATAATAAACTTTATTTCAGACTCAAGGTCCAGACAAGGGACAACATTACATAAAAAATATATTGCAGAGGAGGGGGTAGGAGAGGAGCGGGGGGAGAGGAGGAGGGAGGGAGAAGAGAGGAGGAGGAGGGGAGCGGGGCGGGCAGGTGGCCGGGGAGTGGGCAGCAGGCAGCGGACGTCAACCAAAGGACTGCGAGTTCGGAGGGCAAATTTCAATTATCTGAAGAAGCTGAAGAAGCCTTTTAAAATTTGAAGAAGTCATTATTACAAGCACCACCAGCATTAGGGAGGCCACTTTTGTAACAGGCCATTCCAATCCTACTGTACCATTCTTTCCGATTGCTCCACTGCAGTTTTAACACAGAAACATGGAGACAAGCATCGACCAGTAGCTTACTACTCCTCCAAGATTGATCCTGTGGCACAAGGACATCCCATCTGCACACAGATCTTGACTGCGATCTTCAACAATTTACAATCAGCTGCTAATTTTACCTTACAGCAGCACATTACAGTATACAGTTCTCATTCATTTGCTGCCTTGCTGGGACAGCTGCAGACTCAACATCTCACCATGGCTCGCCAGAATGAGTATGAAATATACTTGTTAAATAATCCCAAATTACAGTTCAAATACTGCACTAAAATCAACCCAACATCCTTTCTCGATAAACCACCTGAACAGATTGAACTAGGGCATGATTGCTTATTTGTAATCAAGGAAGACACTTCTATAGGGGAGGTTGAACAGACATCCCTATGACAAACCCTAGTCTAACCCTGTATGTCGGTGGGAGTGCATCAATCGGACCCCTAGGAGAAAGGCTTTCTGGATATGCCATTATAGAGCAAACAGGAAATAGTATAGAGGCAGCTGCCTTTGAGATGCCATTCTCAGCCCAACAAGCAGAACTGTTTGCCTTAATAGGAGCCTGTATCAGCAGAAAATTTAAGGGTGAATATTTACACCGACACTAGGTATGCATTTGTAGTAGTTCATGATTTTGGCCAATTGTGGAAAAATAGAGGATTCTTGACTTCAACGGGAACACAGATATCCCACCAGAAATTAATGTTGGGTATGTTACAAATTTTAATGTTGCCAAGTTGTAATGAAATGTAGTGCTCACATGAAGGGTCAACCCCAGTAGATATAGGAAATCGTTGTGCTGACCAAGAAGCTAAAGAAATATCCCAGTAGCGCAGAGTGGTTGTACCTAAAATGATGAGGCAGACTAGAAAAAAAGGAAAAGACAAGTCTCCCTCGGAAAAGCCAATGCCAACTATCGAATATGTTATTAGATTACAGGAGGACACTCCTGAGGCAGATATTAAACTGTGGAAGCAACTCGGTTGCAAAATTGATTGTATGTCGGGATTGTGGGTTACTCCGGCAGGACAAACTTGTATGACTGACAAATTGGCTATGTGGGTTATTGACTGTGTGCACTTTGCAACTCATAGTTGTGCCCGAGCGAACGGCGATGTGCTGTTAGCTACATGGTGGCATCCGAGGTTGCAGACTCTGGCTCAGGGGATTAGTGGCCGTTGTCTGGTCTGTCAGCAACATAATCCTGGGAAAGGCGTACGCTGTGGAAGTGGGAAAGCTCCCTTACCCATAGGAGGTCCCTTTGATACCCTCCAGATGGACTGCATTGAGTTGGAAAGATGTCAAGAATATAGGTATGTGCTAGTAATCATAAATGTATTTAGTAAGTGGATAGAGGCTTATCCTACAGTGGGATAACAAATCCTCCACTGTAGTCAAAGTACTTATGCGAGAGATACGGTATTCCAATTCGGCTGAGTTCAGATAATGGTCCTCATTTTGTGGGACAAGTAAATAAAGAATTCTGTGAACAAATGAGCATCCAGCAGCGGTTACATTGTGCCTATCGATCACAGGCTGCTGGACTTGTTGAACGGGCTAACCAAACATTGAAAATTTAATTAGCTAAATTAAGGGCGGAGATGGGAATGAATTGGTTTAAATTGCTTCCCATAGCATTGTTTCAGATGCGCATTACACCAGCGGGGGGAGCAGAATTGAGCCCAGCAGAAATTGTGTATGATCGTCCACTCAGAACCCCATGGAACCAGAGTACACCAAAAGTTGTTCATTTCCATCATATGACCACAGAAATGACTGATTATGTTCTAACTTTAACTAAAGTCTTAAGAGATTTACATTCCAGGATACAAGCGGCGTACATCGAACTGCCACCTTTAACTGCCTCATCTAGAGTGATTTTGTAATGATAAAGAATTGGGTAAGAAAGAGTATGGATGGACGGTGGGAAGGACCTTAACAGGTCCTCCTCACAACCCTGACTGCTGCCAAGGTGGAAGGGAGAAGTGCGTGGGTCCATCTTCATCATTGCAAAATTATTAGTGGTAAAACTTGAGCTGCTAACTTCTTTTTAAGAGATTTCTTCTAGTTACCCCAGACTGCTGGTCATGAGGAAGAGTATGCTAATGTGATGAGCTCAAGAGGATACACACCCATGCAAAGTTGGGAGGTGATTGCCTCTTGGTCGAATGCCTGAGAATCTGCTACGTCCATGTAAAGTCGGGAAGCAGAGACTTATGGAAACTCCATCATCATCACCGTTGGACTACTGAATCATGAACTGTTGTTATTCTATCCTGCTTGTAAAGATCATGTAATGGAATCCTTTATGCAAAGAGTTGGTTATCATGGAATGATAAAAGAGCGGAATGTAGATATGCAGGGGTTTGGGTATTTTGGAAATGGCAGGCTTCTGTGAAAAAAGGTTAAGCTCTGCTGAGGTGACATAGGGACATCAGGTGCAAAATGCTCATGTAATTAAAAGTTGCTATCTAGTCTAAATTTGTAAAAATGCTCTCAACTGCTTTCGTTCCAAAGAAGCCTAAGGTGCTACTAAGTCTGAGGTAATGTTAAACAGACACTAAACCCAGGTCTGTGATTGGTTAGAGGATTTTGTGTTTCTACATAGTATGTGTGTTAAGTGAATTCTTATGTGCATTGTTTGAAAGTAAACAGAGTAATTGCTTCTTGGTGAGTGAAATCTTGTATACATTGATTGCAAGAAGGCAAAGTAAGTGCCCTTAATGTGAACTCTTATCTGTAAGAAGTGATTGACATGTAGGGATGACCATCCCATTATATTTTCGCTTCCCGCCAGTGTCCCCGATTCCGTTTAGGGGTATAAAAGTGCGAGTAATTAGTTTGGGCATGTCGGTTGTTTCTTTCTGTTCTGTTTGCGCGAGACTACTGAGAGCTCGAGTGCGTAGATCTGAGACTGTCCCTGCAGTTTATTGTTGTTAAGTGTGAGGTGCTACATCTTGGCAGGACAAATCAAAATAGGACGTACATGGTAAATGGTAGCGAATTGAGGAATGCAGTTGAACAGAGGGATCTAGGAATAACTGTGCATAGTTCCCTGAAGGTGGAATCTCATGTAGATAGGGTGGTAAATAAAGCTTTTGGTATGCTAGCCTTTATAAATCAGAGCATTGAGTATAGAAGTTGGGATGTAATGTTAAAATTGTGCAAGGCATTGGTTAGATTAGATTAGATTAGATTAGATTAGACTTTATTAATCCCCTTATTCAGGGGAAATTCAGATGTCCTTGCAGCACACTAATAAAAAAAACAACATAGCATTCAAAAAGAAGTTCAACACCAAAACACAAAAACATCCAGGCACAAAGTCCAGTCCCCATCCTCTTGTCCACCCAAAGTCGGGCCTATTGAGGCCTCCACAGTCGCTGCCACGGCGCCCGATGTTCTCGCCGGGTGATGGTGCTCCGGCGTCGGGAGAACCCCCAGCGGCTTGGGGTGCCAAGAACGGCCGCCTTCCCACCGGAGACCGCGGCTTCCAAGCCAACAGACCGCGCCGAACGGAGCTCCACACACCGGCGATCTCGGCAAGAGATCCCAGGCTCCGGGATGTAAAGTTCAGCGCCGCAGCTGGCCGCTCCACAGAACCGCGGCTCCACGATGTTCTCATCGGCGGTCCCAGCATACTGGAGTTCCAGCGCGGCGACCCAGGAAAGGCATCGCCCGCTCCGCGACAGCGCTCCAGCGCAGCACCGCCGCCAAAGCCGATGTTCTGGCCAGGTCCCCTCAGGGAAACGTTGCTCCAGGACCCGCTGGTAGGCCGCGAGGACAGGTCGAAGGCGCTGCTCGGAGGAAGGCAACCCCTCCGACCAGGTAGGGACTTGAAAAGCAGTTTCCCCCTTCCCCCCCACCACCCCCCCACACATAAAAGATTTGACCCCCTGACTGCACACTTAACATACTAAATATAATAAAAAAGAAGGGAAAAAAACGGACAGCTGCAGGACAGGCAGCCGTTCAGGACAGCGCCTCCTCCGGTGAGACCAATTCTGGAGTACGGTATCCTTCCAATTATAGGAAGGATGTCAACAAAATAGAGAGAGTACAGAGGAGATTTACTAGAATGTTGCCTGGGTTTCAACAATTAAGTTACAGAGAAAGGTTGAATAAGTTAGGTCTTTATTCTCTGGAGCGCAGACGGTTAAGGGGGGACTTGATAGAGGTCTTTAAAATGATGAGAGGGATAGACAGAGTTGACGTGGACAAGCTTTTCCCATTGAGAGTAGGGAAGATTCAAACAAGAGGACATGACTTCTGAATTAAGGGACACAAGTTTAGGGGTAACATGAGGGGGAACTTCTTTACTCAGAGAGTGGTAGCGGTGTGGAATGAGCTTCCAGTGGAAGTGGTGGAGGCAGGTTCGATTTTATCATTTAAAAAAAAAATTGGATAGGTATATGGATGGGAAAGGAATGGAGGGTTATGGTCTGAGTGCAGGTAGATGGGACTAGGGGAAAATAATTGTTCGGCACAGACTTTTAGGGCCGAGATGGCCTGTTTCCATGCTGTAATTGTTATATGGTTATATGGTATACAAAAGAAGGAGTTCAGAAACCAGTGTTTGACAGAGTGATTGACTGGAACCAGATTAAGGGGATTGTATTAGACCCAGAATTAACAGTACGAGGGTCCTTTTCGGGTGCTGCAACATGGACTTACAACTTTTGTTCTGGATAAGGGTCAGCCGGCTCAATTGGACATTGGTCAGCCAGTGCAGGTGGCCCAGCTACGTTGTAGGAGGTGTCCACGGTCCCGGCCGCTCCTGCCTTCGCCTATGCCGGTTGTGTCCCCTGGGAAGGGGGATGGGTGTACGAGGTCTGGCCACCTCATTCATCTGCAGGTTTGTTTTTGTGCCTCCTGTTCTGGGGGGGGGGGGTCATGTGGCGCCACCCAGTGGTTAAGTCACTTACTGAGCGAACCCTCGGCACTAGGGCTAGCACGGTCATGTGACTGTGTTTGGCGGGAAGGAGTTGTCACATGTTTAAGGGGTGTGCCCTAGTATATATTCAGAATTCTGGGAAAACCTTCCCCAGTCGCGTGTGTGCTGTTCTCTGCCTTAATAAAGATCACTTTGAATCACAACGCGTGGCTCGCTATATGACTTAAATTGTAATTAAATATATATATATACAATGTATATTCAATGTAAAAGAACTTTGCAAAACTTTTTTTTTTAATCAAAATCTTTTTAATTTAGTTTTCAGGACATAACAAAGTGCAAAGTTGTCTATTTTTTACAGACAGAGTGTACGAAAAGAATAAATAAAAAACAACTTATGCTAGCACATAACAAGACAACAACAATAAAAGAATAATGAGATACCAAAAATAATAATCCCTCCCCAGTCACTGCCAGTGAGCATATGCAAATATCAGCCTGTCACAACAATAATCCACGATAAACGAATGGGTAGACTGTTAAACTGTGCTTGATGATCAAGCATTTATAAAGTCTGGAATGCATTTAAAAAAGGTCCCCACGCTTTCTGAAACCTTCCATTTGAATGTTGAAGTGAGGACCTGATTTTCTCGAGCTTTAGGCAGGACATAATATCTGTCAGCCATTGAGTATGAGTGGGCGGGGTAGGTTCCGTCCACCTGAGCAGGATTGTTCGCCGAGCCAGAAGAGAAGCAAAAGATATAGTGCGGCGTTTATCTGCAGTTAATCTATGGGATGTGCCCATTCGTGTGCGGATGTGGCGCCGACAGACAAGAAGCTGAAGCAAAGAAGTCGAAGCCAAAGAACGGAATGGAAACGAGGCCGAAACGACAATAAACCGAAAGCGTCCGAAGACGAAACGCCTACTAACCGAAAGGATGGGACGCCTAAATGCAAACTAACCAAAAGGGCGGGACGCCTAAAACCCAAGGAACCAAAAAGCTGCGTCGCCTAAAAGCAAACTTACCGAATGGCCGCTCTGTCGAAACGCCACCTACCTGAAAGGCGTCGTCGCCTAAACGCCAAAGAACCGACTGCCGCTCGACAGAAAAGTCCGATAACGGACTTGACGTTGCTGGGGGGCGTGACATGTCAGCGATTGGTCCAGACCTCCGCGTCCATCACATCACTGTGAAGGCATGAACATTGTCTCAAACCTCCGCTCCACCCGACCCACAGCCCGCGGAGGGTGACGTGGGAGAGTGGGGGCTGTCCCGAGCGATGCACACCTTCGGCCGCTTTCAACTTGGTGCTTGGGTTCAGATTGCCCAGTCATCGATGGCTTGTGTGGGGAAATGAACCCCACGCTCCCGTCTCCCCCTTCTCTCTCCCCTCTTCTCTCTCTCCCCCTCTCTCTCACTACCTTCTCTCTCTCCCCTCTTCTCTCTCTCCTCCTCTCCACTCTTCTCTCTTCTCCTCTCTCTTCCCCTCCTCTCTCCCCCCCCTTCTCTCTCTCTCCCTTCTCTCTCCTCCTCTCTCTCCACTCTTCTCTCTCTCCACTCTTCTCTGTCTCCTCCTCCCTCTTCCCCTCCTCTACACCCCCCCCCCATCTCTCCCCCTTCTCTCTCCCTCCCTTCTCTCTCCATCCCTTCTCTCTCCCCCCCCCTCTCTCTCCCTTTCCTCTCTCCCTTCTCTACTCCTTCTCTCTCTCCTCCGTCTCCACCCGCGGGAGCGTCCCACAGTCACTGACCACGATGCATCGCCATCGGACCCCAACCTCCACATCAGGGTGATTTCTCCCCCCCCCCCCGACCGCAGTCAGTGACTGTGGGATGCTCCTGTGGGTGGAGACGGAGGAGATAAGGGGGAGAGAAGGGAGAGAGGGGGTGTTGGGGGAGAGAGAGGAGAAGAGAGAGAAGACAAGAAGAGTGGAGAGATAGGAAGAGAGAGAAGAGGGGAGAGAAGGGAGAGATAAGAGATATAGAGAAGGGAGAGATAGAGGGGGAGAGAGATGAGTGGTGAGAGAAGGGAGAAACGGGAGCGTGGGGTTCATTTTCCCAAACAAGCCATAGGTGACTGGGCAATCTGAACCCAAGTACCGTTGAAAGCAGCCGAAGGTGTATACCCCTCACTCTCCCACGGCGACCCTCCGCGGGCTGCGGGTCGGGTGGAGCGGAGGTTTGGGACAATGTTCATGCCTTCATAGTGATGTGATGGACGCGGGGGTCTGGACCAATCACTGACAAGTCCCGCCCCCCGGCATCGTCAAGTCCGTTATTGGACTTTTCTGTTGAGCGCCAGTCGGTCCTTTGGCCTGTAGGCGACGCCGCCTTTCGGGTAGGTGACGTTTCGACAGAGCGGCCATTCGGCAAGTTTGCTTTTAGGCGACACAGCTCTTCGGTTCCTTGGGATTTAGGCATCCCATCCTTTCGGTTAGTAGGCGTTTTGTCTTCGGACTCTTCCGGTTTATTGGCGTTTCACCCTCGTTTCCATTCCGTTCTTTGACTTCGACTTCGATGTCGACTTCTTTGCTTCGGCTTCTTGTCTGTCGGCGCCACGTCCGGGTACCGTCCCCACTGGACTCAGACCCCTGAAGTCCAGTAGTGGAAGGACCTAGTCTGTGGTCCGCCCCCACATCGGTTCCATGCTGGCTGTACCAAGCTTCAATGTATCCCTCAGTGTATACTCCTGCTGTGTGCTAGTCGGCAACATTCCCTTAAGGACCTCTCACCGTGCTGGAAATCCAACAAGTTTCAGGCAAATCTTTCACCAAATTGATGGTCTTCCAGCCACACTTGACATCTGTCTCTAAGTGTGTCCCAGGTAACAATCCAAAAATCGGAGAGTTACCCAGCTGCTTGGGAAAAGCCAAGACAAGGAATCTTGCATTTTTCATCAGACCCTCTTAACAAATCCACACTCAGCAAAGAAGTGGACAACTGTGTCCCCTCCATAGCAGCCATTCCAAGGGCAGCAGGTATTAGGAATAAGACTGTTAGCATAGAAAGTATCTGGCTGGAAGGGCCCCTCTCACCTCCAGCCAAACAAGCTCTTGGTGTTTGTTGGTAAGTTCTACTGATGAGGCATTCTGCCAGACTATCTGGGCAGTATGCTCAGAACCATCCCACAGGATTCAGTGATTCCTTGTTCTGCAGGACATTCCATGCTGAGCGGTGCCTTATGGTCAAAGGTGTTGGTCTGGAAGAACACTTTTATTAAGGGTAGGTAGTGCAACAATATCCAGCTGACTGGCACTTTGCTCAGTCCTTCTGACTGGCCCATCTTTCACAACACCGGGGAGAGCTAGAATCTCAGCACATGGTGACCCATGGTGCCTTTATACTTTGGCTCTATGCACAGCTGAAGGTCATCGTCGATGAATGCGATGTTGGGTATGCTTTTGCATTCATTGTCTGTGGATTTGTGCATCAATTTGTGCATCGGGCCAGAAGACGTGTTGACACTGAGCGGCGGACTGGCTTGCGATGCGAATAGGGCTGTTGAGCCAAAACCAAAAAGGCCTAAGGCAGGCAACGCCATTGTAGTGGGAGACTCCATTGTGAGAGGTACGGACAGGGGTTTCTGCGGCAACAGACGGGATGCGAGGATGGTGTGCTGCCTTCCTGGTGCCAGGATCCAGGATGTCATGGACAGAGTGCAGAAAATCCTCAAGGGCGAAGGTGAACATCCGGAAGTGGTAGTGCATGTCGGCACAAACGATGTCGGAAAGAAGGGGATGAATATTCTGCAGCGTGACTTTAGAGAGCTCGGAAATATACTGAAAAGCAGGACCTCCAGGGTTGTTATCTCCGGTTTGCTTCCAGTTCCTCGTGCTGGCGAGAGCAGGAACAGGGAGATATGGGGCCTGAATGTGTGGCTGAGGAACTGATGCATGGGGCAGGGATTTAGATTCTTAGATCACTGGGATCTGTTTTGGGGTAAGGGGGAACTGTACAAAAGGGACGGATTGCATCTTAACAGGTGTGGGACCAGCATTCTGGAAGGCAGGTTTGCCACTGCTACACGGGTGGTTTTAAACTGAATAAGGGGGGTGGGGTATCGAATGGGATAGTGGAGGATGGAGTTAAAGGGAAAGGGTTTCTTAAATGTGTGAGCGTAGAGACAGAGGGGTGTAAAATGAGGGTAGAAGCAATAGGTAGCAAGGTGAAAAGTAATGTGGCAGGCCGGCAAATCCAGGGCAAAAATCAAAAAGGGCCACTTTTCAGCATAATAGTATAAGGGGTAAGAGTGTTGTAAAAACAAGCCTGAAGGCTTTGTGTCTCAATGCAAGGAGCATTCGTAATAAGGTGGATGAGGTGAATGTGCAGATAGCTATTAATAACTATGATATAGTTGGGATCACGGAGACATGGCTCCAGGATGACCAAGGCTGGGAGCTGAACATCCAGGGATATTCAATATTCAGGAGGGATAGACAGAAAGGGAAAGAAGGTGGGGTAGCGTTGCTGGTTAGAGAGCAGATTAACGCAATAGAAAGGAAGGACATTAGCTTGGAGGATGTGAAATCGATATGTGTAGAGCTGCGAAACACAAAGGGGCAGAAAACGCTAGTGGGTATTGTGTACAGGCCACCTAACAGTAGTAGTGGAGTTGGGGATAGCATCAAACAGGAAATTAGAAATGCGTGCAACAAAGGTAAAACAGTTATAATGGGTGACTTCAATCTACATATAGATTGGGTGTATCAAATTGGCATGGGTGCTGAGGAAGAGGATTTCTTGGAATGTATGCGGGATAGTTTACAACGAGAGAGCAGGCTATTCTAGACTGGGTATTGAGTAATGAGGAAGGGTTAGTTAGCAGTCTTGTTGTGCGTGGCCCCTTGGGCACGAGTGACCATAATATGGTTGAGTTCTTCATTAGGATGGAGAGTGACATCGTTAATTCAGAAACAAGGGTCCTGAACTTAAAGAAATGAGACGTGAATTGGCCAAGATAGACTGGCGATTGATTCTTAATGGGTTGACGGTGGATATGCAATGGAAGGCATTTAAAGACTGCATGGATGAACTACAACAATTGTTCATCCCAGTTTGGCAAAAAAATAAATCAGGGAAGGTAGTGCATCCATGGATAACAAGGGAAATCAGGGGTAGTATCAAAACAAAAGATGAAGCGTACAAATTAGCCAGAAAAAGCAGCCTACCAGAGGGCTGGGAGAAATTCAGAGACCAGCAGAGGAGGACAAAGGGCTTAATTAGGAAAGGAAAAATAGATTATGAAAGAAAACTGGCAGGGAACATAAAAACTGACTGCAAAAGCTTTTATAGATATCTGAAGAGAAAAAGATCAGTTAAAACAAATGTAGGTCCCTTGCAGTCAGAAACGGGTGAATTGATCATGGGGAACAAGGACATGGCAGACCAATTGAATAACTACATTGGTTCTGTCCCCTGCCGGAAATAGCAGGGGACCGGGGGTCAAATGAGATGGAGGAACTGAGTGAAATCCAGGTTAGCCGGGAAGTGGTGTTAGGTAAATTGAATGGATTAAAGGCCGATAAATCCCCATGGCCAGATAGGCTGCATCCCAGAGTACTTAAAGAAGTAGCCCCAGAAATAGTGGATGCATTAGTGATAATTTTTCAAAACTCTTTAGATTCTGGAGTAGTTCCTGAGGATTGGAGGGTAGCTAATGTAACCCCACTTTTTAAAAAGGGAGGGAGAGAGAAAACGGGGAATTACAGACCAGTTAGTCTAACGTCGGTAGTGGGGAAACTGCTAGAATCAGTTATTAAAGATGGGATAGCAGCACATTTGGAAAGTGGTGAAATCATTGGACAAAGTCAGCATGGATTTATGAAGGGTAAATCATGTCTGACGAATCTTATAGAATTTTTCAAGGATGTAACTAGTAGAGTGGGAGAACCAGTGGATGTGTTATATTTGGACTTTCAGAAGGCTTTCGACAAGGTCCCACATAAGAGATTAGTATACAAACTTAAAGCACACGGTATTGGGGGTTCAGTATTGATGTGGATGGAGAACTGGCTGGCAGACAGGAAGCAAAGAGTAGGAGTAAACGGGTCCTTTTCACAATGGCAGGCAGTGACTAGTGGGGTACCGCAAGGCTCAGTTCTGGGACCCCAGCTATTTACGATATATATTAATGATTTGGACGTGGGAATTGAATGCAACATCTCCATGTTTGCGGATGACACGAAGCTGGGGGGCAGTTAGCTGTGAGGAGGATGTTAGGAGGCTGCAAGGTGGCTTGGATAGGCTGGGTGAGTGGGCAAATGCATGGCAGATGCAGTATAATGTGGATAAATGTGAGGTTATCCACTTTGGTGGCAAAAACAGGAAAGTAGATTATTATCTGAATGGTGGCCGATTAGGAAAGGGGGAGATGCAACGAGACCTGGGTGTCATGGTGCACCAGTCATTAAAAGTAGGCATGCAGGTGCAGCAGGCAGTGAAGAAGGCGAATGGTATGTTAGCATTCATAGCAAAAGGATTTGAGTATAGGAGCAGGGAGGTTCTACTGCAGTTGTACAGGGTCTTGGTGAGACCACACCTGGAGTATTGCGTACAGTTTTGGTCTCCTAATCTGAGGAAAGACATTCTTGCCATAGAGGGAGTACAGAGAAGGTTCACCAGACTGATTCCTGGGATGTCAGGACTTTCATATGAAGAAAGACTGGATAGACTCGGTTTGTACTCGCTAGAATTTTGAAGATTGAGGGGGGGTCTTATAGAAACTTACAAAATTCTTAAGGGGTTGGACAGGCTAGATGCAGGAAGATTGTTCCCAATGTTGGGGAAGTCCAGAACAAGGGGTCACAGTTTAAGGATAAGGGGGAAATCTTTTAGGACCGAGATGAGGAAAACTTTTTTCACACAGAGAGTGGTGGTTCTCTGGAATTCTCTCCCGCAGAAGGTAGTTGAGGCCAGTTCATTGGCTATATTTAAGAGGGAGTTAGATGTGGCCCTTGTGGCTAAAGGGATCAGGGGGTATGAGAGAAGGCAGGTACAGGATACTGAGTTGGATGATCAGCCATGATCATATTGAATGGCGGTGCAGGCTCGAAGGGCTGAATGGCCTACTCCTGCACCTATTTTCTATGTTTCTATGTAAGACCCATTGGACCTGCCTCATCTTTGATCCAGAACTAGTGATTGGGTGATTTCAGGTCTGGAGATGGGGGCTTGGGTCACACGAATGCCAAGTGCAGCAGCCCTGCAAGCACCTCACACCTGTGGATCAAGTTGTTTCCAGATCTACCTCGGCACCAAATCCCCCCACACCCCCCCCCCCCCCCCTCTCCCATATCAACTCCTGTTTGTCAGCTATAAAAACCTGGATGCAACATAACTTCCTCAAACTCAACAGCGATAAGACAGAATTCCTCCTCATAGGCTCCAAAGCCACACTCAGCAAAATCAATAACCCCACTCTCACCATGGACGGCACCACTGTCTCCCCATCTCCCCAGGCCAGCAACCTTGGCGTGATCTTTGATTCCACCCTCTCCCTTGAGCCTCACATCCGCCATGTCATTAAAACCTCCTTCTTTCATCTCCGCAACATCGCCAAACTCAGACCCTCTCTCACACCTCCCGCTGCTGAAAGACTAATCCATGCCTTCATCTCCTCCCGACTGGACTATTGCAACTCACTTCTCCTTGGCATCAGCTCCACCTACATCAACCGACTCCAACTGGTCCAGAACGCAGCCGCCCGACTCATCACCCACACCAAATCCTGGCATCACATCACTCCAGTCCTCAAACAACTTCACTGGCTTCCCATCTCCCACCGGATCACCTACAAAATCCTGATCCTCACCTACAAAGCCCTCCACCATCTGGCCCCCCCCATATCTCACTGACCTCCTCTTCCCCTACCAACCCTCACAGTCCCTCAGATCCACATCAGCCGGTCTCCTCTCCATCCACAAGTCCAACCTCCGCAGTTTTGGGGACAGAGCCTTCTCCAGGGCAGCTCCCAGGCTCTGGAACTCCCTCCCCCAACTGATCCGCGATTCCGTGTCCCTCACCATCTTCCAGTCCCGCCTCAAGACCCATCTCTTCACCTCTGCCTATCCATAGCCCCACGTCCCCATCCCTTTTCATCTGTGCATTAATTGCCTCATATTGTGTTTTGAATTGAATTCTGTCTTTACTTTGTGTACTAGTCATGTCTCTACTATTTATTTCATTCACCTTACATGTTTTTCCTCTACCTGCTAAATTTTTGTAAGGTGTCCTTGAGACTCTTGAAAGGCGCCCATAAATAAAATGTATTATTATTATTATTATCAAGCTCCTATGGTCCCAATCTTTGCCTATCAGCTCCAGCGAATTATTTTACATGCCTTGGTCCCAGTACCTTCAGGTAGACAAACCTGATGGTGAAGGAGATGGACTGGCTAGGCCAATTGCTCTTCCTGCTGTTTACTCTGGATCTCGATGCCAACTCAAACTGATGGCAGAGGCTGATCAATTTGCGGGCCACTTTCTTCTCTTTTCCTAATTTATTCACAAAATTAACTGCCGTCATAGCTGAAGTTATGCAGGCTAACGTGATAGAGAAAGTGATATAGGCAAGAAGTGTCCTGCAGAGTGAATATAGGGAGTTAGGAAGCAGATAGAGATAGGGTAGGATTGTCTTTTAGACAATAGACAATAGGTGCAAGAGTAGGCCGTTCGGCCCTTTGAGCCAGCACCGCCATTCAATGTGATCATGGCTGATCATCCACAATCAGTACCCCGTTCCTGCCTTCTTCCCATACCCCTGACTCCACTATCTTTAAGAGCCCTATCTAGCTCTCTCTTGAAAGTATCCAGAGAACCGGCCTCCACCGCCCTCTGAGGCAGAGAATTCCACACTCACAACTCTCTGTGTGAAAACGTTTTTCCTCATCTCCGTTCTAAATGGCTTCCCACTTATTCTTAAACTATGGCCCCTGGTTCTGGACTCCCCCAACATTGGGAACATGTTTCCTGCCTCTAGCGTGTCCAAACCCTTAATAATCTTATACGTTTCAATAAGATCCCCTTTTATCCTTCTAAATTCCAGACTATACATAGAAACATAGAAACATAGAAAATAGGTGCAGGAGTAGGCCATTCGGCCATTCGAGCCTGCACCGCCATTCAATATGATCATGGCTGATCATCCAAGGCCAGCCACTCCAATCTATCAACATATGACTGTCCCGCCATCCTGGGAATTAACCTTGTCAACCTATGTTGCACTCCCTCAATGGCAAGAATGTTCTTTCTCAAGTTTGGAGACCAAAACTGCGGACAATACTCCAGGTGTGGTCTCACTAGTGCCCTGTACAACTGCAGGAGGACCTATTTGCTCCTATACTCAACTCCTCTTGTTATGAAGGCCAACATGCCATTCGCTTTCTTCACTGCCTGCTGTACCTGCATGCTTACTTTCATAAAAACATAGAAAATAGGTGCAGGAGTAGGCCATTCAGCACTTCGAGCCTGTACCGCCATTCAATATGATCATGGCTGATCATCCAACTCAGTATCCTGTACCTGCCTTCTCTCCATACCCCCTGATCCCTTTAGCCACAAAGGCCACATCTAACTCCCTCTTAAATATAGCCAATGAACTGGCCTCAACTACATTCTGTGGCAGAGAATTCCAGAGATTCACCACTCTCTGTGTAAAAAATGTTTTTTTCTGATCTCCGTCCTAAAAGATTTCCCCTTTATCCTTAAACTATGACCCCTTGTTCTGGACTTCACCAACATCGGGAACAATCTTCCTGCATCTAGCCTGTCCAACCCCTTAAGAATTTTGTAAGTTTCTATAAGATCCCCCCTCAATCTTCTAAATTCTAGCGAGTACAAGCCGAGTCTATCCAGTCTTTCTTCATATGAAAGTCCTGAGATCCCAGGAATCAGTCTGGTGAACCTTCTCTGCACTCCCCCTATGGCACTCTTTGTGTGAAAAAGTGTTTCCTAATCTCCGTTCTAAATGGCTTAACCCCTATTCTTAAACTGTGGCCGCTGGTTCTGGATCCCCCAAAATCGGGAACATGTTTCCAGCCTCTAGTGTGTACAAACCCTTAATAATCTTATATGTTTCAATAAGATACCCTCTCATCCTTCTAAATTCCAGAGTATACAAACCCAGCTGCTCCATTCTCTCAGCATATGACATTCCCACCATCCCGGGAATTAACCTTGTGAACCTACGCTGCACTCCCTCAATAGCAAGCATGTCCTTCCTCAAATTTGGAGACTGAAACTGCACACAATACTCCAGGTGTGGTCTCACTAGGCCCCTGTACAAATTCAGAAGGACCTGCTCCTAGACTCATCTCCTCTTGTTATGAAGGCCAATATGCTATTCGCTTTCTTCACTGCCTGCTGCTTACTCGCATTGACTGATGAACAAGTACTCCCAGGTCCCGTTGTACTTCCCCTTTTCCCAACTTGACACCATTTAGATAATAATATGCCTTCCTGTTTTTGCTACCAAAGTGGATAATCTCACATTTATCCATATTAAACTACATCTGCCATGCATCTGCCCACTCACCCTGCATTCTCATAGCATCCTCCTCACAGTTCACACTGCCACCAGCTTTGTGTCATCTGCAAATTTGTTAATGTTACTTTGAATCCCTTA